>NC_133026.1:144055227-144358257 GCF_048771995.1 Taeniopygia guttata | reverse complement strand
TGGCTGTGCAATTACAGGAGTGCAACCATGTGGCTCTGTCTTCTAAGGAGATAGGTCCTCTACATCATGAGCCTTGCAGAAGATTTGTAACACAAAAATACAGAAGACTTTGTATCAGCAAAGATGGCTGTCTTGCCTAGCAGCTGTTGGCTAAAGGTACAGGTAACCTAGCAAGGAACTCATTATAAAAGTTATCTTACTATTCCAAGGTGTAATCATAAGGGCAGTCAACAGAGAAATAATAATGAAAAGATTTTGACTATTTAAAATATATTTTTTAGAGATTTGCTGGTAATTTTATGCTATTTTTATTTTTTTCTTTTATTTTCTTTTTTGTCTTTTCTTTCTCAATATAATTTATAACAATTTATGAATGTTCAATAACTTTGTCATTCAGTAACCTGTCTAGTGTTTCCTCTCATCCTTGGAAACCTTGTCACCTGCTATATTCTACAGAAGGAGGTCTGCAGTTTAACTGCATGAAATATGATGAAAAAATACTTTTTGTTTCTTCTCAGCCTCCTTCCCTTCTATGTAATTGGATGTCCATAGTTCTTTTACTGAGAAGGTTGTAAACTTCTATCCCAACAAACCTTTCCATGCCAAAAACAGCTTTTACAGACGTCAGCTAAATTTTCCCCTCTTTTCCCTAAGTTGTCTCTTGTCTGGACTGAAGGCTCCCAGCTTAATCTCTCCTAGTAACAGAATCAGTTTCTCACATTGATTGTACCTGAGATGATTCTCTGAATTTTTACAAGCCTTACATAAATCCTACAGGATGGGAATACCAGAACTGTACAAATCATGTGAAGGGTGGGCAAGATATGGATTTACCCAGTGGCACAGTAGGGCTCTTCCCTTCCTCCTCCAGCCCCTTTGGGAGTGGCACCAAGGACTCGCTATAAAAATCTTTGCTCTTCCCCATCATGGCATGGATCATAACAGGATAATTAACCTTAATATAGTAGCCTATATGTGACAAACATGACTGATTTCTAAGCACCAGGACTGCTGAATTTTTTACACAGTTTCTTCAAAGTACTCTCCTAGGGGCTGAATTAAGGCTGTTGAGATAACTAAAACACACAATTCTGTTTCTGTTTTATGCCTCTACATTTTCTTACTTTCAAAACTTTTTTATTAGGTGAAAATAACAATTCTGCAATTCTCCCAAAATATCTGCAGTTATTAAAGTGCTTTCCCAAAATGTAATTTTAATTTAATGAAATTTTTCAATGTAGAAACCTCCTTTGTTTTTCACAGTTAAACCCTTACACATGAGCTGTGTAAAAAGACGCTTTAGAAAACAAAACCTCAAGATCAATTTGCTTTCAGGTACCACAATAAACGAAACATCACCATACAAATCATCCAAATTCTCAAAGGTATGGAATACTGCCTTTGCATTTTTGTGTGTTTAAGCTTAACCTTGGAGATACTGGATTTGCAGATTCACTCAAGCTGGGTCACTGTACTCTGGAAAAGCTGATGCAGATCTGTTTTCCTCTTAAAACCAGTTCCTATCAATTTTCTCTGAGTCCTGCTCAATGTAAAGCTTGTCAATCCAGCAGGCACAAATACAGACTCCTCTCTATCTTCTCCCTGGAATGTCACCACATGGACATTTCTATCCCCCTCCTATTTGTCTCTTCCTCCTTCCCTCCATACTACCTTTATCTTCTCAACATCTCTGGAGATTCCCCTTTCTTGGCTTCTTTCTTGAATAGCCTTGTTGAGAATGGGATTTGCTGTGAAATGTGTTTTGATTTTCCGATGGGATTAATGGCCAGGTTTTGAACTTTTTGTCTGGTTTTGAACATTTCTTCCCTAGAAGAAATTTGCTTTCTCCTGCAGGATACCCTTGCATAAAATGGTGTTTGTTCAAACTGCCAGTCTCTTCTGCTCTTACAGAGAACCAGACTATGCAAGCAGTGCAACCCCCCTGTGCGGGGAATAATGTGTTCTGAGTCCATGTTGCAGAAGGCTGAATAAATTGCTTTTATTAAGCGAAATTATATTACAATTACACTATACTATACTAGAACTACATCATACTAAAAAGATACTAAAGAAAAACCTGTGACTGTCTCCAGACAGTCAGACACAGCTTTGACCCAGTTGGCCAATCAATCCAATTGACCTTCACCAGTGTCCAATTAACAAATCACTCTTCGGTAAACAATCTCCATAACACATTCCATATGTGCCAAACAACAAGAGCAGTGCATAGATATAAGAATTGTTTTCTTCTTTCTCTGAGTTTTCTCTCTTCATTTCACAACTTCCCACAAAAAATCCTAGGAGAGGGAATCATTTCTCTCTCTGTTCAGAGAATGTGAATACCACACCAGACCACCTCTGCCCTTAGAAAAGATGTCATTTGCCAAAAATGCTGCTGGCTTTCCTCTGCAGAAGAAACATTATATGGCTGAATAAACTGTTTTTATAATCGTTATGTCTCTTTTTATTATACACATTTAGAAGGAGAATAAATTTCCTCAGGAAGTTTAGTCATTTTCTAAAAGATTGCATTTTGAAACTAAAATGTCACAGTTGTCTCTTATGCCAATAGCTTTTTAAGTCTATTTCCATGTGTATATATTTGTATATATCAGAATCATTGAATAGTTTGAGTAGGAAGGGACTTTAAAGAATATTTAGTTCCAAACCCCCTGCCATGAACAGGCACACCTTTCACTAATCCATGCTGCTGAAGGCCCTGTTCAATGAAGGGAATTCATTTTTGTACTCAGAGACCTTTGTGTGAATTGTTGGGAAAGCCTTGAATTTTCTAATTTAAGATTTCTATTACAACTTATTAAAGGAATGTGCAATCTTTGGATATTTGTAGAGATTTCCACTTTATCTAGTACAGCTTGTATGAGTTTATGTCCTTCTGGGCAACTGGGAGGCAATGGGCAGGTTTTCACAGAGTTTTTGGCTTACAAGGACTGTGGTGAGAAGACAAAGGAAAATTCGGTTTTGCATAACATTTAAGAGTCAGTCAAGCATAGAGTAAACATTCCTTCCCTCTGTCATGCTGCTTTGTTCATATTTCAAGCTCAATTCCATTTTACTGGACTGTTTTACTGAATCCAGCAGGAGTAGTCAAGAATTTTCCTTTGGCTATGTCTAGTCCACAAGTCTCTAGAGGCACAGACATGTATAAAAGCAAGTAATTTCCCTGAACTGCTGCATTTTGATACTCAGATTCTGACATTTGTGTAACCCCATTGCAAATCATCTGTTTTCCCTATGCACAGGTAATTAGCTTTCACCCTAACTGCTGGGGGATCCACACAACATTTTATTGCAATTTCTCTCAAGGTGATCTGAGACTTCAGCAAAAGTCACCTTTCCCTCTCCTTGTGGTGGCATTACAAAACAAAAAGGAGAAACATTTCTGACTGTAGGAACCAGTATATCACTGAGAGCCACTTTGGCAATATCCCAACATCTTCTCCATGTCCCAGCATAAAATTTAGGTTCACTGTTTTTCAGTGAACACATAAAGGTTGTCCTTCTCGTTATCTGTCCCCTGGTAAGCTACAATGGGATTTATGTTGCCTAATTTGATCTGTCTAAAATCAAATTTTGTAATCTAGGTTAATTTATTCTTGTCCAGATTCACTTTGAAGTCAATGGGTAACAAGTCCAGCTGCAAATTCACTGCACCTCAGGGCTGGCGCCAGGTAAGAGGGTAATTGGACCTCACTTTGTAGTTTCTTCTTTGTCATTAATTATGAAGGTACCTGGACAACTAACCCACACTTTTGCAAATTCTAGAGGACCGATGAGGGTGTCTTTGCAACTGCAAGAAAAATTTGTGTTTGACTTGGAAACAACCCCAAGTTTGCTCAATATGTGCAGAAAACCCAAGATTTTTGTGTCTTTCCATGAAGTTTTGCAATACTAGTAATACCAGAAAGCTTTTGGGACACTCAAAATACCCATTTAACATAAGAATATGTATTTATATCACACTTTTGAAGTTTGTGCTCTCCTTTCCTTAGGAGAATTTGGTCTAAAACTCTAAATCTGCAAAGGCAAAGCAAGCTCACTTAACTTTACAGGCCAGATTCCTGAGTCGCCCTGGCTAAGTGGCACAGGGTAAAAATATCCCTCCTCTTCATCTCCTGCAGTTCAGAGGAATCAATAAGGTCAGGCAGATGCATCAATGTTGAGCACTTGAACAAGTGCTCTGCAAGACTGGGTGTAAGCAAAGAAAGAAAAATTAAGGTGCAAGTCCCAGTGGGACAGCAAAAGCACAAGAGCATTAAATCAAGAGAAACAGTGACTGAGTTTTACTCTATCCCCAGGGTGTTTGGGGTCACAGGAGAGCCCAGGAGAGCTGCTGCTCTGGATGGATAACTCATAACTCCTGTGTCACATCTGTCAGCGACATGGAGCTGTCTCAGAAATCCAAGACATTTTCTCCAGAGGCACTCATGCTAAAGCAGCTGTCCTCTGTGTCCTCTGTGCTGTGGTTCAGTGTCCTTTGCAGGATTATGAAGCTGCTGTTCTGACATACCTGGCTGGCCAGAAGAGGTGGATCAGATGGCTGAGTTTGGAGGATGAAAGAAAAGAGTGTTTCTCTGGAGAGAACTGGAAGAATAGGCTAGAAGTACTCTGGGAAAAATATGGAAGAACATCTTTCCTTTTTGATAGATTTGATCCCTCTTTTCTGTTCTTTTCTAACTGAGGCTGGATAAAACAAGCATAAAACTCAGGAAAGAAAATTGGATCTCCATGTGAAGCTGAGCTATCTCCCAGCTGCAAATCCTTTAGAGATTTTGACTCAGATACTGCTTCAGAAGTAGCCAGGGATGCCATAAACCGGGACATGGCTCATATTTGTGAGTCCAGACACACCACTTCCAAATGTTTTGTGTGCATGAATGTGAGTAAGCTAGACTCAAACTACCCAAAACCAGGTTTTTCTGGTGTGTATTACCTGTCAGAACAAATGGGCACTAGACAGAAAATGAGGTTTTCTGCACAGGCACAGATGCAATGTGGTGCTCTGCTCAGTCTGCTACAGATATCACTGATGAACCCATATTTTTTTCTTTTTAATAATCTTTGCTCAATTTATTAAATCTCAAAGATGTCTGCTCTTGCTAGTTAAGTTAAGACCACAAAAGACACTGTATCAGATAAAAAATCAAAGAAGATCCATTTTCTCTATCATCCTGCCTCCAGCAGCTGCTAACAGTAGATATCTATAGAGAATATAAGGAAAGGTCATAGGAGCACTACAAAAATAGAGTGACTCTTTTCCATAATGCTCTCCCAAACTCAGTTCATCCCAGTGAGAAATAATAAAGATCAGGATTTTTGTAACAGCTCTAAACAGATGAGACATAGTTAATTTGACTACATTTTAATGAAAGTATGCTAAAATTTCCCAAACAGAATGTCCTAATTTTCAGGTTTTAAATGTAATTAATTACAAAAGTTGCATTAAGTTTGTTGTTTTGGGGTTTTTTTGTGTTTTGTTTTTTTTTTTTCTTGTTTTTCACTTTATCATTTCAATATCTCAACTGCATTGGTTGTTATTGATTCAGAAACTGACAGTCCATTAGAGTCTGAGTAGTAATGATGGAACAGTGCAAAGATCTTATCTTTTTATTAGGTGAAAGTATAATATAATTTAATACATATACAAGAACTTACTTTAGGAATAATATAGAGTTACTTAAAAATTAAAATAAAGCTGAAATTCAATCTAAATACATCAACTGAAGGGGTTTTAAAATTAATTTTAGAGAAATTGTTTCCACAAAGGAAAAAAAAAAGTCACAGTGTTTGTGTTTGTTACGAAGAGGAAAAGCCTTTCTATTCGTATTAAAATGAAACAGTCACATTTAACAAACAAATCAAACTGAAAAACTGCTTTGATTTTTCCAGAAAACAAATTGAATTTAAATGTTTTAAATTTACTTTGACCTGGATGGGGCTGAAATGAAAGCTTTTTGTTCTTTCTTGTGTTAAGCAAATAGACAAAATCCTGAGTACTAGCAACAGTGAGAACACAGCAACAATTGGCCATATCTGATATCTGAATACATAAATTCATTCTGAATAATGTCAATTAAAGTACAGAATAATTTAAAATCAGCTCATGAGAGAATCACATACATGAGAATTGCATAATATGTTGGTAAAATACGTTCCCTGGTTGGAAAAAAATATATTTTTTTCTAAGCACCTTTTTTAGAACCGTTTTGCAGGCACATTCTAATGCAAACAAGTATTTTTGTCTAGTTGAGCTGGTTGTCTTCAGATGCTCTATATTAGAAAACAGATCACAAAAATTAACACTTTTTTCTTGGTATTTCTGGTTGACATTTATCACACCATTGAACATGATGGTTCACTCTGAAGTGCTTTGCTGCTCTTATGGATGCTATTGCTTATGAATGCTTAGTATTTTTGGGAAAAAAAAAAATCCTGTATTTCCCCAGTGTGTGACTCTGTGAGCTCGTCTATAGAATTATTGTTATAGCAACCACTACAGGTGATTGGAACCAGGCTGTCTTGGGCCTGTGAGTGATGCAGAATTTATGGTTCATCCTCTGTCTTGATAAAGGCTTAGGGCTTGGTTTTATCCAGCAGTAGAATTCCAGTGTTTCAAATCACAACATTCATAGTTTTGAGGGAGGGAGAGGGAGATGAGGACACAAATGCTGCCATAATAATATTGATGAAGAAAAAACAGGTCAAGAACAGAGACACAGAGAGAAAAAAATGGCTTTGGGGATATTGTGTATATAGACTATTAGTGTTTAGATGTGGATGATGAGGTTGAAGAAGATGAATGTAGTAGAGTGTGTTTTTATGGGGAGAGCAAAAAGAGAAATACATAGGCTAATACTTCAGTAGTGTTCTTACAACACAGTAAATTAATCCGTGGCAAGTCATATACTCATTTCAGAGGGCAGGTTTGCTTGTTTGCTACATTATGGTTTTGTAATTGTGTCTGTATTTAGATGCTCCTCAGCCATTGGAAACAGATCATTCTACCCTGCAATTACAAATATTGATTTACAATGATATGTGTCTCTTACAAAGTGTTTCAGTAACAACTGCAAAAGCAGATGATGCAGAAGCATTAATCTCTCCATCTCTCTGATTAAAAAAAAAAAAAAAATAAAGTGGTTTTGCCCTGTAATGGCATGAAGGAACATAACTGTGATGAGTATTTCAAAGAAAGGATTATATTTCTAAATTTCCTATGCTGTAGCTGAAGGCATACAGATAAAGATTATGGAACACTACAAACATAACAGCATCTGATTTTGGAATGTTAAGCAAATAGAAATAATAGCATGTAAACTGCATATCCATATTTTTGGTTGAAAATGTACCCCAAAGTATAATTGAAGTAAAAGTAGTGGAAGCTGCAAATGAGACTGGTTTTGAAACACTACATAAACTGAATGAGGTTTATTAGCAAATTTATCAGTGCTCATGGCCTGAATTCAAGTCTGCAGACAAAACTGAAGTCAGCTGTATTTTGCATTTCTTATTCTTTCATTGTGATTATCTCATATATTTCCCTCTATTTTTCCTGCAAAACTCTTCACCACATGTCTTCAAAACAGCATCCAAAAATAAAATATCTGACTTCCATAATACTGAAAGAATTATTAAACAACAATCTACATCTGGCAAACCAGGAAAAGAAAATAATGTGAGACGTCATCCCCTGCTAGCTCATTATTCAATGTCTCTTCTTTTTTGACATAGGCCAAATGTCCCCCACTACTTTTCAACATTTCTTACCTCTTTTAAGAGCAACTGACAGGCTCTGTTTAATACATTTTAAATGCAACTTTTTTTAGTGATACAAGACTAAATAATAAAAAGTAAAAAAAAAAAGTGCAAAAGAAAAATCTGTTATGCAAAATAACATATAATAAGCTGGGATTCTTCCTACACCATTGCTTTATTTCACTTCGTGACTTGGACATCAAGAAATAATATAAACTATTTAGACCCCACTGACCTTTTCAAAAAGGAAGGATACTCATTATATCCTGGAAACTCCTTTTCTCCTTTTGGGATGCCCCAAGTACATGAGGTAATACCCAAGGCCAGATAATATATAGGATTATGTGTGGAGTGTAATTTTATGATGGTAGATCTCAGCAGGAACATTCAGAGTACATCATAAGGTCTTGGATGTACAAAGGACTTGACTCAGCCCATCACTCACTGGCATCTGAATCTTATTTGGATGGACCAAATCTCCATGACCTGTGCTTGTAATGGAGGCTTAGATACACAGGTAAACTTTTAAATTTAGATTTATTGATTTGAAATTGACTCTTACTTTAGGTTTGGCCATACAAATGCCATTTAAAGTAATTGATTTTTATCCCTTAGCTCAAGTCTTCTAGGTGGGCTTCATGTTGGCTTAATACCACCTATAAAACATCCTTATGAGGTGTCACAGAAATAAATATTTTAATCTTATGAGCTTTAATGGTAATGGAGCCCTTACAGTTAAATATTTATTGACTGCAGTTTTAGAAAACACAAAGCAGCACTTTCTGCACAGTGACTGGGCAGCTCTGCTAGAGTCACAATCTTTCCAGCTTCACGTCTGCATAGTTCTGTGCCTTTATGGTCTTGAGTTAGATTTACATATCAAGTGGCAAAAATCTGCGATTTTCACAAGTTTATATGCCTCATTCTCTTTTTATGCTCTTCATCATATTATGCACTGCCTGAGCTTGCAGGGTCTGTGTGATGGAAATCGTGGCTTCTCCTCTCTTCATTTTCTGAACCCAGCATGAAACAAGGCCTGCAAAAACCTGTATTGCCATTGCAGCTGAAACACCAACTAATGTTGCAGCAATCAAACCAATGTTGTGGTAGACACATATAGCTTTTGCAATCAAACACAAAAAAATGTGTTTAGCAGCAGTAACTGCAAAGGGGTGAAAGATGCTGTGCTTCAAGTATTATTTTTACATCTAGGAAATTAAACAGAATTCCTTTACTGTGAGGGTGAGGAGACAACCTGGTTTAGTGGGGTTGAAACTGGATGATTTTTCAGGTCGTTCCAACCCAAAGCATTCCATGATTCTATGGAGTGCACTAAGGTTGGTACATCCCAAACTCTGATAGCACAAGGTCAGCCACGGGCAGTGGAAGGGGCCACCCAGCTGGCCTGAAAAGTTGTTTGAAATTGCCCTTGTTTGAGATTTCCAGCTCCCTGCTTTTGCTGTGGCTGCTGTGATCAAATCTGGCAAGGCTTCCACTGCATTTGTAACCTCGGTAAGTGGGACAGATGGATGCCAAAGTAATTGCTGTCTCTGTGGCAGCTTATCTAATTAAACATTAAGACAGAGAAAGGTATAATTGCAGAATAATCTATCTGCTTTTATTGTGTGCTTTCCCTTAAGACACTCCTGCCTTTCTGACAGAGAAAATAAACTTTGACAGATGTTTACTTTCAAAGTAAAAAAGATAGGGGAGTTCTATTAACACAGACTGTATTCAATAGTGAAGCTATTCCTTCACTGCACTCGATGCCAACATTCTTTGTAGAACAAAGATTTCGGTACTGAGTAAAATTTGATTTACATGCCTGAGGGAATAATAAAAGAAACCTATTATGGAATGAAATGGGCTGTAATCACATTGAGAGGATAGAGATTGTTCCTTGGGTGAAGAGGGGGCAAGGCTACTGCCTGGTAAATGGCCTATTGAAGAAGAAAAACCAGTGTTATCCAAAATATAAGACACACCAAAGTCTGAGGAATGACATGTGCATCACTTGCAGCCAGAGATGATGTACACTGAGTGTTCAACACAGGACCACTGGCAGGGAGGGACACCAGGACAGAAGAACAAAGCCTTCCTGCCCTTCTCTCTGCATAATGCCTCAGCTGTTGTTAACTCAGACCATGCAGAGGGTGGAATCCACGTCTAGGATGGGACCATTCTCCCCACAGCACACAGGGTTTGTGCAGCAGGGCTTGGCTGCTGCTCCCCTGGCCAGGAGCCTGCCTCAGCTGCTGCTGGGCTCAGCACAAGCCAGGAAAGGAATGATTTCAGTTACTGGAGGAACAGCTGTTGCTCCAGAAGACGTGGATGAAGCCAATCCCTTCTCCAAGAGCTACTTGAATTGAGCAAAGAGCTGGCCTGCAGGCCAGCTGTGCAGTGTTACTCAAGCTCAGGACTCTCATTAGGTCAGGAGCAGCTTCTCACACATGCACAGACCTGAGCAGAGACTGATCTCCATCACATCCTTCCTCTGTCTCCACTGGCATTATTTCCAGTAAGAACTTTGTACTGAGAATTCAGAATGCTTCCTGCAATTTTAAGGCTGTGCAGCACCCTGTGTCTCACTGTCACAAACACTGTTCCCCTTAATGACATTTCTGCTTGGGTTTAGAGACAGAAATGCTGAGCTCCCACAGGGTTTCTAACTCTCCTTATTGCTACCCATGACAGGCCTGATGTCTGCCCTTCTATCAGCTCATTCTGCTGTGATTTTACAAGGAATTTTCTCCTATGATTGTGCACTATGTCAATTCAATTCTAATTGTTTAGAAATTATGATTCTGATTATACAATGATATATATCACATTTTGAGGCAAAAGATGAATGTTACAGAGGGATATCAAAAAAGCTAATAACGAAAGCTAGTTCAGTGGTAAACACCAGAGAAGAAAAAGCAATACAGAAGCAGATGCTTCGTGATTTGAAGATTTGAATTGTCCTTGTTTCCAAAGTGCTACAGAAGCAATTGCAGTTGACAGCCACATTTCTTGTGATAGGCATAATGTCATTCATTGCTTTATACTTGAATGACTTGGATACTACAGTCTGTCAAGTCTAAATCTATTTAAGTCATGACAATTTATGTTATACTACAGTACATTACTTGTTTTGATCATAAGACTAAAACCATTCTTGCATGAAATTAACTGAAACTTTAAAATAAAAATCAAGTTCTTTTCAAGGCAACTGAAATTTTCCTGGGCCTGAGATGAACCAACAAGCTGCAAATGCAGAGGAGCAATGCAGGAAACGAAACTTTGCTCCATCCATATCCTGAAGCCCTCCGATGGGTGTGCTTAAAGCTCAGAGGCTTTAGCCAAATTTGGTTGGTTGGGTTTTTTTTTCTTTCTTTTTTTTTTTTTTTCTCTAGAGTGAATAAGGTGAAAACAGGAGAGAAAAATAGCTGAGGGGACGAAAAGTCACCAGGTTCTAGAACCCACATGTGGGAAATGAGCTTCTCACTTTCTATAGGCTTAAATTAAATCACATTATATAACCAAATTAATTCCAAATATAAACTTAAACACTATTTCTCACTTTTTATTTTTCAAATAATCATAATCATCAATCAATTTCTTTCCCAAGAGCAAATATATTAATTAATGCAATAAAATTTTTGCTGTATTTGAGGGAAATTCCTACATTTGTATCTTTTCACCCTTACTCTCTTTTGTCCCTTTTTCTAGTACATTATTATGAGAAGAAATAATTCCTTTTCAAATCTGGTTAAATGCTTAGTTTACAATAAAAGTTAAAAGAAAAAGATTGGAAATAGAAGGCTTTAATCAGGGTTTGCAATAAGAGGATGAATTCGGGAAAATATATCCATGAAATTTCATTGTTCAAACATAAACCCAGATACCTTGGCATGCCAGGGAGATCAGCAGCAAATCCTATTAGCAAGATAGTGGAAGGAGAGGGGCTGTGCTATGTGACTGTTTTTAACAGCTGCAATAAAATGGATGTGTGAGAAAAACAGCTGCAAAGTGATGAAATATGCAGGCAGGGCTGTATTGAGAAGTGTTGTGAATACCCTTAAAAACATCTGATTTAGATGGATGTGGCCAAAAAGGTCAACATGAGGTCTCAGAAAAAAATGAAAAAGAAAAAAAGGGAAAAAAAAAGAGAATCAAATCCATATAAATATATCTAAAAAATATTAAATGGGACTGTCTAAGCAGAGAACAAAACTTGGTGCAACCCTTTGCAAAGGAACTTAGATGATTTAGAGAGCAGTTGAGTTCAACATGAACTTGTAACACGAAAAGGTTGTTAAGTACAAAAATCAAAAGCCTGTATTCTTTTCTTCCATACAGGGATCTCAGCAATTAAGGATATTGTTATCTGTCTAACTATCTGTGTCTTTTCTGTTGAAAGAAGAAAACAGTCCTTTTCTGTGCAAGCATGTACCTTCTGCCTTTCTATTTATTGGAAAATGTACAGAAAATTACAGAGAGTTGAGAGTAGAGTACTGGCAGTGATTAGGATGGGGAGGGGTGGTTTATGAGGATGCTCACACACTCCTAAGGGTGGCCTTGCACAACCCTGGTTTTCTTTGATGGCAAAGCTGCTTAAGACATTCACACCACCCATGCAGCCTCCAACTGCTCATTTTCTTTCCTTGTGCAGCAAATTCCTGCTCCCTCAGGTCTGCCAGTGACTTTGACCAGGCCACAGTGGGAACCAGATCACTGAAACCATGAGTTTAGAAAAAAAAAATTACAGCCTGTTTTCTTTTAATAGCCCAAAGAGCTTTTCACCACCTCTGTTTTCTCCTGCAAGAGTCCAGGACTGGCCCCACAAATGATTGCAGCAATACATCCAAAGGAGGAAATTTGTGGAGTCATATTTTGTGCTGGTCAAGAGCAGAAGGAAATTAGAGTGTTCTGAGAAAGATTTTGCTGCTCAGGGAATTCGAGATGGCTTTTTTAGGTGTAGCAGCCTCTGAGCTGATGGACTTGTACATGACAGCAAAACCTGGAACAGACAAATTGGTTGGCCCAAAATCAAAAAGCAAGGAATATGCTTGTCTACAGATATGTGTGTAGTATTTAAAACCAAGGTTGTCTCAACATGATATAGACAGAAGACTTTTCATTAAAATTAGGAAAAGAATGGAGGGTTGAATATTATGCAGTACATGCTGAAGGGTTTCTTTTGCTTTTTCTTAGATGAAAAAAATCATATGAAACATTTGCAAGAAAAATCTCAAGAACAATCCTCTATTGAAAAGGAACTGAGTAGTTGAGGATCTTCTTTCTTAAGCTGGCCAGTGAAGTAGTATTTACACAAGAAAATTTGTATTGTATTAAATTATTTATTTTAGAGTACAGATATTTTGTTTTAGATGTAACAGCTGCTCCAAAAGTACATCAGTGTTTTGAATGCCATTCTTCTGAAAACAAAGGAAAGATGAATTGTAAAATTATACTCTTTCCTGCAGTTATAAAAGATGAAGTTAAGGCTCTTTAGAAAAGCATGAACATGTTCTCCCACTCTTCAGAGTTTTCTTTTTTCATTTGTTTATTTTTCAAAATTTGAGTCAGGCAAAATATTTCCTGAAAGATGAAAAACCCAAACAACCTATGGAGGAGTTGATCTGAAAAAAAAAATTAAGAGAGAGGTATGGAAAACCTTAAAACAACATTTTGATGTTTAAAAAATACAATATCTTCTACTTGGAAGGTGGTCTAAAAATTTCTGGCAAGACTTAGTAGACAATTAAGGTATGATCAATATCCATCACATTAAATAGGATTCCAAGTGTACAGATAAAGCTTGTGTAGAGTTGACTTTTAAGCTGTATCCTACTAAATTTGTCTCAGAGCATTAGTTGCTAAAAAAATTTGGGATTTATAGGTTTTAGGGGCCACCAGGAGCAGTCTGGCTGTGACCAGTGTTGCACAGCATAGGCAGCACTGAGACTGGAATGTGATGAAAGCCCCCATAAGCATGGAAGAGGATGAGGAAGGAGTATTTGTAACAAAGGGATAGAGTGAATTCTGCAGTCAGCACAGACAGCACTCAAGCATCACATTGGCACAGACTGCTCTGCACTGCTTTATAGGCAGCCTGTGTTTTATGAGGCTGTTTACAGCTGTGCTATTTATAGGTTCCTTCAAAAAACCCCACATGTGAGAACAGGATGGACAGCTTCCTATGCACAGCTGAGTTAACACCATTAGCCTTTCTTCCATATGAAAATAGTGAGATTGGGGAGGGGAGGAACTCAGTGTGCCAGGTTGTTTTCACAGTCATTAGCAAACAGCTTCTCTTCTCCTCCTCCTTATCTCCCATACAAGACTCTGGACAAGTTTGGGAGAACCAGGGCACTGGGAATGGATATCTGGGCCATATATCCATGGCTGTATTGCATACACCACCAGGTTATTTCCTCTTGATATGTATCAGAGAATCATTTAACTTCTCACATGGGGCTACCTTCATTCTAAAATCCTGAGTTATGGGCCTTCTAAGCCTAAAGATTAAGATGCAGCTGTACTGACCTTTCTGCCTTCCACCACACCAGTGTGCAAAATTGCCCTTTTGGCAAAAATGGCATGAAAATGGTGAAGGGTCTGGAGGGGAAACTCTGTGAGGTTGAGGTTATTTGGTCTGTACAGACTGGAAAAGAGGAGACTCAGGGGAGAACTCATTGCAGTTAAAACTTCCTCATGAGGGGAAGAAGAGGAGCAGACACTGATCTCTTCTCTCTGGTGAGCTGTCACAGGAGCCAAGGAAAAAGCTTGAAGCTCTCTCAGAGAAAGTGTAGGTTGGATATCAGTAAAAGTTCCTTCAGTCAGAGGGTGGTTGGGCACTGGAACAGGCTCCTGAGGGAAGTGGCCACACCACCAAGCCTGACAGAGTTCAAGAAGCATTTGGACAACACTCTCAGGCACATGGCAAGATCTGTGGGGAGATCCTGTGCAGGGCTAGGAATTGGACCTGGATTGACCCTTGTGGGTCCCTTCAAATACAGAATATTGTATTATTTTAAGTGGGTGTTTCTACAGTTCTCACACTCTCTGACTGCCCTTTCCCATCTCCAGACTCTCATCTCTCAGGTTGCTGAGCTGTTATGTGCACAGCTTGGCTTGGGTGGCAGCTTAAGTTGAAAACTCTGCTGGTTTGGTCCCAGCCTGGAAAATAAGGCTGGACTAAGCAGCAAGATTTGGGTGAGAACTGATGGCTGCAATACTTATGAATCACTAATTCTGTGTTAAAGGCAAACAGTTTTGTTACATTACTGTAAAGACAAACGTGTGTGCAAGGACTGTTCACTGGTGGGTAAAGCATTTTCCAGCTTCTCCATTAAGAGTAAAAAGAAGCCCTAAGGACATTACACTGTGTGACTTTACAGAAGATCTGCAAGTCAGAGTTGCCTTGAAGAGTAAAAAAAAAAAAAAAAGAAAAACAACCCACATATTTTGATGTTTGCTCACTATAATGCTGCAAGTCATCTTGTTTATGCAGCCATACAGAGTTTATGCATGTTTAGCTTCTGTTATGACTGCAGCAGAAATTTTACTGTTGTTTGGAGGCAGATAAAAGATGGAAGGACAGGAACATTGTTCCATTGTCATCAGCATCTTGCAAAAATCTGGTCTGGTTTAGTTTCCTTTGTAAAATAAATGCAACTAAGGCATAGGAAGGACTGTAAAACATAACAAATGCAATTCTGTCTTTAAATCTATCACACTTAAGACTGGAATATTCTTCACTTACTTTAAGACATCTAAAAATTTGGGGTCTAGTTTATAAGTCACCCAGCTTCCCTCTGCCATGTGTGGAAAAAGAGGTGCTTCCACAATGTGTTCCACAATTATCCTTCAGCTGTCTCTAAACAGGACAAATTGTAGAGGAGATAATCTCTCTACTGCCTATCAAGCAAATGCTACTGACTAGTTAAGTTGACTGAGATTTGGAAGATACGAACTGCTATGATCTGCTGAAAAATAAAAGCATTTTCCTTCAGAGGATTTTCATCAACACTTCAAGCATTTTCTTTACTCAAATAGAAAAAAAATTCTTGTCATAAATTATTAGTTTCCTACTGAAAATAGAATGTTTTTGAGAAAAACAGCCACTTGCTGCAGACATTTTTATTCTGCCTCAAATCAAAGCAGCCATGGATGCAACACACAGTGTGCACACAGAAATATTTGAAAGGATTAGAATCTAATCCTTTCATTAATTTGAGATACTTCTATAACTTGAAATTTAAAACTGACAAAACATCAAGTTTCTGCATGAATGGGGAATTTGTTTAACTTCAGTTTCTGCAAATTTAGTTGAGTGTATATCCTCTGCTGAGTGAAAAGCTGTCTGGTAAATTTAACTGTTTCTGACTGAATGACATATTTGTCTGCTGTCCAGGACCATGTGGAATTACCCTGACAAAGAAATATGGAGGAATTAGGAGATGTGATGGAAACTAGTCGTGCTGCCCACAGATGGAAACAGACTATTGGTCAAAACAGACCACTGATTTGATTTAAAATTGGACTCTCAGAGGAATATAAATCTGTCCCACCAGAAGACACAATAGAAGAGGAATATTTGCCCTTTTGGGCAACTGGGGAAGCACAGTTGGAGCCTGGTAAAAGAGGAGAACCAGGAGAGGTAATCCCAACATTGGTCATGGAGTACATTAAATTGTTATTTTCTGGGCCTCTGTGGAAAAGCTCACTAAGGAAATGGGGACATAAAAGCTTAGTGATAAAAAACTAACATCAGAGAATAATAAGTTGTGTCCACCTCTCCAGGACATGGGATGTCTGGGATCATCTCCACCCAAGTGCCTGGCTGAAGGGCCTGTTTCCACATCAAGTGGTTCTACAGCTTTCTGAGAAAAGCAGCTCATATCCATGCATGGCTTCTCTTCTCCCTTTCCTTTCAGTGTGCTTTGAAGAAAAACATCTACAGACCTGGACAGCAATGAGAGGGGCACTTTGTGCCATGGACAGGCTGGCACTAAACCCCACCACGTGCCACCTGCTGTCTGTCCCTTCACCTAGATCAATGGAGACTCAAATCTACCATCTCCTGTGGAAAGTGTTGGTTCTGACTTAGTATCCCAAAATGCAACTGCTCAGCAACTTTCAGACAAAATGCCTTCACAGAAGAAAAACACTTTTTTTTTCTGTAGTCTAGGGCAAGACTTGTTATCATATTAGAAATTAATCAGAAATTAGAAATTACTCTTATGCTTACAATGTTGCTCTAGGAAATTCCTATCAGGTAAGAGAAATTTCTTTTTCTTGGCTGAATCCAGCAGGCCAGATTTCAATGTGGTCTCCCAGTGTCAGCCCAATATCTTGTCTTCTGACAGATTCTGAAGGCATCCCCTTCCTTCAGAGAACTTTAAAGGTTGCAAGTCTGGATTTGAAGACATTTTCTTTCTCACTGTTGATGCAATATCCCATGGACAGGCAGGTGCAGCTGTGTGTAAACTTCAGACCATGCAAGCTCTTGGGTAAATTCTTATTCTGCCACGGACAGCTCTCTTGCTCATTTATGGCTTGTATGGACTGAACCAGCTGATTCACAAAAAAAATTTGTCCTTAATTTTCACTCAAATCTCCTCACAGAAAATACCTTTCCTTTCTTACTCATGAGCTAATTCCCATTAAAATGCTGCACTCTTCTTTAGTTGAAAAAAAAAATTAAAATAAAAAAATCTGGGGAAAGATGGTATGACATCTTTGACAGAGCCAGGAATCACGCTGCTCAGATGAACAGTTATCCAAAGCCATTAAAAATGCTTCCACACTTGACACAAAGCACTGTTTAGGAGTCAGCCTGGGCTGGAATCTGCTCTCTATTTCACCAATCTCATAATGAGCTTTAGCAAGAGCTGCTCTTGATTTATGTTGGGTCAGGGTCAGACTGGGAACTTGTCTCTCTTTCCACAGTGTTCACATTATCTCATAAACAGCTTCAACACCCAAAGCTACAGCAGTGAAAGATCTAAGAACAATTACTGCAGTGTAATTCTAAAATGCAAGCCTACCCTTGTTACACTGACAGTTATTTTTAAAAGTACACTCTTGAAATAGTCAAAACCAATCATTCTTTTCCCTGTAAAAAGCAGTTTGAGAAAAACCCAACTGGTGCCTTAAGTAGTTGTTTGGGATTTTTTTCTTTTAAATTCAGAAATCACTCATAAAACCTCAGGATCTAGTGAGATATAACAGCATCTGTCATAGACCTGCAGGCGAATTAACTTAAAATTGACAAAGATAATGTTAGAGTAAAACTTCCTTGGGGCTTTATTATTCACAGCAAAAAATTATTTGAGACAACAATCGGGTATTTGAAGTGCAGTATTTTATCAGGTGTTTGATTTCTAATTGGAAATTTAGTAAGCCTTTTTCTTTGAAGCAGAAAATATTTAAAGAAGAGTTTAGATATGTATGTGCAACAGTGGTGGAAATCACAAAATTAGAGTGAACAGTTGGTGTGAGCAGGTAATTTACTTGACCAGATTCTTTATTCATCCTGTTGAATAACACTGTGTGGCTGAGGATTTGGGCTCTTTCTAAATCCAGCGTCATTATTTTAGCCACAAACTAAACAACTTTCTAAGAAGTACTGGCACATATAATACTGCTTTTTATTGCTTCTGAAACAACTTAGATGTAGAAAGTCTGGATAGGAAGTGACCCAATGACAGACTAACAGCACAGTGGCTTTCCTTTGGCTTTTTGCTGGAACTGGGGGACAATTTTCCTTATACTTTACAGTGTTGTGAGTTCATGAGCTATAATGCTACTGCTACACTCATAGAAGTGATAGTCTTAAGTGATGGGGAAAGCAGGGGCATTATCAAGGGTCAAAATGGGACTTTAGAGATGCTGGGAATAAAACCACTGTGTAACGTGAAGAATCCTACTTCTACCCTATGTCACAGTAGTACAGGCAACTGTGCATCCCTAAGAATACTGATATAAACACATCTATTTTGAACACTCTACTCCATAAAGAAAACATAAAGCATGGAAACAGATATTTTCTTAGGGGATAGAGACTGCTATATACATAGAGGCAAGTTCAGGCCCAGAAGCTGACAGTACTTGTTTGAAATCTTTCTTTTTTTGAAATCTTTGCCTCTGACTGGCACAAAAGTAAGAGAAATACAGGAAATAGGTAAAACCATTTCAGTTAAAGCAAAACTAGATGTTCAGTTGTGAACTGTGCAGGTATATGGAGTATCTGGGTCTAAAGACCAACTCTGGAACATGAAATCAATGGGGCTGAGGCAATAAAGGCTTAGGATAGTCCAGAAGTTTTCAGGAATCCAGCAGGCAGAGACCATTAGCTATGCTTTTTCTTCTTAAGCAGACAGTTTTATTGCTTTTTTTTAAGGTAAATTAACAAGTTACAGTGCTACCTCTTTTTAAATATGCAGAGTGCCCATAGGGAGGGATTATAACCAGATTTGGTTAATTGAGGTTTAGTTTATCTGCAGTTCTGGATACAAATAGTCTTATGATGAAGATACCCTGAAGCATAGCATATAGTGTTGATTTCCTATTCACCATTTGAATAAAAATGAGAGTCAGATTTGAGTATAATTTTATACTCTTGCCCTGAAGTTTGGGCAAGGGTGCCATACTGTGAGATGTTCTTTGCACAAGAGCCCTGTCTCTACATTCAGTCTGATAGATAAAGCTGTACTCATAAAAAAAGTTACTGCTAAACTTGGATTATGATGAAAATTCTGGGATAACTTTTTGTTCTTTTCAATGTAATTTTCAAAAACTAGGATGAACTGGGACTCTCTGAAAATGTAATGATGCCCTAATCAGAAATCAGAAGATATATATTGATATGTAAAAATGTCCATATCTTCACCATTTTCTGTGTGGTGAAGAGAATTTAAAGTAATAACTGGAGTTGAGAGAGGTTTGAAAAACTTAATGCTCTGGTTTGGAAGTTAATAGGAGTTTAGAGTCTTATGCAGTGCAATTTAGTTAGATCCTGTTTTCTGAGCTCAGCTGTTGGCTTTTCAGCTTCTGCACTACTCATTGATTTCTTCTGGGCTTCTTGTACAACTGAGATAGTGAATCAATCAAGTTTCTTGGTTAGCCACACATGAGTTTCTCAATCGCCCCCATGATAGAAAACAGTTCCTCAGCTTTAGGTGCCCAAGGGCTTAGGAAATTTCAGGGAGATGTGCTAATATGTAAGTGTAGTCTTCATTATCATCCACAACCCATCATCAAGTTTTTGTTTTACTGTCTTCTATGAAAGTTTTCTTCAGTACATTGAGCAATGACTCTGCAGTCCCTGTGTCCTTCATGTGGTTTCTCAGAAATGTGAATTGTGGATGGAGGCAGCTGTATCAGCCAAGGGAATGCTCTCCTCCACATGTCCAGAGTCAGGACAAGCCTGCAACTCCCTTTGGATCCTCATGGATATGAGCTGCTTTTCAAGTCCCTTTGGGAAAGGGACTTGAGATGTGCACAACCATGTGGGTCTTCATTCTCTCTTCACCAATGAAGTGTGAGGGCTACAAATCTGTCTGGGTGGTATCTGGAAGTCACTTAGTCCCCATGGCTTATCTGGTAAAGTTGAACTACACTTGAACATATTTTTTCTGTCTTTGTTTTTTGTTTTGGTTTGGTTTTTTGGTTTTTTTTTTCCTTCTTCTTGACAGTTTTCTTTTGGTTCTGCAGCCCTTGTCTTTTCATGCTTTTATGCTGAACTCTGAAATTAGGAGAGTTCAGCATAAAAATTTTTCTTCTTCAAAGAAAAAGCTTTGGACATTGGGCTTTGAAAAAATATCACAACATAACATTAATCACAGCAATAAATGAAATGGTGGCTTCCCTACTCAATAGGAGAATGGTGGCTCTATGTGCTATATCACCAGTGAGGGCAATGCCTTAGAAAATATTAGAGATGATTCACCATTCTCCCAAGAAAACACATCTTGTCAGAAAGCAGTATTATTCCAAAGACAGTTTTTCCATGACTCTCATTTGGGCTTTTTATAAAATCTATGTAAGAAAGCTTTGAGTTTTCAGAAGTTTTGAGTCCACAGTTACAGATTTCTCGTGAATGCATATCAAGGATTTCTCTGAATGCAAGAGCAAGGAGACATGAGAACACCCAGTGAGCAACCAAAACAGTCATTCCAGCCAAACCCAGCACGTCCTGTACTCTTCCCAGCACCAGGCACATTCCTCCTGGGACTCAGAGGATAGCTGCAGAACTAAATATTCTAGAAATAAAACAGTCTCATTAACAGTGAGTCAAATGTGTGTGTGTTTAGTCAATGGAGTAATATAGGGGTAAGTCTGGCCTGGTACCAAGGGAGGTGTCTGCATCCTTTAGAAATCTTCAGCAGTCATAAATTCAGCTACACTTTCTGAATTCTTTGTATACCACACTCCAGCGCCTCCTCATTGATGTAATCTTCCCCTTTGCAAAATAGGCCTGAGAACGTTAGAGGTTCTGCAGCAATGCTTAGGGCTTTTTGCCAGCTGCAAACTGAGTCTTCACCAAAATGACAAACCCATTTACTATCTGCAGCAATCATATAAACCCTACCTTCATCTGACATCCAGCTATGGGATTGAACCTTCACCTCGTGGAAATCAGAACTGATGGACTTGCCCTCAAATATTAGTTCATAATGGAAAAACAGCAGATATTGAAAAATTGTTTGGATTCTCACCTCCAAGCAACTCTAAAATATTTTTTTCCACTGATCAGGCCTGGTTATCTTCCCCCAAATCAGTGTTGAGGTCTCTTATTTGGGCATATCGCATTTTTTCCTCCCTAAAACTAAGCTGAGTAAGACATCTCTGTGTTATAGCTTCTGTTTGCTGGATGCATCAAGTTGCTTTGAGATCACAGCATCCTGCTTTCCCTTCTTTCCCTGTGATGTGGAATCACCCCACATACCATGAGAGAAACAGCTACAATAAATAGCCGAAATCAACCTACCTCTGCTGTTCCTTTGCTCTGGTGACTGGCAGATGCTCACCCAGCTCTTCCAGTGTAAGTCAGGTGTGTAAGCAGACAAGAGAATGAGTGTGAAGGTCTGGTAACCACCTACACCAGCCTCTGGGACTGTTGTTAGTCTAGAAGAGGCAAGGCTGGAAAGAAAGGCAGAACCAACCAGCTGATTTGTATTTAAAAATGTGTTATAAGAGATACAGAAGTTCTTGGTGAAGCCCAAATCGAGTTCTTTGTTATGGCAAAGCAATCACACACTTTTCTCATGGAAAGCACTGGGCTGACAGCCCTGGATAAGATTCCCTTTTTTATTCACAGGCAAGCAATATTTTTGGAAATATGGCTCTTTAGAATATCTCAAGAAAAAGAAGAGAACAGTCTCCAAATCCATTCAATCAACTCTTGCCCACAGTGGTCCCAGCCCTGGAGCAACCTTGTTCTCTTACCTGGTTTAGCTCCCCAGTTAACCTCTGTATCCCATAAACTGCATGATAATTTCACTCTCTTACTGCTCATATCATTGAGAACAACATAAAAATACAAGCCCCCTGGAGCCTTTTGCTGCTTCCCATCTGCAATGAAACAATTTCAATAAAAAAGTTTCTTCTGAATGATTCTTCTCCCAGGGAATAAACTCAATTACATCACAAAAACCCGAACTACTTATACTTTTATAATTTGTTCTTCTTTGTCAGGTCATTGCAGTCTTATTGGAACTTTTATGCAGGGTTAAAAAAAAAAAAAAAGTGAAAATACAATGTTATGCAGTGTAAAGAATAAAGTAAAAATACAATGTTTGCAAGCTGAGTAACTTTCATGCTTATAATGTTTGGTTGTTTGTTTCATTAACTGTTGAGATATTCTAGAAATTTTCAGCTAACTATCTCACAGGAGCAATCCAAATGCCTAGAAGGGTAATAATGTAATATTCATTACAGAGGTCTTATTTATTATATTTATTATATGACCCTAGAAGGCTCATAAAATAATATTTATTACAGAAGAGTGCTTTGAGGAAAGACTCTAAAAAGTAGTTTTTATAGAATCCAACTGTGCTGTAACTTTCTTTACTAATTTTTTTCCTTATATCTTTTGAAATATGCATGCACACATTTTAATATTTTGTGGTATATACACAATCTGTAACAGAAACTGTTAATGTGAAGGATGCAAATAGACTGCAAATGTGATCCCATAAATTCTGACATATCTGGTCAGGATACAAAGAAACCAATTTGTTGTTGCTTGGTTTTATCAAAGAATAAGACAAATTTCACTAGACAAACAGAAGAATCATATCTATGATGCCATAGATATGATTTTATTTTTTGTTTTGGAAATCTGCTCCCAAACAAAAACTAAAATATTTTGTGACCACTTCAGTCAGAATGCTAGAGAGGGGCTTCTAGGTAACGGCTGTTACAGCTGGCCATAAAGCCAAGTCACAAAGCTGCTCCTTTGCCCTCCCCTCATTACCTGAGTGCAGTCTGCTCTGCAAGGGGCAGCTGCGTCAGGACAAATGAGTTTGAGTGCTGGAAGCAGCTAAATGGAAGCTGAGATCCCAATGCAAGGTCATTTCTTGAAGCAGTATAAACACCTAAGAGACTTGTTAAAATAATTCTTTTTAGAGAGTTAAAATCTTTATATCTAGAGAGTTATGAGGAATGCTTCTTTCAGATAGGTTAATTCCATCCTGTTATGTGTCTTCATGGAGGTGGGAAATTTAGCCATTGTTGGGAAGGATGGAGCCCAGCGCTCCCTACAAGCCATCTTTAAGAACTTGGGTGTCCTTTTCTGTGTCCTTGAAAATGCTTTATTTTCTGTTCTTAAACTGAATATTCAATAATTTATATAAATATAGCACAGTCATAAAATGCTATAAGGAGTTACTCATGTAACTGCTTTGGGAGTAAAGATGGATATTAACTTGGAAAATTTTCTTGGTTACAAACACAGCTTCAGAAAAGAAAGCCTCTGACAAAAATTCATATAATCTTCCAGGGCTACTTAGATAAAATTCTGCAGAATCAAGCTTAAAAGTAGTTACAGGGAAAAAAAAAAAAAGGTATTTGACCTATTTGAAAGAGTTTCACCTTATAGAAGCCCCTGAAAATATTAAAAAAATATCTCAGAGAAGTGGATTAGATAAAAAAATAACATGCTGATAAATTCCTGACACAAAGGCAAAATCTAGATTCCAGCTCTAACGTGAATGTGTTAGTAATTTACATAAAGCAGTTAATAAGATGATCTGGGAAAGAGTTCTACAAACAGGCCACAAATGCAGGAAAGCCCTACAAGTTAAGTTTTTCTCTTCCATAAATAGTGCCGAAAAATATATATATAAACCCCTAAGTGGAAAAAACCCTTTCCTTCCTCAGGAATTTTGTCTCATCCTCACATCCTCTGATCGCTGCTCAGCCCAACTCCAAGTAGATGATTCGTGAGAAAATAACAACATCAAAATCTGGGGGAAATAAATTTCACATTTAGGATAGGGCATTTTACAGCATTGCTGGAAAGCCAATGTAAGGCTGGATGAGAATTTTATTTATGTTTTTCCTGTAACCAGGTAAAATAAAACTTGATTGAAGATAATGGTATCTCTGGTTGAAACCCACATCCTGTTTATTTAGATGATGTTTTTCTGTACGCAGAAATCACATAATTCTGGCAATCAGAGATAAGTAATATTCAATACAGGTTTTAAATCTGTAGTTGTTTTAAGGATATCTTATTTTGGATACATTTGAATTTAATATGACTGTAATTACTTAATTATCATAGTAATTAGTAACTTCTGCCATCTACTAATATTTAAATTATCCATGGTAAGCATAATAATATGCTTTTTACAATACATATTGGCATAAAGTATGGACTAATTTTTAATAGGACAGTTTCATTTGGAAGTTCTCCTCACAAGGACAGGCAAAAAAATTAGAAGCTTAAGTTTATGATGTCTATCGTTCATTCACTGTTTTTTTTATTTTCCCCACTCACATCTTTGAAGAGTTAAGATTAATAATTTAGGACATTTTTGGCTGTCTTTAATTACAATTTCCTTTTATACCTGGCAGAGAAGCCTATGTGACAGAAATAGAGTCAATGAACATGCAAAGGCTTTCCAGTATTATTCAGAAGAGAGAATTATACGTGACTTTTCCTGTGCATTAGAGATCTCCAGCCCTGTGGGCATTTTCCTGAGTAAATGCTGTGGGATTAGGTTGTCTGTCCAATATGGTGTTTTGCTGGAAAAAGAAGATTTCCTGGTTTAAGCAGTGTATAGAAAATGAACAGGTTTTGTTTATTGTATTGCTTCCATTTGAACACAGAAATAAAGCTAATTTTTATTTCCCAAGTATTTATTGTTACCTCTTTGACATAATGGGCGAAGGGGCAAGAGAAGTTAAATCATCTCAGCTAAGTGAAGGTGACATTAACCAGTTTTACTGTGAATGGCTTGTCAGACATTGTTAAGTTTTGCCTGGGTCCATCAGGGCTCCAAGCCTGTTAATAAACATTTCTACCAAAAGAAGAGAGCAAAAGTTACTGCAAAATGATTTTCCTATTTCATAGAACATAAAGGCAAAGATTTGACCCTTGTCTTTATAAAGTTTGTATGTTGGAAAACAAACACTGTCTTTAGCAAGAAATGTGCCCCTTCAAATTATTTTTCATATTTTTTTCAAGAAATTTGAGCAAAATAGTTGGAGGAATAAATAGATGTTGTCTTCAGGATGCCAAAATCTGAGACCAAGTATTAAAATCATTAATGACAACATATTTTGCTTTTTATGCTCCCTGAGCATATCACTTCCTGAAATATCTGTCATTCCCAGGATAGAGTTACCTGAAACATTGCTCATAATGTGTATGAACAGTTAAACTAGCCTATAGCACTATAACTTTAATGCATTATAAATGGATCACTATGGATTCAGGATGTCTTGATGATTCCAAGTATTTGCCTTTGCACTGTGATTAGATATCTGTGATGTTTGCCTACCAAGCAAAAAAACAAGACTTATAAAATTTGATTATTTTATTAGAGCAGTCAAATTAAAAAGTTAAGGGGATAATGAAATATAAGAGAAATTGCAACAGTAAAATTTGCCATCTGCCTAGCTCTGACAGGTGATGCATTCACAAAATTCTTGGCCAGCTGAGAAGGGTCTGGCTGGTCAAAGCCTGCAGCCTGTACCCAGGCCTGCCTTTTGGAGCAGGATTCAGCCACAGCTGCAAACACATCTGTCTCCCACAGGAGGGGCCAAAGAAAATGGGAATGTGTCCTGCAGACTTCCAGCTGTCATTCCTGCTGTGTGCTGAGTCGAGTGCCAAAAGCCATCCGTCACACAAGCGCAGTGTGGACTCGATTTCAAGAAGAAAATGTGGTTTAAAAGGCAATTGGCTCTTCACCCTGACTTTGCATTTTCTTATCTAGAGCTTCCTCTGATTTGGGGGAGAGGTCTGTCTGAATGTTAACTGGGCAAGGACTGGAGGTCTTGATATCTTGAACCAAGATATCATGAAAATCAGGCTGGAAAACCTCATCTCTAACTACAGCTGGCAAGGCAAGGGGGTGGTACTCCCCTTGTCTTACCTCCTACAGCCCTATTTCCAGCATGGATTGATGGCATACACCGACCTCTGGTCATAGAACAAAGTGACACTCATCCACCTGGACAGCCTCTGTCCCATGCAAATCAGCATTGCATCTTTTACTGCTTAGGAAATTACTCCCTCAGGAGCTAAAACACCCACTAAAATTCATGGATTCTCTCCAAGGAACTGCAGCAGATTTAGGTAAGAGATTTAAAGGATCATTCAATCAACTGTGTTTCCAGGGCCTGAAAACAAATGGTGCTTACAGCATGAAGTAGCTATAGAACTTACTGAAATTTTTACTGAAATTTTATAGATTCTCACTCCTTTAGCAACGGAGATGCTGGCTGTAGGAAAGAAACTACACAGGTTGTATATTAGCTGTTTCTCAAATTCCAAATGCACATGGAGGTCATGGATTTCAGATTAAAGACTGGATTTTCTTCACATCCAAGATCAAGTGAAGGTCTTAAAGGGCAACTTCAAATTCACAAATTCTCCTGCTATTCTTCAGATGAACCTGGAATCATAGCAGCCAGTTTTATCTTACTGGCAATATGTTTGTTCAGTTAGAAATATGTGGTATGACAGGACTGTTGCTGCCCCTGTGTGTAACAGATTTAACCTGACAGAGAAGTCAATACAAGTGTGTAATGACTTCCATCACAACCAGTTTTGTGCTCCTGCTTTTCTTATCCTCAATCCCTTCCAGCCCATCTTCCGCTGAAGCACTTAAAAACCCTCAGATTTTATAACTCCACACATACTTGGACATGGCAGCTCCTTGAATTGATTAACACCACCCAGCACAGTTCCTTAACAAAAGATGTAAAAATAATAATTGTTCTGGGTTTATGCTTCTGTTCATGACATGAAGAAAGCCTCCTGCATTTTGCATTTCTCTTCCATTTCCTCTGTAGGTTTTGCTTCAGGAAGTTAAGTGGAACTTCAACTTGATTTTAAGTAACTCATCCTACTCACTTGTCTCAGTTTGATTGCCAGTATTTTCTTGAACTTTCACATTTTTTCAACATTTCTCATCACAGTAATCATCTGTGAAATCAGGAAGTAAGGAGAACTTACCCATTATCTAAAAAGAGGATCTCATGAAATGCAGCCCATTCTGTTGAAGTACACTGTTGGCCTGGGTGAGGACCATGGCCAGAAAACTGAGCTCCACTGCTTGTGTTGTTCTCCTTCTGCACCCATAGTTCCATGGCAGGTACATTAATGAATCTTTGACTGGAGAAAGAAAAATCTTCCACAGCCAGGAATTTTTTGCTCCACAAACAGAGCAAAAAAATCTCTGTTTTGCTCAGAGTTAACATCTTTCCCATGTAAAATGCCCTTTTTTGGGATCTCTGGGGGAAATGAGGGCTGATAAAATCAGTAAAATACAATGAAGGGACAATATGTGATCCCCAGAGATGAAGCATGCAAAAAGATGGGAAAAAGGGAGTGCAATGGTTGCAATTTTTTAGTTAATTGAAGCTTATTGAATAAATCAGCTACTTGCCTGTGTCAAATTTTAATGTGGTACACTCCCATGGTGGTATCTTTATTTTTCAATGGCAGGGGGAGATGTTTTTCAAACTGTTTAGTATTGCATAGAAGCTCTACACATCTTCATTCTGGTTACTGGAACCTGCTCTACACCCTCCCTGCTTCATCTCTTCTAAATCAACCAAACTTTTGGAGGTGACCCCTCCCATTTACAGAATCCCAGAATCACAGAATAATGAGGCTGGAAGAGACCTCTAAGATCATCAAGTCCAACCTGTGCCCTAACACCATAACTAGACTATAGCACCAAGTCCAGTCTTTTTTAAACATACCTAGAGATGGTGCTTCCACCACCTCCCTAGGAAGACAATTTCAGTATTTTATTATTCTGTCAGTGAAATTTTTTTCCTAATATCCAACCTAAACCTTCCCTGACGTAGTTTGAGACTGTGTCCTCTTGTTCTGTCAGTGCTGCCCAGTGGAAGAGATCGACCCCAGCTGTCTACAACCTCCCTTCAGGAAACTGTAGAGAGCAATAAGGTCACCTCTAAGCCTCCTCTTCTCCAGGCTAAACAACCCCAACTCCCTCAAACGTTCCTCACAGGGCTTGTGTTCCAAGCCCCTCACCAGCCTTGCCGCTCTCCTCTGGATGTCCTCAAGCATCTCAACGTCCCTCCTGAACTGAGGGGCCCAGAACTGGACACAGCACTCAAGATGTGGTCTCACCAGCGCCGAGTATAGAGGAAGAATAACCTCCCTACTCCTGCTGGTCACACAATTCCTAATGCAGGCCAGGATGCCATTGGCCTTCTTGGCCACCGAGGCACATTGCTTCTACTTTGCTCTGTGGACCATGCCTTTTGCCATGTTTTGCTATCTGCTTTTTGAGTGTCATTCTCAGCATCATCAGAAGTCCATAAAAAATATTAATGTGTAGATGGGGTTTATACCAGTCTACTGCTCTGTTTCTTCAAGCCCCTGTTTTTTGTATTTGCTCTTTCATTTTTTAAGCTTTGTGTTTAATGGCAAAAAAATAATTATCTACAGAAGATTCTTTGCTTTTTTTTTTAATCTGAATGGGTTTGCCCCTCTATTATACTTTCCAAGCTTCCCACTATAAGGCAAAAAGAACAGAAGTGTGACACCCTTCATAAAATTCAATAGAAGATATGCAGAGCCTGTCCATTAAAGACATCCCCTGGAGAAATTAAGCTGTCAGGAGCAGTTTGCAGTTGGCTCAGTTTGTGGAGAGTGATGGCTCCCCCGGTGATGTGCTCTCTGAAGAGGGCTCCTGTTCCTGCCTTGGCCAGGCTCAGACACCCCCTGCTCTCACGTCTGCCCTTCACATGTCTCGGGAACGGGCAGGGAGGCTCTGCCAGTCCATGTAATGAGAGAGAGAGAGAGAAAGAGTCTAAAAGTTAAGTTTACTGCAGCATAAATATCTCCAACAAATACCAACAGCACATGAAGCACTAATTACCTGGGGTTCCTGCAGTGCTGTGAGTACTGTAAACACCTCTTTTGGAAGGTTTTGAAGATGCAGATCTGTCTGGTTTAGATGAAGCATTCAGGGAACTTCAGTTGGCTTCATGATGCTGAGATGTTTGCTTTCCAACAGTCCTAGGGCTTTCCAGCACCTCAGCAGAATCACATGAAAGGTCTGTGAGATTTAACACCTATTTTATATAAATCACTATGATGAGAGCAGCAATCAGTGCAGGCACTAGAGAACTTAACTAACTTTAAGAGAAACAATTATTTGTTTTAGTTGTGTTTTCCCAACAATCAAATGGCCAGAAGCTGATTTATATTTCTCTGTAACCTTCTCTGGAGAAAGCACTTTCTTATTTTCTTTAAAGTTATTCAAAGTTCTTAACTTACCTTTAAAATATTCTAAAGGGAGTGACTCCTTCAGCTGCTAAATGACTTTTGTGTACAAGGGACAAATTTTGCCTAGAGAATCCTGCTATGAGTAGGACATATGGGCATGGAAATGTCCATGAAGCCTCACACAGGACTGAATTATTCTTATAGAATATAAATTTAGGAGTTTGGGTGGCCATAGAGGTCACCAGGAAAGTTTAATCAGCATCACAAGATAATCCTGGTCTGGCAAAGTTCTGAGACACATGGTGGACTTCACTTGAAATGCGTATGCACTGCTCTGTGCCTTAGGTTTTGGTGCCTGTATCTGTGAATCACTCTTCATCTCTTCCAAAACATCTCTTTTGTCACAGTTCAGCCTTGTGTTTATCCATAACATGATCTGGTCAAATAATGGAAACAATGACATATCAAAAACTTTATAAGCAGTGCTTCCTTGTGAGTGATGGCTAATTTCTTTCTGAGTCCCTGTTAACACTCCTGCATAAAAAAATATGTACATCTGGAAGAATCAGGGATTTTCTCACTGCATTCTGAGAGAAAATTGCCATTGGAGGGTCAAAACGAATTTGAAACAAGAAGAAGCTCTTGCTAATAATAGAGAAGTCAAATGTCTGGTTATCTTCCTGGCCTGCCATATGCTACAAATAGTAGTAAGCAATTGTATTGCAAAGCAATTGTGTCCTTTGTCTTTTACTACACTTTAAAGAAGTCATTGTCTGAGAGTCATGCTGTTATTCTTGGCAGATGATTGCAGCTCAGCTTACATTGAACTACAAGAAATGGAAACAGAGAGACATGGATTCCTAACAGGAAATCTGCTTTTCCTTCCTCATATTGTCCCATGGACAGACACATCCAAGGGATTTAGCTCCTTGTGTCCTTCCTTTGAACAGCCTACAGTCCCAGCATTGTTACATGACCTTCTATCCACAAACACACAACAAAGCATTGCTTGATGCTTTACAGATGCAGTTTCTGGTCAAAATAATAGTTTGACTCAGAAGCAAAAGTATAGAAAACCAGTGTGGTTTCGCTTGTGTACAGTCTTTTAAAAAGAGTAAGAGGTTTCTTTCACTTTAAATTTAGTTTAGGCTGTTAGCCAGTTTTAATTGGAAGCAAAATATGATAAAAAATAAAGTCTGATCATAACATCAGACACATGATCACACAGTAAAGGCATTTCTTGAGTCCCTTACTTTAACATCCAGAATTCTGTGCCTGGCATGAGCTTTTCAGTCTATTTCATCCCACCTCTTACTAGATACAGGGTATGAAATAATCCTTTCCTTGGCTCTCATTCATTAGTCTGAAAACTATTTGTTAACTGCTGCTCATTTAAAACCCAGATTTCATCTGTTATGTGAGATGTTGCAACCCATACTGGGTGCACACTAATAATTCAAATAAGAAATTCAAGCTGAAATAATTCCTAGCATAGCATATATCTTTTGCTGGAATATGAAACTACCTAGTGATAGATGTAGTTTCCTGTAAAATACAAATAACAGGAGTTTTAAATCCTCACTATTTCATTGGAAAGCTGTTTACAGTGGACCTGTAACTTTGAACTCTGATGCTAAGCCTTCAAGCTGTGATTTGTGTAGAACTCTGTTGCAGTCTAGAAAGGTTTAAATTGCTTGACTAAGCTATTCATAACTTTTAGTTTAGACAACTGGAATCATTGCACTTTTCTATCAATGTTAATTGGTTTCTAGATTACACTATTTTGCTGTGTTTAGCAAAGAGAGATCTGGTATCCTGCTTCTCTGCATGCTGTTCAGTAGGCACTGGATCATTAATGTGAAATACTGCACAACTGGTTTGCAATTCATCTTAAAGATGAACTGCAGTTCCTTAATGGTCTTGAACTTTTAGTTTAAGAAAATAAATAATATAAATCCTTCGATGTGAGGCAGAGGGGAGGAACCAAAAGTGCCCATTCCTGGCAGCAGGGTTATAAAAAACCTTGCTGGAAAATGCCTTTCCTCTTATTAGACATTACTTATTTTCTGACATCATTTCTTGGAGTGGATTTATTTTCACCAGCCAAATATTTTGTACAACAGAGAATGTGCCAAGGAATTATCTGAACATATACTTCTATATCACTGAAAGTGGCCAATGTAACAGAAATGCCACCCAAAATTCTCAAGCTAAAGTGACACCACAATATCACATTAACTTTAATTTTTTTTTTTTCTCCTTAAATATGAAATCCACACTTTTTTATAGCTGGGTTCTTGTTTTCTGTATATTAATATCATATTTCAGAGCAGTAGGCAATAAATTGTTTAAGAGTTTAATTATTTTCCCTCCATTAGAAAATTTTGGGCCAGTGCACTGGGAAATCCTGACTCATTACCAACACTTCATAGGGGAGTGTCAATTAAACTTCTCCACAGGAATTAAAAAATACCAGGAATTTGCTGTCTGTACAGAACCTTTCTATATAATGTTTCAAATTTTGGTGTCTGATTGCACTATCCTGGATGATGTCAAAATATCTGACAAATGTTTCAGTGGAATATAAAATGAATTTGAAAATAATTTTTTGGTATGTTGCAAGTCTGAAGGAAAGCAATTGCGAGGTTCAGTTGAAGGCACACCACTATATTCCTGACACAGTCTGACAACCTGTGACTGGACTGTCAGCAAGAGTTGCAGGTTCTCCCAGGAGACAGGTTTGTAATGTATCCCCTAATAGGAGAACAGGGTCAGTCAATTAAATGAAAAGAATGGAAAATTTTAAAGATATGAAAATCTCTCTTTTTGTATAGTTTAACACAGACTGTCAAATCCATTAGACAGAGAGTCAGCAGGTCAAATATTATGGCTGGATATTTAAAGAGTTTGGAACATATCCTGCTGATTTTAATGCAGTGCAATGATAATTAGGCACTGTCCTCATGGTCTTCAGGTTCCAAGAAAAAGTTATTCCTTTGAACTTCACAATGTTCTTGGTGAGTTACAATAGAGCTTACAATAGACAAGGACCAAGAGAGAAGAAAAAATTCTCAAAGGTCAAATATCTAGAATGAAGCACAGCAATATTCCTATTCCTACTGACTTCCCGTGGGAGCTGGGAACAAAACCCTCAGCAATGACCCTGAAATTCTCCTGCACTGTGTTTTGACTATGACTAAAGTACATGAAATTGAAACTCCTGTGGGAAGTCTTCTACTTTGTGGTAAATATTATCAAAAAAGGGAAAACAAAATTTAAGGAGCACGGTGAGAGGAGTGAAGGGCGTGGGCCAGAGGCTGCAGAGGGTACAACCCAAGTAGGGCTGTAGACCCTTTGGAGGGCAATGATGTAACTGAAGAGCAGAGTCCCTTTTAACCTGAAGCACATTTAAGTTGGCTTCTGGAAGTCAGTGTTTGAAGAGGCCATTTTTGCCCCCCAGCATCATTCCTGTGCCATACAATATACCTTTTAGTCCCCTAGGATGCTATTCTAGATGGAGCTTGATGTGCATGACTAGACAGGTGTTATGTTACTGGACACATTCCCATAAAAACTTTATTGTTCCATTTTTTTTGGTTTCACCTAAACAATGTTACTCTGCTGGGAAGGTTTTGTTTCTTCTTAGTGCAAGGAAATAAGTACATAACAGGGTGAAACATAAAGTAGAGGCTGCTTTATGCTACAAGCTGTATAACAGAAATCAGAGTACAAGTGGGAAATAAACATTTGTGAGGAAGAAAATTACATAGAAGGAGGTGGAGAAGCACCATAAAACACATTACCAGTTCAAGAAAGGAAGTGGCTACTTGGTACGAAAACTGAATACCAAAGAGAGAAGAGTGAAGCTGACGATACTGAGTGAAGTCATAGAGGTGTGGCTGGGGTTTTATTATAGGTTTTTGTTATGAATGGATATTTATTGTAGATGAGAAGCCTTCATTATTAATAATCCAGACAAAGAGTCCAGGTGGGATTACATGCAAGAGATAATTTAGATAATTGCCCTGATGTGTTACACAGCGATCCACACCATTATCCCTGACAGATTTCTGACTACACTGTTTGTGAATCCCTAAGGTGAAGGACATTCCTTCTTACATCAGTTTTTCTGAGTTCTTTCCTTCTTTTCTTCAGAAGTGTTTCCCAGTGACCTACCACAGTTTCTCTTACTGCATGTGGAACACACTATATCTTGCTGTACAAACCATGGATATGGAGAGAAGATTGTTCCAGCCCTCTTTGTGTAGGGATGACAAAGCGTGGTTTGGATTCCATATGCCAGGCTGACCTTGCAGTCTTTCAAGAAAAAAATCATCCATTTCATTAAAAAATTTACCATTGTTAAGTAACATGGAATTCGTTATGTCATTTAAAAATATCTCCTTTCAGATTGCAACCGTATGGGAAACATGTGGCTTCTCTGTAACCAAACAATAAAAAAGCCCAAACAATCAAGATCTGAGAGGCTGTGCTGAGACTCCTAACACAAAGGAATTCTATGGTCTGCAGTTCACTGCAGCAGGAAATATGCTGTAAGACATCCTGTGACTGAGTCATTTTCTCTACTAAATTTTCAAATTGCTGTGACAAAACATTTAAATTAGTGAAAGAAAGGTTATAGATCCCTCAAGATGTCAGTGTAAAGAAGTGCTTTACATGCACACCTTGAGGGTATTTGAATGAGGAAATCAGTCTGCAAAAGCAAAGCACGACGAAAAATGTCTTTTTTTGTTACTGCTATTTTGTGCTCCACCCACCTATAAAGTTTCAGTATCACTGTAGCATGAACAGCTTTTTCTTTCCATTCATTCAGCTGTAGTCTATTCAAATATCCAGATGAAGGGATCTCTCAGAGGAGACCTCGTTGGGTTTTTTTTGTAATAAGAAACCATACCAGTCAATTCCTACGGGAGGTAGACTAACCTCTTTCTCACGGTAAAATCCAAATCATTTGGTCCTGTGCTGGCTTTGCAGAGCCAGATTCTGGCAGTGGGGGGGCTGCCAGAAACTTCCCCCACGCCCAGTGCCAGCCAGCTCCAGGATGGACTCACAGCTGGGCAAGGCCAAGCCCATCAGCGATGGTGGGAACACCGCTGGGATAACGCATTTAGGAAAGGGGAAAAATGCACAACTGCTGCCGAAGAGAGGAGTGAGAATGCATAAGAGAAACACCTTGGTAGTGAAGGAGAGATGGCAGGAGGTGTTCCATGCACCAGAGCAGAGATTCCCCTGCAGCCCCATGTGCAGCCCATGGAGAGGCAGCTGTGTCCCTGCAGCCCGTGGAGGTCCATGGGGGAAGAGACATCCACCTGCAGCCCCTGCAGGACCCCATGCTGGAGGGGGGGGATGCTCAAAGGATGTTGTGACCCTGTGGGCAGCCCATGACTGCAATTTCAGAGTGATTTCTCCCTGTCCTTATCTCAACCCACCTTTTGTTTTATTTTCTCTCCTTTGTCCAGCTGAGTGACAGAGCAGCTGCTTGGGCACCTGGTGTCCAGCCACAGGTGACACACTGTAAAATGAGACTTCATATTACACCATGCCACAAACTGTTCACAGCAAAGGAGACAGGCAAGCACCTCTCCTGCCAAGTACTAATGACCTTCTTACCCCCCTCAGCTCTTCCTAGAGTTGGTACTTCTAATTACATCTCTCAGAGAAAAAGGCCTGTGATTTAGGAAAAATATAAGTGAGAAAGTGATTTAGCTACCTTTGCCAAGTTCAAAATCCTGCTGCAAGCCATGAGTGAATTGGTGCATCAGGATAAATTGCTGTATTTAGGCTGCATTTACATACTGCAGTTCGGATGTTCTAAGAGGTTCATTATTAAAGACAAAGGCAGCAGCTAACTCAGACCTGGCACTTCTGGGGCTGGGACAAGTTTGGGTTTGAGGATGGTGGCTCTTAGCAGTGCAATGGAGTCTCAGAGCTTAGATTAGATCTCTGCACTCTGTGATGATTGCCTGGGGAGTGAGACAGCAGAGCCTGGGGAGAGGGAGAGAGGAGGCTGGACTGTCATGAGGAAAGAAAAGACTCAAACAACCAGTCCTAACAAGGGGAGATACTGCCACCACCATACTGGCCCATGCCAGAAACCAGGTCCATTGGTCACTCCACTCTATGGGTGATGCCTGTCCATGAAATGGCTCCTTCCTGCCTAATGTTTTGGTCAAGAGAAACCACTATTAGCCACATCTGTGTTGACTTTTACTTAACATTCACTGCTCAAAGGCAGGGAATAGACCTACAAGGTATTGTCTATCAGGAGCCCATTCCAGGAGTTCCAGATCACTGTGCCCTGGAGGAGCCAGGAGCATATTGAGCATCAGGAAGCACCAGGATGGTAGTCCATTTTCTCTGACTGCAAACAAACACAGGAGCATCCCAGAGATTGATTTGGTGAGTCTGGACTCTCCCAGATCCTGCTGAGAGCAAATATTCTGTGACTTTTTTATCCAGCATGGCCACCAAGAAAGGGTCCCATTTGTGTCTTCTTCACAATTTTTGCCTTCACTGTGACATCTTCACTCTTTCCTCAGACCACCATAGGTGCTGGCAAACGGTCATGAGTTCATAAACACAGATGAGTTGGAATTCATATCAAGAAATATTAAAAAAAAAATTTGTAGTCTGAATGGTGTATGGAAGGGACAAGACATTTTCAACAGTACCTTGATACTTCTTCTATTGCATATTTCTTAAATTTTAATTTAAACAGGATAGATAGATAGACAGATAGATAGATAGATAGATAGATAGATGTGTTTTCTTTTCAATTTATTTTTTGTTTCTTTTTTAAATCTCTTGGTTTCAGGGGTTATTGAAAGTTCAAGCTAGTTGAGATAGGTTTTGTTTCCTTAGAGATGTAAACTGCAAAAATCAAAGTTGAAACAATATTTGAGATTAGTCAGAGTATTTCCAATTGTTTAGATAACTTGATGATCATCATTCTCATAATGTCTTATTTTCTCTCTAAGTCCTCTTTTTGGTTCTGTTTAAGCTCCTTCCTCTCCTTTTTCTTTTGCAGTACAGGCAGACTAGTTCTTCTGCCCAATCATCTGAAAAGTGTGTGATTCCTTTAGACAGATATTTCCAATAAACTTGTCATTTTCAACTCAATCCTATTATATATTGCCTGAAATTTCATATTGTCCCAAGCAGTGATTTTTGCATCATTAGATCAGTGGGAAGTTGGGAGAACAGAGGGCTGTACATATTTCATCCTTTTTCTTCCAGTATTTTTATCATTTAATGTGGCATTGCTTTCAACATGCCTTTCCTGTCTTTAAGAATAATGGTTCTGGACAATTAGGAAGGATATGGGTATTAACTGAAGTCCTTAATCGTGTAATCATTTATGGGGGTGGGGTGGATCTGAAATTCCATGTATTATTTCATGAAAACTGCCCTGGAAATGGTGGTTGATCCCTGTTCTCTATGGAGCATGTTCTCCCTTTTTGTTGGAGCATTAATACATGGCTCAGTCTAGGGCAGTTATTTCAGAAAGGTTTAGGCACACAGCAACTCTTACACTAGGTGAACAACCTGGAAAGGAAAAACCAAAAATCTGTGCTCCTGAAATCTTGTTTGATTTAGTCCCCAACAGTATAGCTTAGTCTCATAAATATATTACCTTTCCCCACAAATCATACTTTTCTCATTAGAGTGTTACACGGCAAACTTAATTATTGTAATCACACTGGGGATGCTGGATTAAAAAGCCTACAGACATTTAAAGTAGGATTAATGTCTTCATGTAACAGCAAAAACTGATGTAACTCTCATGCCACTGGGAAGCAGATTTGCTATGGAAATAATGCTATTTTAATTCTGAAAAGTCTGATTGTCCGCTTGGTTTGAGGAAACATTATGCTTGCTACATTTTTCTCACCTTGTGCAGAAATCATACAATAATTGGATTCGCAGACTTGTTTGCTAAGGAAATGAACCTTTATGTATTCCTTCAGTCTATCTATCAGTCTCTTGTCTTCTCCCTAAATTTTGAAACTACTAGCCAATTTCAACCAAATTTAGAGCACTCCAGACATCTGAAAGACATTACATTCCTAAGATTGTACAGAAATTGGGAGCTGAGTAGAATAGAAAGATTTAAATTAGAGCTCAGTGAGACAGAGGCAAAGGCTTTGGGCACTACAGGCAGTGCCTGGCAGCAGCTGGACGTGCCAGGCTCCCACAGACCCAACCTGAACATCTGCATCAGCCACAGCCCAGCCCACACAGCCCCAGTCTGCCATGGGAATGGGAATGGGAATGGGAATGGGAATGGGAATGGGAATGGGAATGGGAAGGTGGAGCTCTTGGACCAGGGAGGATTTAGGGCACCAAAGCCATTATGCAAGTGGAGTTGGTTGTGCTGTTTCTGATACAGCTTTGTCTATTTTCTCTGTAAAGGGACAGTGATTATCACTGGTCAGAATTTCTGAGCAGAACCACGAAGTCTCCATTCTTGGAGGTTTTCAAGGCCAAAGAGCATAAATCCATGAGCAATCCTGTCTGGCCTGTAGCTGATCCTGCTTTGAGCAGCAGGCTGGGCTAGAGCAGCCCTTGCAAACCTGAATCATCCTTTGATCCTGTGAGTCTGTGGAGGTAAGTTTGCTTTACTGTGTTACCAAAAGCAGGATACAGACAGGTTAATTTAGTCCAGATTTTATCTTCTGCCAACTACCTTTTGAAAGGCCTATAGATTTTTTCAATACAAAAAAGGGTAATCCTAATGCTTAATATTTATAATGTGCTAATAGCCAGGGATGTTAGCCAAGGTCAGAGACTAAAAAAAGAATAAAATTAATTTATTGGCTACATCATTAACCTACAACAGAAGAAATCAGAGTTCATTGGAGTCTTTCTATATGAATTTATACAAGCAATAATGAGTGGGAGTCATCTCATCTCATAATTTTAGCCCTTCAGAAAGCAGGTAGCTAATTTAATGTGGTTTTCCAGATGCCCTCATGAGTCAACAGAGAGACCAAGAGCCCAAAGCTGCTTTCTGCAACATATTTTGGTGGGGTGGACACTATCCATTGAGGGAGTGAGATAATAGCGCTCAATGGGGAGCATGGAGGGTTGAGGTAGACAGATCTCATCAGACCATGTTAAAACAAATTGTTATAAGGTTTCATTTTATTAGTTTAGCAGTTGCAGGTCACAGTGTTTATTTATTTGCTGTCAGGGGTTTTGTGCTTATTTTCAGAGTTGCATTATCTAACACTTGTTGTATGTGTTCTCTGTTGTGCTGTTTATCATCTCTGGGGGCTGGATTAAAGTTATCATTTTCCCACAGTGTGTAACACTGGCTTATAGGATAAAATTAATGGTCAGGATAATAATTTGGTAATTGTACTTAGCAATGCCATCATATCCATGCTTCAGGAACCACCTCTCTGGAACTGTTAACAATTACCCTCTTTACCTTTACTCCTCAGAAAGCCAGTCCATGGGGGGGAAAAGAGGAAACCCTTTTTTCTGCTCTTTCACCTTTCCCTTCTCCTCTTTTGAGCATTTTGGATATTCTTGGTATGTTCCAACCAACACATTCTTCTTGCTGTCTCAGTTCTAGCTGGATAGTTAAGTGTGGGACAGGATGGACAAGTGCCTGGGACAGTGGACACACCCAGTGCTGTAAAATTTCACCTCTGAACAAGTGAAAAATTGTTATGTGGGATGGAAAGCATTCCTAAACCCTTCTAGCATTCCTAGAGGCATGGGTACACAAGTTGCAAGGAAAAAAATCACAGAAGGGGGTTCTTTCAGAAAAGCTGCTGCTCCAGTTTCTAGTGGGCATGTCCCCAGAGATAGTAGAAAGGCTTTCTTGCAATCTTAGTAAAGGATTTTCTGACTTTTATTTACAAGAAGTGAGTAGCCAAGACTATGAGCAGGACCACAGGAGTCCTGCCTCCAGACAGGTCAAAGAAGGGGAAAACTGGGTTTATTGATCTGTGATTCAAGGCACTGGCCCAGCAGACCCACAGGAGTGTTAGGTCTAGTATTCACAGGTGCACAGTGTACCCTAATGCCATCTGGCTATAGAGGTGCAGATCCCATCTGTATTTCCCTCATAGTCTTACACTGGACCAGCTCCAGGAGCTCCATGTCCCTCTTGTACTGAGGAGCTCTGAACTGGGTTCTGTCTGGTCCAAATGTTCCAGGTGAGTGATTAGAAATTCTAATGACCAGACCCTGGTTTTCATTAACTTTCTCCATTGAGTCCTAGATCAGAAAACTCAGTATATACCAACCTTTACCATAATCGCAAGAAGTTATTGGTTCTTGAGCTACTTACATTACTATAAAGTCAGCTGCCATTAAATAAGAGTGGCACACTTTAATTTAATCCAATTCCTGCTGTGAGAAACAGTAAAGTCTTCTTTAACTGCTGAGGCTTAGCAATGGTGAACCTTAGTCTAGTTCAACATGTGCTGATTTTCTAGCAGGCAGCACAGCATCTGATAGGCAAAAAAAGAGAAAGGATTTCTTCAGAGATTTCTCTCCTCCAGTGGTTTATAAGTGCATGACTGTCAAAGTTTAACTCCAGCTGACAACTTAGCCCCACACAGATACTTACTACCTTCATGGTGGGATGGGGGACACAATCAGAAAAGTAAAATTAAAAAGCTTGTGAGTTGATATAAAGGCAGTTTAATAGGTAAACCAAAAGCTTTGCATACAAGCAAAAGAAACCAAGGAGTTCATTCACCCCTTCCCATGGGCAGGGAGGTGTTCAGCCATCTCCAGGACAGCAAGGTCCCCTCACACATAATGGTGGCTTGGGAAGACAAACATCACCGCTCTGAATGTCCCTCTCTTCCTTCTTCCCCAGGTTTATATGCTGAGCATGGCACCATTTGCTGTGGGATGTCCCTTGGGTCAGCTGGGGTCAGCTCTCCCAGCCGTGTCTCCTCACATTTTCTTGTCCCCACACTGTGTCCTCAGAAGCTGAATTCTATTCTAATTCACAGTAAGGCAAGCAAGTCCCAAAAAGGACACTGCAGAGGCACAGGAGCTTGTCCAGTACAGCAGTTGAACAAGCAGCAAAAGGAAAATGTAGCTACAAACATTCAGGAAATTAATGATTTTACAAGTGACAGAAACCCCAGAAGTGCTTAGGGCCAGATTGATGGAGCTCTAAGCAACTCAGTCTGTTGGAAGGTGCTCCTGTTCGTGACAGGGGGTTGTAGCTAGGTGGTCTTTAACAACCCTTCCAACCCAAATAATTCTGGGTTCTATGTTTCCATGATAAAGTGATTATCTTTTAGACCCTACAGAGAGGAAGAGGAGGGATTGCCCAAAAAAACCCTGACTAAATCAGGATATAAACCCATTACCCCATTTTCTTTCTATTTGGTGTTCAAGTGGTCCTACTTGAGACTGAAAGTATCTTGGTGTTTCCTACAGATAGCTGTAGTGCTGGGTTTAAGTTGCCCTCTTTCATCTGAAATGTTTTCCATTTTCAGGAGTCTTAAATATTTTTTTTCCTTTTGAGAAGGCAAATACAGAAATCCATCTTCTTGTCAGTGTAACCTAATTGTTCATAGAAAAAAATCTTTAAGATCTTGTTTCACTGAAAATAATAGAAAGAGATATACTACAATTTCCCTACTCAGAAATGCAGTGGATAGATAGAGTGAGGCAGCTGAGGAGCTGGCCTGGTACACAATGACAGGATGATGATGTCGTTCTGTCTGCACTGAGGATATGGGGGGAGAAGATTAGCAAACATAAAGGGAATGGAAAGAAAAACCATTCAAAATTATTCAAAAGTAGAAAAGATGACCTGTGCATATTTTAGTTTTGTGGGTAGCCCCTGAGTAAGAGCCCCTGTCCTGAATGGTGCAGACCAGCTCATGTACAGCTGCACAGCATTCTGTCAATGTCATCTCTGCATCCCATGTGACTGCTTTTGCCTTGAGGCAAAGTCATGATTCATCTCTATGCTTTTTTCCCCACTTTTAAATTCAAGAAATAATGGATGGATGCCTTACATGATTTCACAGCCTGACACTGAGGTCTCCTGTTAAACCCAATAATGCAAAACATATTCCTATTGCTTGGAGCTCACCCAGAATTATAGAAACACAGAATTGTTAAGGTTGGCAAAGACCTCTAAGATAATGGAGTCCAACCACTACCAAAAACATGACTAATTTTTTTTTGAACACTTGCAGGGATGATGATTCCACCACTTTCCTGGGCAGCCTCTTCCAATGACTGAAAGCATTTCTTTTTTAAAGGTGAATAGACTTTCCCAATATTCAATCTAAACCTCACTGAGTGCAACCTGAGACCTTTTTCGCTTGTCCTATCATTTGTTCCTTGGGAGAGGAGACTGAGCCCCATCTGTCACCTTTCAGGAGTTGTAGAGGGTGATAAAGTCTCCTCTGAGCCTCCTTTTCTCCAGACTGAACATCCCCAGCTCCCTCAGCTGCTCCTCATCAGACTTGTGCTCCAGACCCTTCCCCAGCTCCATTGTCCTTCTCTGGACATGCTCCAGCTCCTCAGTGTCTGGGCTGTGAGGGTGCAGAACTGGACAGAGGATTCAGGGTGTCACCAGTGCCCAGCACGGGGGAGGATCCCTGCCCTGCTCCTGCTGGTTGTGCTGTGCCTGGTTCAAGCCTGGATGCCCTTGGCCACCTCGGCTCACGTTCAGGTTCTCATCCACCAACACCCCCAGGTTCTTCTCCTCAGGGCAGCTCTCAACCCATTCTCTGCCCACCCTGTACCTGTGCTTGGAATTGCCCTAACCAAGGTGCAGGATTTTACCTTGTGAAATTCATGAGTTGTGCCTGTAAATGTGACACACGAGTACTCAGGGTGTTTTGTTCAAGCCATCTGTAAGCAATATAAGCTTTAAAAGTTGTGTCTTAGATCCATAGGGCCATCATCATGTGTGTGTAAGATGAACCTCGTTTTAGGCAGCTTTCTGCAAATTTTATAGGTTTCTTAGATTTCATTAACAGTTCAGAGGCCAAGCTGAACTTGGAAAAATCAAATTAATGAAGACAATTTTGTCATTTTAAAATACATCTAATTTACAACAGAGCCTAAGAGGGTGATGAATAAAATAACCTGGTCAAAAGGGACAGACTTAAAATATCTTTCTTCCACGCTTCTCCTCTCCACATGATAAAAACTTTTCTGGATGTGGAGATCAACTTGATTCTCCTTCAAAATTTTTGCAGCACTCTGTTATCTTGGTGACTATGTAAACTGTGATGTGCTTAGACTTCTGGGAGTGCTGGTATGGCTACAACAATTGCTTATAATTTTGATGAGCCATTACAAGAAATGAAATGTTTTGCAATCTCTAAGTTGGAAATTATTGACACCCAAAAGCCGGTGCAAGAACAGATGTTCAGATGCAGAAAAAAATGGAATTTGTATGTTCACATGCCTTCAGTTACATTTAATAATAGTTAAGAGAATCACTAAAAAGTGGTACCATTGTTTACACATAGCATTAATTATTTAAGCATTTAAAGAATGTAGTGCCTTTTGAAATTTATTTTTTAAAATTAATGCTTATTTATGTAGATGTATGTGTATTTACTTCTACATACAAACACACATATTTTATATTTATCTATCTATCTATCTATCTATCTATCTATCTATCTATCTGTAGAATCTCTCTCTTTCTCAGCCTCTCTGATTTTCCAGCCTGTAATCCCCAGAAATACAGTGCTGGATACAGTGATGATGAGATACAGCATCAATAGGGAGTTAGATTTGAGCTTGAGAATATAATCAACTATTAATAATAAACCATTTAATTCATGATTAGAGGAAAATGTTCCAAAGAGTATGAAAGATATATGTTTCACTTGTCAGCCTACAGTGTTAAATAACTATAACTAGTCTGTTCTCAAAGGTTCCAGAGGTGCAATACATGCCTCTGAGATTAATTATCACTAAGTGTTTGAGGAAATATCTCTGCAGCTTCACAGCTATTCTTGTTTAAATGATGGAGTTGATTGCACTGAGTGATGCTACAGCAAGGGAAAAACTTGTTTAACCCACTAAAGACAGCCCTGAGGTACACCATGAAGGGGTTTAAGGACAGATCCCCATGCCAGTTAAGATTCTGTGATATAAAAAAATATTTTCACATTTGAAGTTGCATTTTTATTGAAATAAATGAGTAGTTCAAGGAAATTATTGAAGTCTGACAAATTCCTGCATAGTACGACCAGACATCAAAACATCAAAATGGATGTTACCAACCACGCCCAGACTGAAGATGTGTGTTCCCTCTGTCAACAAGTATTTTACCCTTTTCACAGAAGCCTTTTTCACAGAAGTCTAGCTGAAAAGAAACACCTGTCTTTATTGCAAGGTGTCTTCTTTGGTGAAGAAACAGGTGAAGCTATAATTCACTAGAACAAAGTACAACAAAGTGCTCAGCTATGCCTGGATTTAGTGATATTTTGAGACAGATTTTTTCTTTCATAAAAAGTTCCTATGACAACTGTGAAGATAATAAATTTTCCTCTAGTAAAAATTCACTGAAGAATTGCTCCACTGATATTTATGCTTGTTTACTAACCCCTAGATAATCTCTCTTTGGTGGTGGGTGAGAGAGTTGTGAAACTTCTTAAACAATATTTTTAAAATCCATAGATTAACTGGGTTCTACAAGCATCAATCACTAGGATTAGATGTCAGGTCAAAATTAGTTCTCTAAATTACCTTCCTAGTCAATGAGTATCAGTTGGTACCTTCATGTTGTGGGTCAACAGCTCATGAGAGACACTAAACTTTTATACTGATGAAATGAACTGAGTCTGGGCCACAGCTGGAAGAAGATCAAGTCCTGATTTACAGGGTACTTCAGTGTTCTCCAGTGCTTTTATACCAACTTCAAGAAAAAACAATTGAAGAAAAGAAAAATGCATTCCAGAAATCTCTTTCTTGCACACAGGGATAAGAACTAGGCTTAACCAGGTACCCCAGTACAAGCTGGGTAAAAATGAACAACTCATTTAATTTTAATTATCATCAGCTGTTGTTACCAGTCAAATATTGATACAGAATATTCAAATAGATTTGACATTTCCTGCAGGAATGTAGGACCTCAGTACCTGTGATTTGCAACAGAATGACAGTAGCAAGAATGACAAAGAATTTCTTTTGTATTTGGCTAAATGGAAAATGTTGGGACAAGTTTTTGAAGCTTCTTTAAATAGTTGAACCCAGCTGTATAGACTAAATAGTCTGCTCCCACTATCAGGCAATCAAAAGTCCTTCCTGGCACATTTTTTTTATGGCAGTTTTTTTGGGTGTTTTTATGGAAGTTACAAAATTCTGGGTTCCCTTTAGGAATGTTAGCCCCAGAACTGAGATTATAATGCATGCCTTTGCTGGTGGGTTCCTCTAGACCCAAATAACCAGGCATTCCCACAGAAAAGGTTGTTTCCTTCCCTTCTTAAACACTACAGAGTCTCTTCAACTTTTCAGAGACCCGTTCTGCTGATCTCATATAGACAAATACTCCAAAGTTAAGCCCACCTTTCCTGGATGAGTTAGCCAAAGGTCATCTACAAATGCAGCTGATTCAAGTCATATTTTACATTTTAGTCTGCTCTGGTTTTGGGTCAGAACATGATACTGGAGGATATAATTGCTCTCTGGGTAAGCGCAAGTAAATATTGATCTTAGAATTATTTGATCATTCTTGACCACAAATTGCTACCTTTTATTCCAGAGAACTGTGCCAGTTATTTGCAAATAATGAATGAAAATAGTTAAAACTTTCAGGAATGGATATGCCTCTGCATTTTCTGTATTCCTGGGATCCTAGAACAATCATTAAATCCTCAAGCCCCTTCTAATATTTGCTTTCAACTAGTAATGGAGAAAAGACTCACAGACTAAGCAAAGGCTTGCATGCTAGCACTACATAGATGACAGATTATCCTCCCTTCATTACCATCACAGAATAACCCACACTCCTGGGTGAAAAATGACTCTTTTAAATTGCACCTAAACAAGACTATTAGTTACGAAAAAAAGGTTTTAAATATTTTTAGGTCATCAAGTAAAGGTTCTGGGAAAGGAAGACACATCAAGACAGCACAAAAATCTCAGAAGCAAAACTGAACTATCAATTGGCAGGCATTCACTTCCCAATATATATGTTTGAAAAATGTAATTAGAATAATTTAGCAAAACCACATTGCAAGGAGTATTTCTGCTCTGTTCTACTGATGTATATTTATTAGACACAGTGCCTGCACAATGCTTCCAAGGCGTGATTAGGATACTCCTTAAGTAGGAATGACTTTTTAATAGACTTGTGAGTCTGGATTTATCTAATTTTGGTACATGAAAGGTCTCTGTAGTAGTGTAGGCTTCTCTGTTAGGAGTGATCTGACAGAAATTAATATGCAGGTAAGGATTCCATCTCCTGTCACCTTGACACCAGCACATAGGTAATTATTTCTATTTTGATACCTTTTCTGTAATATTTCCAGAACAGGAATCTATACCAACAGCGGGAATCAATTTCCTTCTATTTCAGCTTTCAAAAGCTGACAGCACACAGAGATGGGACTCCGATCTGATATGAGATATTTAAACCTAAAAGGCAGATTAATTGGTTTGAATGTACCCATCCAGTGCCATGTTAGGATCATGTAGAGCCCACTCAGGCCTTATCTGGTTATCTTAGATACCAAACTTAAAGGTCTCTAGATACAGACTCCTGAGGAGAGCTATGCCTTTCTGTAGAAACTGAGGGATGGTGTCCTGGCTTGTAAGATAAACATGCATTCTGTTGCCATGTGTTGGAGGTTGGGCAGTTTTCTTATCTCTTTCAAGAACAATGTCTCCCTCCGGGGAGATATCTTCAGTTAATGGACCATTGAATGACTTACTGCGTGACTGGTAAAGTTATATCATCCCATTGTGAGATGCTCCACCCAGAGGGAGGAGCCAAGCAGCCCTACCTGCATAAAATCAGCACTTTTTGAGACACTGGTCAGCCACTTCACTGGATTCCCAGAGGAGCAGCTTCTTCTCTGCTGAATTCCCAGAGGAAGACCAGGCCCAACTACTACCAGACCTTCAGAGAAAACTACACCCTTCTAGAGATCCCCGCTTCAGCAGCATTTCATCTGCCACTCCGGGAGGAGCAGCCACCATTTAACTGGACTACTACCAACACCCTGACTCCTCAGGGTGTCAGGTTTGACTCCATCACTAGTTTTGTTTGTACTAATTACATTTTTTTTAATTATTTTTTTTTTAGTTTTTTTTTCCTAGTAAAGAACTGTTATTCCCATTCCCATATCTTTGCCTGAGAGCCTTTTTTAAAACTGTGGTAATTCGGAGGGAGGGGGTTTACCTTTTCCATTTCACAGGAGGCTTTTGCCTTCCTTCACAGACTCCTGGCTTTTCAAACCAAGACAGATGGGAAAGGCATTCCAGTCACCTAAGATAAGACAAATAATAATTTGCCAGCTGAGTCCTATCGCTTGTGATCCAGACACAGCTCCACTTCCACTCAATGTTGTACTTGTCTTAAAAATAAAGACCTGTTAAAGGGGCTGTTTTCTGATCTCTAGGTATTCCATCTAACCTGCACCTAGTCATTCCTAAAGCTTTAAGATCTCTGAGGCAGATTTGTGTGATTGACAGTGCATGGGATGGCTCCAATTTATAAGAGGAAGCCAGGTAGGATATCTGTCATGTAATTGAATGCCTCAGTCCCACAGTGGAATCTAGGTGAGACCTCCATTAGCTGTAAAATGAACTTAAGAACCTGCCCCTCAAGTAGTTGTTTGTGTGTGAATAGATATATATAGAAATTATATCATCTCAAACATGGACCACATTCCAATCAGGAGTCTGTGAAAAAAAAAAAAAAAAAAAAGGACAACCTCTTCAGACTCAGAGAAAAAGATCTGATTGTCTACAGAGAAGATTCATCCCAGGTCCTAGTTTAGGAGAAATAAATCCTCTGAAGTTACCTTTACTTTCTAAGGTTATCTATTTATAATTGTTTTCTTGGAATCCAAACTTTTTAGTTTGTAGGATCTTAAAATCAAGGGTATAGTTATGCTCTGAATGTGCCATAGCTATGTGAAAAAGAACAGCAAGAAGAGACGTTTATGAATGTGTTTATCATAGTTGATAAAATACATACGTATCACATCAAGGTAACATTCTACCTGCTTGTAGATTTTATAGAAATCTCATAAAAAATGCAAGGTACCATCTTGATCTCTTTCTTAGGGGGTCTCTAGGTAGATGAACTTTCAAGAAGATTTGAATGTTTTAATTGAATCTTTGCTGAAATTTCCAATGACTTAGGATCCACTGGGTTCTGGATTTTATCTTAATGGAAGATTTAGCAGCCTTCTAGAGGGCATGGGGGGGAAATAACAAAAGGATAAATAAAAAGAAAGAGAAAAATAAAAATAATAATTTAAAAGTCAAGAAAATTAATTTGGAAGAAGGCATACAATTTTCAAAGTTACAGCAAAGAGTGGTGTTAGCAATTGTTTGATTAAAAAACCAAGATATTAAGCTGTAAGTTTACTTTCTACACATATATTTAGGCATTTAGGTATATTAACACCTGAAGTAGATCCCTCGGGTAGAGGAGGAGGTAAGTGATGAGATATTCTAGTTTTCTAAGAAGACTTGCTGGAGATATAAGGAAAGCAAATTAAGTGAGACTAAGTATGACTGTGGGATTCAGTACTTTGCTCTATGGCCTTTTCTGGAGAAGCTTTTGAGGCTGACAGATTTCAGGGGTTGAACACTCAAATTTGAAATCAGTAAAATGAACTGAAGCTCTGCATATTTAATTGATGGCCCAGAAAGCCTGACAGTGTTGGGTAACATGAGGCAGACCTAGAAAATACATCTCATGAATGCAAGACTGAAAAATGCAAAACTGATGTCCCAGGTGCTGGAGCACTGACTGTCACTGAAGGGTTTCTTCAGAGCTCAAAACACTTCTTTCAAGAGTTGAAAAAGCAAGTTTCTTCTCCTCAGGACACTGTCTGCATTGATTTCACCTGGCTGTCCTGCCTGCTTACCCACAGTTTGTGCACCACAGAGACAGCCTGGTGCACTCCTCCCACAGCAGAACCATTGTGTGTCTTCCCCACAAAACTGACCTCCTTAGGACTGGGAATTTCAGACAGGACAAAATTCCCCTTTGTGAGGGCACAAACACAACCAGATTCTGTATCTGCAGTGGGAGGAGTGCACACTGGGTCCCATTCCAGTAGCTGTTCATCACCTCCCATCTAATCCCTCCCATTCATTTCCTTTCCTATTCGACTCAGAATCAGCAGCCAGAGGCAGGTACCATCCTCAAGAGCATTTCAAGAGCAATAATCAGTTTTCCTGCAAAGGGACAGCACTGATGTGACACATAAGGGTCCTTGTGCTCATCATTTACACACTTTATCATTTCAGCTGAGCAGCCAGCTCAATAAAGTGTCTGCTCTGCCTGGGGGGAGCACACACAGGGCCCTGCTAATGCATCCTGCCAGCCACTCCTGACAATGCTCTTCCATAATGAACTGGATGAGGGGATCTGCAAGTGCCACTTCCAATTAAAAATTACACTTCTGCAAAGGTAAAGGAGTGAGGTAATGACTGCAATTCTAGTCGAGCTGGAGCAGCTGCCTCATTAGTAAATACTCTGTGATTAATATGCCTTTATGACCTGTGCTTATACACCTTAACCTCTTCCTTCTGAAACAAAGGAAACCCCAATCCCACAAGAAGCGCTGCTGGTTCTTCAGGGATGCAATATTAACTCATAGTGAGAAAAATCATATTTTTCCTGTGAGACACAGTTTTACAGCAAGATGGAGTGCAGTCACTTTAAAGAAAGATTTGATGGAGATAAAAAGTGACCGAGTCCAACATTTTCAGAAAAATTGCCTTTTGCTTCAAATTTCCAAATTTGGGATTAGAAATGTTAAGCTTTTCCCCACCTTATGTTTCAGAAGGCAAGGAACACAAAGAAAGAAAATTTCTCTTTCATTCTTAAGAGAAAAAACTGAAAATTAAAAAGATTTCTAATCACTTCCAAAATTCACACTTGGAATGGTGTTTTTGTAATAAGTAATCCTTAAGGGCTTGACTTCAACAATGCTAATGTCTCTTAATGCCAGATAAAATGCAGTGCTGAACACTCAGATGTGACTTTCATGACAGAAACAGAGAAATTCATTCATATTTTCATTCTTGTTTCTTCCCAGGCTTGCAGTGGAAAGGGACTTTCACCTCCAGATGACAACTGAGGATCAGCTTCACTAAAGTTATTGAAGGGTTTGCCTTTCACTTGGTAGAAGATCTGGTTTTTCAAGTCCATATAAGAGTATTTCAAAAACCAGCCCACATCACAGCAAATCAGGAGTGACATTAAGAAGAGGGGAAAAAGAAACTCAGCAAGTGAGGAATGAACCACTTTTCCTTTAAAGGATGTCTGAGGTTTTCTTAACCACAAAGCTCCTGAAATTTTATTTAACAGATAAAACACAAATTGGTGATATCTGAATGTTTAGTAAACCCCTAAGCTCCTCTTTTGTGCTCAAGCTGGCATGCTTTTCATTATCCCAAGGTAAACCTTCAGGTACCAACATCTTCAGTGATCTGGATGTGCCTTGTAATCAAAATGCTACCTGCCAGAACATTTCTTCCACTAAGTTTTTCATTTTCTTCAGTAATGTGTATAGCTCGGTGGAAGACAATTTATCTTGCATCATCTTTGAAATAAACAATGGATCAACGAGGTGATTTAGCCAGATTTTAACTTGTGTCTGCATCTTCCATGGATTCCTCACTTTTGTGTCACGTGCAAGAAGCCGTCCTGTGTCACCCTCCAGCCACAGCTAAGCAATCTCACATTTCACAAGGAAGATAATGGTCAGTAGTTGAAAAGGGGGGACCTTGCACACTCTCAGACTTCAGACTGCCTTGAGGTAGCTTCTCTGATTGCCCACTTATTTTGCCAGTGATGAAGTTTTCCTACGACTCCGTAAGATTTAAACAGCTGAACACATGAAGTGAGTGAAGAACAGAATGACTGCTCACCCAAGATAGACAGACAACTATAAAGAGCAGGATTAGCTTAAAGATCTCCCATTTCTTAGCAGAATATGAACCATATGTAGCATCTTTTAGCATACTAGTCAAGAGAATAAATATTTTAACCCTCTTTGAAGATTTGAAGGTTTTTTCATGCTGGTTGATAGTTTTACATTAGAAAATTAATCACTGCAGAGGTAGAATTAGTTTCATCAAATCAGTATGTGAAAAGGAATTTTAAACAAATGTGGCTTATATTGAAAGACTGAGTATCAGTTACCTCAGCCTTGAAGATAAACAGGGTCTTGTTAGGTTGTGATAGGATTACCTGCTTGTATCATTTAAACAAGTCTAATTCCTGCCACAGGCTTTTCAAGCCTTTGAACACTGACGTTGATTCATTAAGGTTTTTCCATTCCACTCACAAATTATATTTCCCAGTAGAAAATGAAGAAACATTAATTACAAAAGTGAGATTTCTACAATGAGATACATAATTGCCAGTACTGAAGTGCATATTATAAGATCATGCACAACATCCTCTGCTGACATATTATGCAAAACAAATTCCTGATCTCTTTTGTGATTATCATTTCATCCCCCAAAAGCTTAAACTACATTAATTCCAAGAAGTTAAATATATCTGGATTGCTCTCTAGAATTGGAGCATGGAAAAACCTACATTAGCAGAATCATAGAATGATTTATGTTGGAAGGAATCTTAGAGATAATCTCATTCCAACCCCCTGCCTTGGGCAGGGACACCTTCCACTAGATCAGGTTGCTCAGAGCTCCCTCCAGCCTGGTCTGGAATACCTTTAGGGATGGGACATCCACACTTTCTCTGAGCAACTTATTCTAGTGTCTCACTACTCTCATAGGAAAGGATTTCTTTCTAATGTCCAATCTAAACCTACTCTCTTTCAGTTTAAATTCAATCCCTCCTGTCCTATCTTTACCTCCCCTTCTCAAAAGTTGCTCTCCAGCCTTCTTGTAGACCCTGTTAGGTACTGGAGGAGGCAATCCTTCAATATTAACCAACTTTCTTGGGCCCTCTCTTCCCTCCAGGGCTTTATCCCATGGCATTCTACCAAGCAGATTCCTGTAGAGGCCAAAGTCTACTCTCCTGAGGTCACGAGCAGTGAGCTTGTTGTGATCCTTTCTTGCTGCCCCAAGGATCCTGAACTCCACCATTTCAGGCTCACAGCAGCCAAGGCTGCCCTGGAGCTTCACATTCCCCTCAATCCCTGTCTTTTAGTGAGAACAAGGTCCAGCATAGCACCTCTCCTCATAGCTCCTCTATTACTTGGCAAAGGAAGTTGTCACCAAGATTTCCTAGCAACCTCCTGGATTGCTCATGCCCTGCTGTGTTGTCCCTCCAAAAGATATTGGTGTGGTTGAAGTCCCCCAGGAGAACAGGGGCTTGGAAAAGCGTGGTCACTCCCATCTGTCTCTACAGGCTCTCATCCCCTCAGTCTTCCTGGCTGGGTGACCTGCAGCAGGAATACTTTATAGTGTCACTGTCCCTGCCCTCCCTTTAACCCTGATCCAAGAGTTCTCAGTCAGTTCCTCCTCCATCCCCAGGTGGAGCTCCATGCACTCTGACTGGTCACTGATGTAGAGGGTGTCACCCCTTCTTGCGTCCTTGCCTGTCCTTCCCACAGAGTTTGGATCCTTCCACTCCAACCCCCAGTCACAGGAACCATCCCCCCACATCTCTGTGATGCCATAAATCACAGCCATCCAGGCAGGTGCACGCCTCTAACTGCTTTTTCTTATTCCCCTTGGTGGGAGTGTGTGTGTGTGATAGAGACATCCAAGCTGGACTCTCAGTGAAGCCAAATTACTGGTTGGAGTAGCCAAAATTCCTTTGTGTTGCCCTCAAGGTGATCCCTCTCCAGGCTCTGGGAATCTTTTGCTGGCCACAAATTGGTGTGAATGGGATAGAGCGAGGTTCATATTATTGTAATCTGTTAACATTCAAATCAGGGTAGTGACATCCAAGGCTCCTATTGGGAATGGGCCTGGTCTGCCTGGTGGTCTGTGTCTCCAGCCCTGAGTGTAGCCACTTTTGGGGGTCATTCTGTCAAACTGGCAGCAGAGACAGCGACTTTCATTACCTACAAAAACTCCCTACCACTGTTGAATATAATAGTAGAGACACAGCCTCAAGTTTCAAACAAAGACAAGAAGAAATGCTTTCTGGTGGTTGTAGGTGTTCTCCACAGGCAGAAGTTCTATTGGCAACTATTGATACTGTTAACCCAGTGTAGTCACTTGTGCAATTCAATTAACATTTTCTTTGCCTACTTTAATCTAAGAGAGAGCGTACAGAGAGTTCAAATGGGTTCTACTGACCAGGAAATATTTTTCTGACTACCAGTGAGACGTTTCTGGGACTCAGGATAGGTTTCAACACATTTTTTGGCATTGTTTGGCATATATGCACAGGCAGAAACAGGAATGATCCCTCTGTGGTACCCACTCTGGTGTATATGAACACTCTTCCTCCAGTGCATGTGCATGTCCAGAGCTTCCAGGCTAGAAACCCCTGCTGGGTTTCCTCATGTGCAGGCACCCTGCAACCCTTGTAAAGCTGTCAGGGGCAGAGCACATCCCTGCATATCAGAGTCTTGTGGAGCCACAAGCACAATTGGGAATTTTTTCTCTGTTCAGAACCACTGATCTTCTATAATGTTTAGCAGTTTGTCACTTTCTCTGAATAAAGCTGCATCAAAGCATCTTCACGTTAAATCTGGCTGCAGGGAGAGAGAGTACAAGATGGCACTTCACTTCCATCTCAGTTCCTTAGGGCTGGTTGTAGCAAAAGAAAGAGAGGAAATCTCACCATCTGCTTTGCTCCCAATCCTGTCTCCTGTCTCTGTCAACATGCTACACTCTGCCTTTATTGCTGGCTTGAACTTTTGGCTGGCTCTGGATATTGTTCCGAAGGGCCAGAAGAGCTCAGCCTGTTCAATGACTTTCACAGCTACAGACAATTGCTTCCTTCCTTCTGAAAGGGGAGGGAGAACGCTGACAATGACTAAAGAACACAGCAAGCCATCGCAGCTTTTTTGCAGAAGTCTCAATGATCTTCCCCTGCCCCAGTCCCTGAAAAAAAAAAAAAAAAACCAAACCCAAACAAAACGACAATATTTGGCAAAGCTGTGTATGCATATAAATGTATGTGTCCAGTGTTTCCAAGTAACTTGGGAACCCGATGACTTTAGGACTAGCCATAATTTTCTCAGCAGAACCATACATAAAAATGAGGGTTCATTTATGAGCTGGAGCCAGGAATCATAATTACTCTGATGAACCTGAAAATTTGTAGCTGATACAGAAACCATTAGTGAAGTCCTACATAAAAGCTTACACCCATGCAAGGGAAGCTTTTTTCTACATTCTAGTGTATACATAAATTTCTCTGTTTCTCTCTCACACACATTCATTTTTATGAAGACAAGAAAATAATTAATAGGTAATTGCATTACCTAGAAAGATATTCTACTGTTGGATATGTTTATGGAAATGAGGAACAATTAATTTATCATCAGTTTTATGGTAGCAATAAAAAATATTTATCTGCCTGGAAGGATTTGCATGAACTTTTATATATCATTAATAGTAAGCATTGGTTAATATTAAAATCAGCTCTTACCACCAAACCTACATCAGATCTGCTGTCATGGATGTGTGCATTCTGGATTTAGAGGAGATACCAGAGTCTGGCCCAAAAGAATATTTTAGAAAATGAAAGGTCACAGTGAACTCTAATTTTATGCCCAATGTGATGAATTATTGGTGTGGACAGAAACTACTTAACCTTCTAACTTTTATTTCTGGTCACAAACATTAATGGGTTTCTCTTAACCCCTGTGTGAGGAAGGTCAGCGTTATTCCAGTTTCAAAGATGAGGAATTGTGCAGGAAAAAAAAAAAAGCAAATGCAAGGATTTTTTATGCTTCTGAACTTTAGTTGAGCTGCTAAGTTATAATTACCTTGGCTCCCATGCCTCAGACCCGTGTTATATGGGTATGATCTACAACTCATTCCTTTGCAGGAGGTCACAGTGACCTGGGACATGGCTCTGTCGAGATGCTGGATCCAATGTGAAATAGGTGCTAAATTCTTACAGAGGTGAGGGCACTAAGAGGCCTTAAACCTTCCCCAGGTTTCTCTTTGCCTCCATCCCAGCTGGGTGCATCTTGTTTGTTTTTGGAAATTTCTGTCCCAGCCCTGCTGTCTGTGCCCACCCGTGGTGCCTCCTCTGAACCAGCAGAGTTTGTGCCAGAGAGCTGCAAAAGCCACTGAAGCCTAGGGAAGGATGGATGGCCTTGTAAACAGTGTCAGAGATCTGTGTTCCTTTCTGCTTATCCAGATTTTGGGCACTATCCTTAATTGGCTTTGATCACCTGGGTAAAATGAAATACTTAATCTTATACTCTTAATTAGGAGCTTCTCTGAAAACCAGGCTGCATTAAACAATTTGTTCAAAATCTGAGCAATAATAGTAGAGCTTTGGGACTGCTTTTTATCCCAGTTTTCCATTCAGTCCACAACAGATGTAAATCCAGGTTGGCAATCTGAAGAAACTCCTTTGCCTATGGATGGGATGCTCTAAAATATGCTTTTGTTTTGGGCACCAGCTCACATACAAGACAGCATCCGCCCTCCATTTCATAGTTATAGAAACAGAATAATAAGGAAGCAGGAAATTAGCCTAGAATAAAATATTTTGTGTGCTCCAGTACAATTTCTTGCATTCAAAAATTTTATAGTCAAGAAATAAATACAGAGGTCTAATAAAAATATGTCTATAGAATTTTGACCATGTGACATCACTGAAGTGCTCGTATATTTTGGCCATTCCTATTTGAGGATTAACATTGTGTGATGTAAGACCTCTGTGTCTCTCCTGTAGGCTGTGACAAGATGATTACTGCATTAAGAACATCAACAAAGAGAGCATACAGGTCACATGGAGGTAAATGCAGCTTTAATGCTTCCTACACAGCAGAAACTTTTCCAGATGAGCAGAATCTCTCAAAATCCCTGCTATAGATCTAGACAGCTGGCACTGGCATGGGCAGTTTTAAAGTCAGTAGGGATCATCTTTGAGCTTTTGTGGATGAAAGAGTTCCCTTGTCCTTGGTGAAGGATTTGGGCATTTCTTCTTACTCTCTTGTCATAAATTATAAATCCATTTTGATGACTGGCTCACACTTCTACAGCTGAGCCTCAAAGCAGGACATTTAGTTCTACCCCTGTACTGACATCTGGACATTGACTTCAATGTTTTATCATAAATTCCCTTTATTTACACAAGTTAACTCAGGAAAAAAAAAAAAAAAGATCATGGGGTAGTTTCTTCAGGTAATTTTCCTTTGCAGGAAGACGTCAGCAGCAAGTGTAGATTTCTACTCCAGACAACACCATGACTAACCAGGATTGTTCGCAGAGACGGGAGCTCACTCATAAGCCAATGTATTTTGGGCTTGTTTTCTCTTCTTGCAGGTACCTCCTTGCCATTTGCAATTCTGCTTCCCATGTCCCAGAAGATCAGACAGCACAGATATGATCATGTCTCAATGGCAGTGAATTTGAACATAGTGACCTAGTTCAGGCAGAAAGTTTCTTGAAATGGCTGAAAACAATTAGCCAGAGAACTAAAGACCAGTCAGGCTAGCTTGAATTTCTAGAAAAACTGTTAGGACTGATAATCAAGCTACTGGAAAGACCTTGGAATTTAAAACAGTGCTGTGACTGTATAGAAATGTTGCAGTTAGAGCACTATTTTAAATAAACTGCAGTCACACACAGGTCAGTGTAAGCACTAAATATCTCTGGAGACTGCTTTGCAATCTGAAAATAAACCCAAGCCAAACCCCCAAATTCTCAGAGCAATTACCTTCATTTTAGCTTTTTCTAAGTGTAAAACGCCTAACAAATTGAATTAATTCTTGAAATACTTATATGAAACATGAAAAGCTCAGAGGAAAACAAAACTTTCAAGTAGTGAAGTAGAAATCAAGTGTAAGTTGCCAGCATTTTTTAGGAGAGCAAAGATCTACACAATAAATTCCATCAGCTGAGAACTGAACCTCTTGCTCCCATGCATCACACATATGTTTTCAATGACTCCAAATTTTTTATGTGATCATAAAATTGCAGAGAATTACTGGCAGAGCACATTTTAAGTTTCATTATTTGAATGCACATTTCAGTGGAGTTGAGAATCTGCTTGTCATCCACTTCTGCCATTTTACCAGTGCTAAAACAGATTTGTTTGAAGAGTTCACAATATGCGTGGAAGGGGGTAAGGAAAAATTTCAGTTTTACTTCACCCAAATAAGGCAACACGTGGCACTTCCTCTGGGAAGAAAAATATTGTTTTATTTCAGTTTTAGGTTTAAAGTCACTTGTGTGTCTTGGCAGAAAGATTTATCTGACAGGTAATACTCTGATGAAGGTCTGACATGTTCTAAATCCTCCTGTCTGCTGCCTCAGCAAAATGGGGGGATGTGTATTAAACCACAGCTTTCAAATTTACGTGATGACAAAGAAAGCCACAGAAAGCAAATGATTCATTGCACTATGATTGTCTATCAGAATGAGCAGTACTGAAAGCCTTGGAAATGAAAAGAATGCCTCCTGACAGGTCAGAAGACAAGGACAGCTCTCTGAATACCCAAAGATGTGTGTGCAATAGCAAATGAACAGGACCAGGTCTCCGTTTCAGGAACTGGGCCATGACTATTCATCCTGTTTAGGTGTTATGCTCCCTAGGCTGTATTTCCTCAGGGTCAACCAGAAATGCCTGGAACAATGTGAAAAACAGGATGTACATAGGACCATTCCCAGAAGACAGACTGGTTATAGCCCCCTCCTTTTTGAGGGAAATGTGTGCCATAGAAGAAGGTTGTAATTTGTTTTATTTACTATTTATTTATTTAAATACCTCAACAACTGAGAGATTGGGTAAAGACTGGGACTATCTTGGAAATGTATTTCAACATCACAACACATCTACATATAGTGGAGAAAGCATGTTTTTTGCCTTATTATCTGTCTTCCATTTCATAATGAAGATGCTTTCAAGGCAGCATGAATTGGTGATTTAGATTGCTTCTTTCACTTACAGCCACTAAGGATTCATAATGACAAAGAATTACATGAGTTCTTTTTCTTCGTTATTTTATTCATCTGAGCCTAGCTCTGCAGATCACAGGAAAATACACTGTGACCCTTTTTGCCAGTCCTTTCCTAATTTCACAGTTTACTAATTTTCATAAATATCAAAAGGAACAAAATTATTAAGGAGTGCTTGGTACTTTCTGAAGTATCCATGCTGAAAATGCAGAGATGATGATTATCATCAGCAACTCCTCCTGTAGAAGCTGTCACAGAGAGTCTTTATAAAATGTCTTGATGGAAGAAGCCTGTTCAACAGAAAGCTGAAACTCACTGATAAGTATTCAGATGCATTTTTCAGTCAAAAATTTCTGGTCATTTTCAATCAGCATATTGTTTTTTTACATTGAAAATATGAGCCGCATTAACTAAGAATGTGCCTGTTATATAAATGAAATTAAATCCTATCTTACAGTGTGGCTGCCTGCAATTGATATGGAAAGACCAAGTGTACAATGATTAGATGTAGGGGAAATGGAGCCAGACTCTTTCTCAGAGGTGCTCAGTGAAAGATGAGACAGTGGTCACATATTGCACCAAGAAAAATTCTGTGTGAAATAAGGGAAAAAAAAGTCAAAATTAACATGGTCAAACATGGATATAATAACTATCTGGAGAATCACTAGTCGTGGCATATCTCTCCTCAGTGATATTAAAAACTTGATTGGAGAAGGTCCAGGGAAAACTAATGTAATTTTGGAGTTGGCACCAGTCTGCATAGGGTATTAAATCTGATGAGCTCCCAAAATCTGTTCCAAAATTTTTTTTCTATAGTTTTTGATCCAAAAAACCAAAAATACACTAATTTCAAGCTGTGATTAGAACAAATTTATAAAAAAGTTAATACGAAAATTCCCCATAAAGCAAAGCAGTAAATATCATAGAAGTCTGAGAGTTCTACTTATACCTCCAGTGTGCTACTGACTGTCCAAACACACCAAGGATGTTCTGTCCTCCAAACTCCCAAGCTGTCATTCAAACTAATACACCTACTTATAGAGTGATCTTTCATTGAATGTGGGGACGTACCACATAAATGTCTTCATGTGTAAATACCTTCAAGTAACCTTAGATTTACAGTGTGAGCAGACCTGATTGCTGAAGCTAAAAGAGTTTCGTGGGGGACTCTTCTCATTCTATGGCAGAAACCTTATTTTTCTTCATGTGAGTCATTCTAAACTTCACTGGCTGCAGCGACCAGAGTGCTGCCTGACTGTCCTGTGAGGTTCCATTAGGACAGATATATTCTAAGTGCATGATGTTGAGATCAGTCTTGTCCAAAGAACTTTATAAAAGAGTGTAACATCATTGTGACTAACTTCTCTTCTACAAGTAGGAAAAAGGGTGCTTAAGGTGGTGATGTGACACTCAGATCATATGCAAATCAAGTGAGACTGTGACTCAAAATTTTCAGCACTGAGTTAACCATGTCCTTCCATAGATTGCACAGTTGAATAGTACTAGAACTACAACAAGGAGAGATAAGCTTTTATCAAATGTCATCTATTGCTCATTGTGCTAATTAAAGATATGGAAGGTTGTGCAGGACTTGGCTATGATTTAGAAGCAGACTGTGTTCATATATGGTAGGCTGATCACACTGGCAGGCAGGAAAATAATGTATATATTACTTGCTAGAGAAATCTGTGGGTTTTAGGGTTTTAAGGAGGTATATAAAAACATAAACTTCTGTTTAGTAGTAAAATTATACTTTAGTATGAAAACTGCAAAAGCAAAAATTTGTAGGAAAAAAATCACATTAAAATTTAAAGTTCAAGAAAACCTTATTCCTGAAATCCTTTATACTCAACATCTCTATTCACTGTATTTAAATAAAGTTTATGTGTGATGTAGGTGTCAAACCACCCTGGACTGGAATGAGCAGGGAATCCGTGGAATAGTCCCCTGCCACACTGCCAGCTTTGACAAAAATTCCTTTCAAGTCACAGATTCTTCCAGGTTCAACAATATTTACCTGAGTGTTATCCAACCTCTGACCTGGGCAAGTCACAGTCCCTGAAGCTCTAAGATTAATGTCCACTTTGTTCCCCAGCTCCTTTATAAATGATATTAAAAATGTATGGCTTGTTCTGCTCTCCCTTGTTGCTCTACAGATGTCAGGGTCTTTGATCAACTGCACTGGCATGAGTAGGATTTACTTGTATTACAAAATTAATGAGTTTTTACTTATACTGAGGCAACACAGCAGCAATACTAAAAATTTCACAGTTTCAACATATATTAACTAATACTGAGGTTTCAAGGCTTCTTAGAGAGCAGATCCAATACTCAGGATTTGACTTGACAACCTGTTTAAATCAAACTCTCAGTCTGGCATGCAAGCAGATAAGCTTTCTTTTTGGCCTGCCCTGGAGATGAGAGTCTAGTTCTTTATCCATAGGAATAACACAAGCTGGGTTAGGGTCTTAAATCAATGCAAATTCCTTGGCAGGTTGTATCTAGGTCTACATTTTTCATCATAACTTCTACCTAGAAATATAAAAAAGGATAATGAAAATTACAAGAATCCAGGTGAAACTGGATTAAAACTACTGCCTAAAAAACTTCTGCTCCACTTTTTTTTTTTTGCTGATGTCTGTGGTGGATTCACCTTGGCTAAGGGACAGGTGCCCACCAAATCTCTCTATCACTCCCCCTCCAATATAACAAAAGGCTCATGAGCTGAGAAAAGGAAGGTCACTCACCCATTACCATCATGGGCAAAACAGACCTTGGGGAAATTGGAGATCTGAGAAGCCAACTTTCTCTGGGTACAAAATAAACTTTAAATAAGTTTTCTACAGGTTGGTACATAAGGACACACAGTTTTATTTTACTTCCACTGAGTTGCCAACAGGTAGAATATTAACTTGAGATCTGCCTGCAGAGAGGAGCAAGAGTTACTATAGTGACAAGTTGAAGAGGGAAGCAGGAGAAAAAAGAAAACCTGGGAGTTTATCCAATCCATGTGTCCTGTGATGTATCAAGCACTGCTGTTGCTATAAAGAAAAATTCTTACATCCCAGGTGTTATGAGACTCCAAGATAATAGAATCTGAATATCCAGGTCTTGAAGATGTCCCCCAAACCCCAGAAGTTTAAGTGTTCCTTCATTTGGTTTGTTAAATCCTTTTGTAAGACATTGCTGTCATTAATAATCAAGAAAATCACATAAGTAGGGATATAATCACAGAACTCTAAATCCTTCTTGGGTATATCAGTGGTAATGGAAAGATAATTCACAAAGATTAGAAACAGATGAAAGTGAGGCTTAGAACTGATTGGAGGATGCTCTTTTCCCCTCATGTCTGTTGATCCCTGTCTCAAAAATAATGAAAAACTTCACTTATATAGCAAAAAAACTTCAGAATTTTTGTGCTTGCTCAAAGGAGAAAAGTCTGCAAAACCCAGATGATTTCCTTGCACACAAATCATTAGGTTTTGTAATATTTTTAAATGTAAATAAAAAATATCAAAAGTTTGAAATGTCCTTTTTAAGTGAAGAATATCACTTGAAAAAATTAAAGGCATGAAAAGTTGGTAAGTAGCTAAGGGTATGTTATCTGAATTGACACACCTGGTCTGTGCTTTGCTGAGAAAATCTCTTCAAGGTTACATTGCACTACACAAACTGTCCCAAACTACGAAAATTGTGCAAACAGAAGTATTGCCATAATGGTTTTTGTCCATAATCTGAAGCAAAGACATTTAAGTTTTTTTTAAGGGGGAAAAAAAATCATTGAAAACCAAAGATGGATGGGAAAATAAATTCAGAAGGAATTAGGAACTTAATTCTTTGTATGATCCTGGTGGGAATGAATAATGGGAACTGGCAATAAGTATGTGGCATGAAGAAAGAAGAACGATACACAGTGAGGCAAGAAAGGCATATACAGCATCAATGTGAATCAATTAGAAAAATTTCAGGAGAATCTTCATGACAGCCAGACCTATTCATCTGTTTCTGAACTCCCAAAAAAAGAGCTCTGCTTCTGGAGTCTATGCCAACTGTGATAGATGTTTCCTGGGAATGTTCATCTCTCCATGGAAGTGAAAGTCATCTTAAGTAATACTTTTCCCTCGTTCATTGATGCACACTGGTCAAAACCATTGTGATATTTAAGCCTAAGTCATGAGCAGCACTTTACACCCCTTTTACCATTCTAGGACTGTGCAATCAAAAATGATTTCAGCTCAAGACCCCATAACCAACTGGGTCCACCAAGCTGATTAGAGGGATGGGACACTGCTGCTACAATGAAAGATTGAGAAAATTTGGATTGTTCAGCCTGGAAAACAGAAGACTTAGGGGTGACCTAATAATGGCCTTCCAGTATCTGAAGGGAACCTACAAGAAAGATGGAGAGAAACTTTTTACATGAACATGAAGTGACAGGACAAGGGGTAGTGGCTTCAGACTTAGGGGAGGTTTAGATAAGATTTTAGGAAGAAACTCTTTCCTGTGAGAGTACTGAGGCACAGGAACATATTGCCCAGAGAAACTGTGGCTGCCCCATCCCTGGAAGTGTTCATGGCCAGGCTGCATGGGGCTTTAAGAAACCTGGTTGTGTGGAAGGTGTCCCTGCACATGGCAGGACATTGGAACTAAATTTTCTTTAAGGTCTCTTCCAACCTAAGCCATTCTACGATTCTACAATTCTATGGTTCTATGATTCTATGGGTCAATGATTCTATGATTCTGTATTCTGTAACTTTGGATGTAGAATAGGGGATCTCTGTGTTAAACCGGACAGTTACATTTAACTTGAGTGATGGCCATACTCTTGCTGACAAACTCTGTTTTAAAGTGTCACAATTTAAGAACTAATGAAACCAATAATCCTTACAGTGCTTTGATTTCAGTTGCTCTCTGCCCCACGACAATAGCGAATGAAGCAGCTAAAACCCTACAGCAAATGTATTTAAATCAACTGAAACAGCAAAGAATAACCTGATAGGCTTCAGCTCAGTCCTGGAAGACTCCCACAGCCTCATAAGGGACCACAGCCCATGCTCAGCTTGAAGGTTGCCTTTGTTTTGCCTCCTGGCTCAGAACTGTCTCAGGCAGCTCTGTTCTTTTTGTGAGCAAATGCCTAACTGTACTTTCTCTCTATAAAAAATGAGGATAATTTATCACTATCTCACTAAGGCTTTGAAAGGCTCAGTGCCCAATATTGTCTCTGACTGAAAGCTCATGAATTCAGAAGATTGATGTTGGCACAATCGTGTATCTTCCCTTTTAAGTCAAATATTTTCCCATAAATATTTTGAAGAGTGTCAAGCCTAACTAGATTTTAGAAATGAAACTAAAGGGTGAAGGATTTAGAAAACGTTTATTTTAACATTTTTGATTGCCATATTTTAATCATGACATTTCAAAGTTTCTGAAATGAAACTTGTTACATTTTGCTAAATATATTTGGATTAAGATCAGAAAGAAATATTGGATAGCTGCACTGAAGTATTCTATAATTATGGGAAGGGGAAAAACACTAAAACTGAAAACCATAGACCCAGAAAACAAACAACTGAACTTGGATTTCTGATAGAAAGACACATTATTTGGTTTTCATCTCAAAGGAATCACTGGAAGTCCCAATTCCTTCACACTCTTTAAAATTAAGACATCTTAATTTCCCAGTCAGAAAGGCTTCCTTATGTAAATTCCTGGAAGGACAGATAAAAGAGGCTGTGTCTGAGGCTCATCCTTTCAATATATTTGCTTTCTCCAATTTACTTTGTGGTTGTTGCTATCAGAGAATGGCACACTGACTTCCAGAGCTGGACACACTTTCCCATTGCTCACTCAACCCGAAAGTGACATTGTGGCTTCTTCTAGCTCCTGTGAAGGCTTCTGCCTTGGTAGAAGCTGGATATGGATATTTAGGTGATCCTTGTCTTTCCCGACCCTAATCCACTGCCACCCAACTTGGCTCACAGTGCTTGGATTTTCCTTGTTCTCTGGGACTAGGAAAGGGAGAAAACAAATGAGCTAGGATTACCCATCAGTAGTGATCAAACTATTAGTGTGCCTTGAAAAGCACAGCCCATGAGCCTGAAGAGCTCTGGCAGAAATCTGATCAGAAGTCATTCAGAAACCAGAAGAGAGGAAAAATTGCTTCCAAGCCCATAACTTACCCTGCTGGACCACTCAGCTATTCCTCAATCTCATTCCCTTCCCACCATGTACAATTCTCAAACAGTCTTGAATAAGGAGTGCATTAAAAAGCTGTTCTGGGAGGTGCCTGTGGGCATAGAGGGACTGCAGATCTGTTATTCTCCTGTGCCAATACCATGTGTTGAACATGACCAGTCACAGCACAGCACTTCCTAAGCCCTTATACAAATCACAGCTGTCTACACCCTTCCAACTCTGAGAAGGGTCAGGAACAACCCAGTCCTTGGGTACCCTTGTTTTTTGGCAAGAATAGAGAATCCCCAGCACACAGAAAGTGTCAAACAACCCCATGGGCCACACAAGCCACTCTCACACATCCAGCTCTACAGAGGGCATTGCTGCAGATGGGATGATGGCCTAATCTGAGACGTGTCTGCCCCAACAGACTGAGTTCACAGAAATGCAGGGTCTCTTGGGCAGAATAGTCAGTAAATACTCAGTAAATTTTCTTTCTTTTCAGGAAAATCTCATAATCTTCACCCAAGAAAAGCTCCAGTCAATTGCTCAAGGAGGTATTGTAGGAAAGGTTAGTTAAGTATTGGACAACTTTGAATAGTGTTGTTCTGCATAAAGAGAAAATGGACATGACTGTTTCCTTGGTGAACACAGGAGGTAGACTGGCTCTTCTCAGCTCAGGTGAGAGTTTTCTAGCTTTTTCTTTCAAAAAAACAGCTTGAGTTAAAGATGGTGTTATTATACTGGCAATTTCATAGTCCCACTTTAAATTTCTAAGTGGTCTGTAAATTGCTTTCATGGTGTTTTCAAACCAGCTGGTGGCTGTGTTGGCTGACTATCTAAGTTATTAGTGAATGATTTGGCACACTGCTAATCACTGTGCACTCACAATGCCAGCTTTGGCAAGAGATTTTGCTTCCTTAAGGAATTTCCTATTCTGCGAACGAGAGTTTAGCACCAACCAAACATCATCTATCAAGACTAAAATCTGCCTTACACAGCATGAATTATATTATTACATTCATTTCCAGCAATAAGTCTCTTGAATGTCTTAGTTGTTTCTAACATATACTCAGTTTAGGAAAGCAAAGCAATTCTTCAGAATGAGTTTTCAATTTATACGCTTGAATAGTTTAAATTCCTTTCCAGCAATACATAATGCATTGCTACCATGCTCTGTATCTAATTCAGGCTGCTTGGATATTAAGACAGTAACCACTTGTGTATTGTCATCAGTACTTAGCAGATTGAGGACAATCTTAGAATGAAAATCACTCCTAGCAGGTTCTGCATTTGGTAAAGTTAATGTTGAAATCAAGACAAACCAAGGAACAGTGGAAAATAAATTACTGTGTACTTTCCCTCAGTATGTTCTAGAGAAAATAAAAGCTTTCTTAATGTTTTCAGCCTGACCAGCATTGACACAGCCCACTGCTTATGAGAAATGTCATGCTAATTGTATTGCAGTTTCTACCACTGCCACCAGTCTTGTTAGAGATTAATTTAGGATTTGAAGGAATAGATGAATTTATGTGCAGTCCCAATATATTTTCATGATGTTAAGTCCTGATGCAAAATTGAATGAAAGGATTCTAGCACTGCAACATGGATCACACGTTTACAGACGGAGTGGCAATGTAAACCCACCCCAAAGACACCCATCTCCTGCAGAGCTGAGACTGAAAGGGTCATTCAACATGCACACACTCCTGACCAGGAGTCATGGGTCTCTGAAATTATCATCTTTAAGAGAACCAAAAATGAGTTTGCTTGCCACTTCCAGTAATTTTAAATTTGTTAACACACAAATTATTGATCCTTCTACTGAGAAAAAATTCAATACAAGTCACCCTGCTACTTAAATTCATATTGATGTTTCAATTTTATGCACTGTTTATACTCTTTTTTTTTTTTGCTTTAATATTCCTATGCATCTGGAAAAGTACATTTTGGGGTTAGCTTATTGAGGCAGAGGAAACTTGAACATTCTTTCAAATGTAAAATGAAGCACTTTGAAATGAATTTACTTTAAACTGAAATTAAAAATAAATGTGAGTAAAAAAAACACCCAGATTTCCTACTCTGCAAAGAAAAAATATTTGAAAAACAACATTCTTTTAATCTAGTATCACCTAATATCACTGTTAACAATGAATTACATTCTCAATTAAAAAAATTTTGGACTTTTTCACACATTCTTTAATTTTTTTCTTTTTTTGCTTGTTTCACAACAAACAAAAATCCCCCTACATTATTGCACTGATTGCAATAGTGATGTGTTCTGGATGTATTTCAGAACACAGAAATGACAATGTCATTCAATCTTTGTGTTGTAAGTGGCAAGAAAATTCTTCCTTCTCTTTCTTCCTGAGGACCTTTGGATTTTATGCCAGGATCAGGGTTGATGGCAATATTTTACAATGATGACACAGCTCTTGACCTGCCTAGGACACAGCTGGTTCTTGGAGTCTTCTGTTCAAAGCCTGCTGCTAAAGTAGTAATGGAAGAAGATGTGGAGGAGTCCCCTTTCTAGTGGAATTGTAGTGGAGATAGATTGTTAGTGCCAATTCCTGGCAATTGCTGATCAGTCTCTCTGTATGCAGGTACAAGGTTTTATAAAATCTGTTTTACAGACAAATTCATGTCCTTAGCACAAGTCAGAACTTGAATAGCTTTCAAGGATGTCAGGCAAATATTTAATCTTTTCAGCTTTTGCTAAATAGTGATGTATCATAGGCTACAGTGAAAGAAGAGCAGCACTGGAGACACAGACCTGGATATCCAGATATTGCTGCTTTGCCTATGCCACAGGCTTCAGATAAATTTAACCAAACATTATTGCTTCTGCCTGAAAAATCTTACAAAGGCCTGAGGAGACTTGAGAAGGAGCTGCTTGTATGACTCAAGATAATTGCAGAATTTCTGATTATTTGGGTTTACACTGAAAACAGGCCAATTTGAAAGCCCAACTGGGCCCCCTGGCATTGAGGGCACTCTCCATGGGTGAGTTTCCATATTCTGCCAGCTGCCTGACAGGGAGCCCCAGGGTCCCCTCTCCAACCATTTCAGTGTCGAGCTGCCCAGCCCCCCAGAGCACCCTGTGCAAGGGCAGGAAGGTGGTAGGGGAGGGAGGGGAGCAATATCTTTGGGTTGCCCATAAAAGTGGTCATTGCACAGGTTCCATGCCACAGAAAATTCTCTGATTTTTCCTCAAGCAAGGTCATGCCTGTCATTAAGCCAGCTAATGCAGATGGAACACACAAACAAGCAAAAGCCAAATCCCAAAAACAGATCAGGTTTGGGGGCATGAATATTAGTTTAATAAAAGTTACTCCCTCCCCTAGTAAATTTTTATTATTCATAAACTTTCCCTTCACACTCCTGTTTCCAGGCTTCTGCAGAGTGGAAACCAAACTAAAGGAGAATGTACAGTGCATGGCATAGAAATCAGATTCATGAACATCATCTGTCATTAACATGGGGATTTTTGGGGGAAAAACATTTTTTCTCCACTGACAATAAATGAATTCCTAATTCAAACAAACTACATAGCCTTCTCAAAAAATCTTGCAAACTGAAAATTTCAGCTGAAGCATCATCAGGTGACTGAAAACTCAGCTCCACAACCTGCAAAGGCAATAACATTTTTATATGCACCAACCATTACTACTTGCAGATGAAGTTTCAAAGGGAAATGAAATTTCTTTTGTGATGTAGCCACAAACTTAATTTTCGAGAAACATCTAAGATAACCACACATGACCTTGCTAGTGTACATGTCACAGTGCTAATTAATAGCTATTACATGGAGATAGTTTTAGTGGAAAATAAATCAAGTGTAGACCAAATTTTTAAAGGGATATATATTCAGGTATCTGTTTGTACCACCACTAAACTTGTCTACTCTCTTTTGGCATCTTCATCATTCTCTTTTAATGAAGGCTATAAAACAGAGATATAATTGAGCCAGTGGCAGGAAGAAAACTATGCTTTAACAATTTTAATAGCTCCTGAGCAAACCCCCACAGTGAGAACCAGCCACCTGGACACTCCAGGGTTTAATAGATGGCCATGGCAATGGCATTCCCATAACTCACATTGCCTGAGATGCTTCTGGATCCCGTGATCTCTGCTGCGTTGGCACGAGCTTTTAAAGCTCTAGCTTAGCAGAGTGTTTAAAAGCATCCTTAGTCTTCAGCAGTAATAAAGCTGCTCAAATATTTAAATTAGACAAATAACTGCCATGATAAGCCACCAACTGATGTACTATAGTTAAATGAGGGTCTGAGCCCTAAGCCTCCAGAAAACACACTCAGGCCATGGGATGTTCGGGGTTTTCTCCATCTATTCCATCTGTACTGTTTTAATGAGTACTTGAATGAGAGTGCCTATAGGGTCCTTAGGAAACAGAACTCTGATGGACTGAGCTTCCAGGTGTGTCCTGGAAATGTGATAATTGCTTCCCTGGAGCTCTTCCCTCTTGCTAGCACAACCCGGATTGTAGCTGGTGCTCTGTGATTCAAGGATACACTATTTAATGATGTTCAACTTGTCATCCACTGGACTCCAGGGTCCTTTGCTCTTGCTCAGCCAGTCTGTGCAGGACTTTGCCTTTGTCTTCATTGAGCTTCTTGAGGTTCCTACCAGCCCATTTCTTCAGCTTGCACACCCACGTGAATCTACCTTCCACTGTGTCAACTATTCTCCTTAGTTTGGTTTCAACTACACACATGTGAAAGGTATATTCTGTCTGTCACCCAGGAAAATGATCAAAATGCTGATTGCTTGTGGTTCCAGAACTGAATCATGATCCTATGGAAGCACCAAAGTTCTAAACTCTCCACTCTAGTCCGGATGGCTGTAGTGAGGAGTTTATCAACAGAGCTTGGAGTGGTCTCAAGGGCTACATCCTGGGAGCTGTGCACCTACCAAAGACAAATACATCAACTCATCTCTGCTAAACTCAGGTTATGCTACCTAACTTCACCTGTTTGAAATCAGAGCTGTTGCTATCACCATGCCTAAATTCAGCAGCAGTTTATATTGCAGACACCTGACCTAACATTCAAGAATCCTGCTGCTGTCAGATGGAACCAGTCCCCAGAGCTGGTGGAGCTCAGGCTGCTCCTATGCATGAGAATGGACATGCCCAGGCATAAACCAAATGCCAACAACTCTGTTCACTGGGTCTTCTCCAGTGCTGCAGAGAAAACCAGGATAACATGCTGGATGCAGGTCACGAGTAGTGACCCAGAAGCCAGACCAGGGTTGCTGCTAATGCTCCCTCCCTACTCAGTCAAGAGACACAGGCTCCTCTTTGGGAATGCTTTAGGAATCTGTGATACACACATCTGTACATCTTTCCCTCCCTCTGCTGGCTACACACGTGGTTTTTTGGATATGTAGTCAAAAACAGGGAAACCTGCTCAGTCTGCCAGTGTGACAAATGGAAAGGCAGTCTTGATTCCATGTCAGGTCTTCATAAAAGTAACTGAAGGGTTTGCTCTCTGGAAACACCTGCCCAACACTAATTTTCACATATATGTCTGCATTTCAGAGGTGCTAATAAGTTGCCCTCAATGTAATTTAGCAAAGCTTGGCACACATTCTCCCTGTCCTGAAAATGTTTTATTCTCTTTATTCAGGGCTCTTTACCTGTAATGGCATGCTCTAGTGCATATTTAAAATGTTCAGCTTAATAGAGCCATGGTTATGCTTCGTAGATTGTGAGAGGGAAAGCTGCTTCTTTGACAGCAAGTATATTTTGCCCAATTTTGCCCTCTTGATAAAGAAGCCCAGCAATTTCAGCTAGGAAGATCCTAGGAATAAAACCTCTATCTCTTGTTAGAGATAACAGTATAGCAAACATCTACAATGTTTCAGAATTCTTCATTCCCTGTTGTTTTTGCACTCCTTTCCGAACATTAACATTACTGCAAAGGTTGCTATGTTTGATTTGGTGTTTTTTGGGTTTTTTTTATTTGTTTTGTTTTATTAAGCATTATACAAACATGTTGTGCTAAGTAGGAAGAAAATGAGCACAGGAGCAGCTGGCCATTTCTTGCTCACCTGCATGAGCTAGGTGAAAATACAAATAACCAGACTCCCTCACCATGTGTCAGGCACCAGGTTGAGTTTGACTGCAATTGCTCCCCTGATTGCCATGCAGAGATCCTCAGCAGCAATCTCAGCTTTGCAAAACCATCATCTTCTCCTGCAGTTCACAGAGGTGAAATAAGGATGCAGAACTATCTCTGTTGCTCCAGATTCCAAAACGTTTTCTGTCCCTCTTGTCAACAAAAGTCCAACTTTATTTTGGTCTTAGCTGAGAGATACTTTACTATTCCGAGTATAAGCAAGATGGTTTAATTGGGTAATTATTATTGTCTATTACACCTTGTCTTTCCGTTCTACCACCACTTTATCCAGAAAAGGAACATAGCTTTCATATAGTTCTAAAAAGATAAAAATGGAATTTGAATTATTTAAGGTTGATTTCTGATGCAGTAAATATACATATTTTAAATATCTTATCATGAGCTATATTTCAGTTGGTCAAAATCTATCTAATCTTAATTCCATATATTTATTTTTCCTTCAAAATTAGTTAAACTCATTTTTATGTACCTATCCCACACTACTCATATCTTTTCTATCCATTAAGATGCCAACAGGAAAGTAATTGCAAACACAAACCAATGCTTTATATCTCCCATCTCACCTTACTTTTACTCTGAATCAGCAAACAGATTTTCAAAATAAATCAAAGGCTTCCTATTTCCTTGTGGTGAGACACATCACATTACATTAGAGGCATCTTTCAAACTCTCCAACTAACTGGGGTAAGAATATTAAAATAAACATAATTTCTAATTCCAATCTTGGCAAGTTAATAAAAGGGGATATCTTTTTTAAATTATATTTTGTAATAGCTTTAAAGCAGACTTTACTGGGTGTCTTATTTGTAACAAAAGGACAGGTTTTCATTTATAGAAAAATATTTCATATCATATTTTAGCATCTGGGCAACAATTATTAGTTTGACCTTTGTAAAAGGCCATCCCTGCAGAACTGAAATGATACTTCCTTAACTCCTGCCATTTTTTGTTGCTGCTTTTCTTTTTCCCTACAATTTCTTCATTCTCACAGCTGAGTGAACATTTAAGAGAGCACCAGGGAGGGGGAAAAATCTGTAGACCTTGTCTCCAAATTATGGGATGAAGAGACATTCTGTTAATACATAGCCCTCCTCTTTATCTCCCCCCCTTGAAATGGGGAGTTGCAATCTCATGTCAGACTTACCCATTTTTTTGCCTCCAAAGCAGGGGCTACCAAAATCTCATTGGCAGAAGTCACCTATGTGAGTCAACATGAAAAGCAATGAGTATATCATATATTTTTGCATTGAAAGAGGCCCACAAATTTTGCCCATCTCTGATACGAAGCCAGCACTTGAATGAAGGCTGCTTTGCATCCTTAACTATAAAAGCTGCAACCTGCACAAGTCTGATAACAGCTCACAGTTACTGCTGAAACACTTTTTTTCCCACTTTGCAAGCAATTCCTTTAAGGGAGAAAATTGCAGTGCATCCATTAACACCAATAACTCTGCCTTCTGTCCATCCCATGGCTTCGTGCATGCTGGGGCTGCCAGAAAATACATTCCACATTTTTGGGTGGAAAATAAGCCTGACACTGTGAAATCAACCACATTGTACTGGGATACAAGTCAAACCCTTCATGACAGCTGTGGTCAGCCACGGTGATTGTTTTTCTGTTAAACCAAAGTTCACCCTATTTTGTTCCTTTGCTTTGCTCTTAAGGGAAAGGATTTCAAGCTCACGGGAGTCCAGGTTCTGGAACACTCCTCCTTGTCCAAATACCAAGCTGACAGACTGAGCATCCATGGGCTTTCCTCCCACTCCATCTCTCCAGAGACTTGCTAAGATTTTGCAGTTGAAATTAAACGAGCTATCCCATAATTTTACATGTAACTTGTCACCAGCAGTCTAAGTAACGAAGACACCTGCTGGTTGCTCACCACCCAGGCATCAGAGACATCTCTCCTGGCATCAATTTTTATTAATTCATTGCCATGCTTTTTGTCTTCTCATCCTCTTTTCATCAGGAAACCTTTACCCATACTCCTTTCAAAATCCTACTCTGCAGATCTTGAATTGTGCTGAGCTGTAGCTGGCTCAAAAATTGGACCCCTTGTGTTCAGAAACTTCACTACTGAAGGCAGAGTAATAGAGCAATTGCCCTCTCATATGCCCTACTTATTTCCATACAGTATAAATGGTTTGCATACCTTGTGAATCATCTAAATTCTGTAGAATCAACATTAAAAATATCTGACCTCATTGAAAATGAAATCTTTCAACCTCATACTGAGAAGTCAGAATTCCTTACTGGATGAGCAGAATTGCAGCTACACATTATAACAATTTTCACCGTGTGCCATAACTTTATAACAACCCTTTCCCTAACAGCAGACAAGAGAGGTACATTTGATCACATGTAGGCCAGTTCCTTACAGAAAGAACCATAGTGGGAAAAGAAACTTTAGAATATACAAAAGACCTATTATCACCATGATCTTGCACAGATACGGAGAAAAGAACACATGAACCACAGCATGAGAGTTCCTGCAAGAGGGTACAGTGAAGCACAGCCCCAGTGCCAGTAATTAAATACCTGTGAGGCCTTTGTGGGCTGGTAACATCAGAGATGTGAACTTTCTAGAGCTCTTGCTTTGCTGCTTAAGGTTCATCCTCTGCAGAACAGGACCAGCAATGCCTGTACCACCAATTAAAAGAAGGGGACAAAGAAAGACTTCAAGCACTGAGCCCTTACTACCTACAATTAATGTAATGATTTTCAGACTATTACAGCTAGCTCTTCTATGATAAATCTATTTTTTTTGAAGGAAGCTATTTCTAGCTTAGAACAGCCTGTGCTGTTTAGTAATTGCTCACCTCCAGGACGAGGCTCATTGTGTCTCCAGAGACCTGCCCTGAAGATGTTCCCTGAAATGGTCTCTGACCCTGCCCAGGACAAGTAAGGACTATGTCCTTAAAGAGTGGGTCCAGGAAGGCTCTCTGGAAATAGGGAGTCTTATTTCTAGAACTGGCTGTCAAATTAAAAAATACATTTACCAAGAAGAATAAGGCAGTTAAGATCTGTTTCAGAGGCTGATGATTTGAGGATGCAAAAAAACACAAACAAGGAAAATTTTAGCACTTGTGATGATACATGCTGTGTATCTGCAAACAGTGCCAGGGAAGGAAAGACATTTAGAAGCTGCTTTATGTACCTGCTTTAGGCATTTAATAGCTTCCATTTGCCTCAGTTAAAGATGGAGAGGTATTACATTTTTGAGGACTGTAACAGTCCTTATAAAATAAAAATTATGTGTAAAATGTTTTCTGCAGAGTGAAAAAATGGAGGGAGAAGAGGGAGCTGTGTGAATGATCTGGAGCTGAAGAACCTCTCATGGTGCTTCTATTAGTGACTGACAGGAGAGTACCTTCTTCTGGCACTGGGGCAAAATATTCAGGCAACAGCTGCAAGTTACAGGGATCTGTTGGCCACGGTGGTAATCAGATTTATTTCCTGTCTGCAGAAGTAATTTTATTGGCTCAGTAGATGGGAGAAAAACTACAATATGTTCAGCTGGAGTCAGGGTGCTGGGAAGCTCTACCTGGCTTTGTGCCTGCAGCTCCACCTGAGAACCAGAGAGAGATGGAGAGACAGGCTCTGCCAGCCCCTGGGAGACCTGATGGAAAGCATTTCAAATTTGCCACATGAAGGAACTCACTCACTGCTATCTTCCATTTCTATAATAGAGATGGGAATTGGAGACTGTTTTCCCTCAGCCTCATGTCAGTGACCTGCTTGGAGGAGGAATGAACTCCTCACAGAGAAACCTTCCCCAGACTTTCACTCCTGTAGAACTTGATGCGTATTCTTTTCCAACTATTCATTTTTTTCCCCCAGAAGATCTAAAAGTGAAAGGTGAGTGCTTTCAAGAAAAGAAAATAAAAGAAAAAGGGAAAAAAAAAACCAAATACAAGCATAGAATAACAAACAGAAATACCTTTTATTTTTTTTCCCCATAAAACTTTAAAAACACCTAACCCTTCTGTGTAGGAAAATCTCTAGAAGAAAAAAACGTTTTGCAAATTACATTGATGACGTATTTTTGCTACAAAATTGTTTCAGTGAAAGAAAGAGTCCAGCAATTTTATTTTTTTATTTTGAGCTGAGAGGTGACTTGAAACCTCCCAGACCAAACACAATAGACTGAATGTGTGGAAGTGTGTGAAAAAAGCTGTTGAGCAGAAAAGCCAGCAACCTGTTTATAGAAACTTAGATATGTCAAGGCACAATGACCTGGTCAATCTGGAGCTGGTGTCACTTTTTTCCAGAGAGTCATCTTACAGAATCAAAGAATCATTTAGGTTGGGAAAGACTTCTAAGATCACTAAGTACAGCCATTACCCTAAATCTGTCAGGTCCATCACTAAACCATGACTCTTACCTCCTCCAGCCTTGCACTGAAGATAGGTGTCCCCCCATGAAGGATGACAGTTCCTTTATTTCATTTCATTGTTGCCCCTTTCTGTCAAAAACACCAGTGTTACACAACACAAAAATCTTAAACAGAACTAAACCAACCAAAAGACAAAAAATGCTGGCTTTAGGTATGTTTGTTACACTACTAGCTTTGGGCAGGAGTGGCTGAGGAGGGGTGAGGTGTCCATTCACACCCATGAGGAGATTTGGACTTCTACAGTGGGACAAGAATGAGCAGCAGAAGCTGGTGGCACATTAACCTCAACCCCATTAATATTTAAAAATATCTGAAGGGAGGTGTCAAGAGCATGGAGCCAGGCTCTGCTCTGTGGTATTGAGCAATAGGACAGGAGGCAAGGGGCAGAAAATCATGCACAGATTATTTTGACATAGATATTAATATACCATATAACAGCTTGCTCCTTTGTTCAGCCTGTGCTAGAAGCAACTCACCCCACTGGCTACAGTCTGATCTTTTCAGCAGACTTGCACACTAACCCACCTTCCTCTCCCAAGGACAATTCAACCTTCTGAGGATCAGAATTAATCATCACAATACCAACTCCATCCTTATTGTCAACTTTGAGCAATTGGACCTTTCTCTGAGCCCTCCCTCACCATCCAATTATCTCCATATCCTCTGAGACCTTTTAATTTGGGAGAAGTTCTAGAAGAGCATTAACAGCAGTTTTGCTACTATTCTAGACACTAAACCCTCTGAATGACTACACTCCTTTTTGAGGAGTACTTCATAGTCCACCTTCATCCAGTACCCAGGAAATCAAACAATACATTAGGTGTTGTATGAAAATAGAAGAAAATTCCACCTCCTACATCAGCTAACAAAATAAGAGTTATCAGCTGGATGCAGATGTCAGCTGGGGATGCAGACATAACAAGACACTTTTTGTCAGCATAAAAGTAGCAGGTCTCTAGTAACCAGAATACTAAATTAATTGGCAGAAAGGAATATACTCCTTTTCTTCAACCTCTCAGCTATACAAGTCATTTATCATATTCCAGACCCTGATCTTAACTTATGAGACATATTAATTCCAAGCTGCAATGTGCTGTTCCATATTAGTCATTGCTCCTAGAATTTCTTATGATACTAATTAAGCCCTGAGATTCCTAAATTCTCTAAGCTGTGCACTGTGTTTATATTACAGAACACAGGGTTTCAATTGAGCAGCCAGCTCATTATTGCTCATGCTCAGACTGTGGGATAATGAGCTTTTACTGCTTGCCTCAGGTGATTCCTGAGCTAGGAGGCAGCAGGAGGAAGAGCTGCTGTGTTTAGCTGATGGCATTGTCTCACCATGGCAGCGTTTAGGAGGGGTTGTCATAAGGAGAAGCCTAAAACTCCAGGACAGAAATCAAAAGGAAAATTCAAGGAGACAGTGCCAGAGCCTGAAGTTCTTATTTTCTCTTAGTGGTAGAAATAATTAAGCTCACACTTTTGATGGCAGATCATTATTTCTCCCAGGCAATGATATTTGACTCATGGAGCAGAAGAAACATCATCACCATGGACAAAAACTAGACAGAAATATATTTTCAGTCTTGGATGTAATTGCTGAGATGTTACATTCTCCTGTCTTCTCCCATCACCTGGAAATGACTACCTTGTCTGCTGGCTTTTTTTGATTTTTGTAGTTTATTATTTTCATAAACTCACTCTGACATTACAGAGGAGATATCCATAAAACATCTCTTATTCTTAAAGATCTTTGTAATTCAGTCCTTTTCTACAATAATTGCTAGGAAATGCTGCTTTCAATCTTCCATAAACTGTTTTTAACCTACGTGAATAGGAATCACCAGATAAAAACAGATAAAAATATAGGTATTCACCATATCAGAAATCATGTGGCTACTTTTCACATTTTATCCTCCTTCTCAGAAGGATTTAAAGTGTTATATCTTGTTTGGGATGTAGTGGCTGTGATGGGACACTAGGTTAGGTATAGAATAAACAATGTGAGGAGCCTGTCTCCCAGACTTACCGCTAAAGTAATATTTTCTCCACCTCAAACTCTTTATTCAGGCTTTAAAAGACAGCCATCTGCAGCTGTCTCCACATCACATTCCATATCTTTTAATAACAATATTATATATTGGTGGTAACAGAGATAAGGATGCACCTTTGCTGTGTTCTGACTGCCAATATTTGGAGGAGGGCTGGAGGAGTGGAAGAACAAAGTGTGTTTATAGACCAGGAACCAAGCAGAGAGGATAGAGGAGGTCTCAGTGCTGGATGAGACCCAGGTGCAGAGAGAGCATCATCCTTGGAGTGAGTTATCCCACACCTAGGCTTCCCCTCAGGCAGAGCTAGTCCATTCCTGCAGAACACAATCTGCCAGCCAGTCAGGAAAGGTATAAACCAGCAAGCCTACCCTCATGATCAAGGGAGAAAGGCCTCAGAAAAGACCTGTAGTTAACACATTTGTCACTACTGGTACCCTTTGATGCTTTACTCTGGTAAGGAATACAAAAGCACATTCCAGGCTAGAGTTCTGAGTTTGTATCCTGCACATTAACAGAGAATAAAGCCATGACTTCCCTCATGCCTGATATTGATGTAATAAGCTTGAATTGTATACTGTAATCCTGGCTTCTACACTTCTACATTTACTCCCAATTTAAAATAAAGGTAAGATACAATCAATTTTGAATAATGTTTTTAGCTCTGTCATTGGAGAGGGTATTGCTTTTCAGACAGTAAGCAATAGCATTGAGCACACTTGCAAAGGGTCTAGAAAAAAAATGCCTGTGAGGAGGGTTTGTGCAAATAATTGGTGTTCAGCAGGTTTTAGGGTTGACAGCCCTGCCTGCCCCATCTTTTGTTTTAATCAAGTAAGAAAGCACCTTCCATTGAAGGCAATATAACACATCTACCCCCCGCTTTTATCTGAATTATCTGTTGTGAGGTGTGGAGCTCTCCAAGGCTGTCACCAGACAGAGGGACAGTTTGGCAAAAGACTCATTATGAAACATCAGCAACTCCGGCACTTGTTTAGTTGAGAGAGACTTCTCTCAGATCCTGGAACAACAAATATATCCAGCATGCATGAGATAAAGCTGACATGAGAAAATGAGTGTAAGAGCTGAACTTCCATTTCTCCCAGCTACTTTAAATCATTTATCACTTTTAGTACAATTAGATTTACTATTTCAAATGAAATCGAGACTGTAGATTATAGTCTAAAATAAATAGCTAATTCTATGGAATAGCCCAGGCTGTAAACTGTGGGCAAAGCAGATGGACAATGGGAAAGAAGACAGAAAATAAGCAAATGGGAATAAAAATGTAGGTATCCCAGGTGGAGGCACTGCTCAAAGCCAATCAGCAGCAGTAATCACAGGTGACAGAAACCAAATTACTCTGGAATCACTGAAATAGAAAGGGATGATTGACTGGTGGTATGCACTCTGTCTCTGCTCTGCCTACTACAAGGAAAAAATTATTAACCATTTATACAAGTGATAACCAATCAGCAACATTAAAAACCCTCACAAAGTTTCATATCCTCTGTCCCCTCAAAATTCTATCAAAACAGATGTTATCTGCAGCATTGCCTAAAGGGCCAGAAATGTGTGCCTATTTCAAAAAAAAATCCGTGTTATCCAATTTACTGAAATCAATCTCCATGTGCAGATTAATTTGGGGCTGTAGATCTGTGAGTGCATCTTAATTTCCTCAGTAAGAAAAGAAAATGAAATGATGTCAGGAAGATAGACCAGCTGTAAGAAAACAGCCAGCTGATAGCCATGCAAAGGGCCCTTTAGGGCTATCATGTTTACCAAATTTAAAAGGCTGGCACCAACAAAAATGTGAGACATTTCTCCTTTTATGAAAGCAAAATACAGAAATGCCTTTTGAGTTCAAAAAGAGAAGATAGCTTTTGTCAAACCTGATTTCTTACTTCATCAGAAAACACCCTAAAGCTTCCTAGGCTGGAGTTTGATGTTTGAAATGGCAGTTTGCAAAATACTACATTTTTATATATTAAGAACAAACAAGAAATTTGGCATCAACTAATGCCTGAGTTTAGTACAGCTCCTTGGCTTTGCATCTATAATTTGACTCTCTTTAAAAAAAAAAAAAAACAGCATAGTAAACAGTTTTCCTGTTTTATGGTAGGATTCCTTTTCTAAGGTAGGTTTATTTCCCATACTAAAGCCTTCTTGTTCTCAGGCACCACACCCAAAGACATAAAAACTGGTGACTCTTCTCGCTCCCCTGCTTTGGGAACACCCTCACTTGCCTGCCTCTCCTTCTTGCCAGGAGAACTGTGTGGTTCTTTCATTCTCCCCATACTGGAGGCTCTGTGAAGGATGATCTATCCTGTGAAACTGTCTTTACGTAGGATGAATGCAATTACCTGAGCTGGAATATATCCAGAACTCTGGATTTAACAGCCATTAAAAATCTTGTTGAACATTTGTCATACCTTCTCAAATCACCACACACAGTGACAGCTTGGCATCTGAGGGATGGTAGTTCAGAGCAGCACTGCTCTTACACTGCTGCATCTGCTCCTCAAACAAAGAAGTGAATGTCCCAGTCATGGGGACAATGTGAGGGATGGTGCTTCAATGGACTTTGCATTTCTCGTATACTTTCCACCCAAACACCTAAAGAAGGGCTGAATTAAGCTGTGGCAAGCCTCCAGGTTTGGTAACTGGCTGTTAGCTGCAGCAGAAGAAGACAGAAATGTGGCTTGTCAAAAGTCACAGAGCAAATTTTACAGCAGAGCAGGGGATGGAAATATCCTGGAGTGCTCACCTCTCCTGCACAGAGCTCTCTCCTCCTCATGCCAGAGGCTCTACAAGAGTTTTAAACACAGAAATAAGCTGGGATGGAGCCCCATGGCCCAGAACACCCAAGTGTGAGTGCAAGATTTGTGCTGCAAGACCCAACTCCTGAATTGGTTAATTACATCAAATAGAGACAGTCACAGCAAGGAAAACTTAAAAAAAAAAATTGTAAAAATCTCCTATTTCTCTCACCTCCTGCCACATTTGGGGGTATTTTTTTGCAGGGCACTTCCAGGGCACTTTCCATGAGTGAGGAGTGTGGAATGAGGCTGCTCATGGGATAAATGGCCCAAGTATGGCAGGGCATGGGGCTGGAGGTGGATTGATGCCGCAGAAGCTCTGACTGCTTGATATTCTGGCAGTGGAGAGAGTCCAGGCTGACCTTTCAACACAGCATTGCATGAGAAAATTTGGAGAGGGGAGATTGTTGGGAAAAAGCTCTTTGTTGAGGAAATGTTGACGTAAAACTGGTTCTGTCTGTAAATTTATGTGCAGATGACCCCACCATCTTTTCCTGCACAGCTGGAGCAACACATGTTGTGAAAAGAATCAACCTGTTATTCTTAGCATATAAGCTGCTCAGTTAAGGTACTTATAAATGGTTTCATGACTGTAGCTCATTACCAGAAGACATCTTCTGCTTTATGGGCTCATTTTTAATATGCATTTATATTAAAATGAGATGTTGTAGCTTGATCCAGTTTTCATTACAAATTCTAATCTTAAAAGGAAGCCGATAATAAATCCCAAGTTAAATCTCATGGTTACTTATGCCATGCCCCAAGTGCTAATGGGGAAAGTAATAAAGTAATGCACAGCAAACAAATAAAAGAGATTTATTCTAATAAAGAAATTGATCTCTAGACTTCTATCCTCTATGTTCTGAACCTATAATAAGTATTGCTAATATAGCACCCACTTCTGGTTCTTCAGATACTTGGTGCCAGTGGTATTTGTTTATCCAGCTGTATTTGTTAATCCACTGATGTCCTGTGTAAGGAAATCCTTGATTACTCTTAGCCACAAGGAGCTTGTGACCTTCATCAAGACTGGCTGCTATCACCAGCTGGCTCAAAGAAATTAACTCAAGTGAGAATCATATTCCGTTCATAGTTTTTCTGGTTACATGTTTAACCTTGGAAAAGACAGTGTTTCTTTTAGGAAAGAGAGAAACACCAGCTGAGCTTGTTGCTTAGAGCCTGTTGGACTCTTGATTTACTTTTGAGCCTATTAAAGGTCAAGTGCCTGTGCTCATTCTAGAGCACAATCTCAGAAAGGAGCTTTTGTAGGTAAGGTACAGAAATAATTACCTTCTCTGAAAAAAAAATTGGTAGCTTCTAAAACAAAAACAATCAATCAATCAAACAAGCAAAACAAAATGCCTTAATCTGGAGAATGATGTATGGCAAAGAGTATTAAAAGAGAAAGATCTTTTTGAGGGAAATACTGGTAACATTTGCCCATCTTAGATAAACAGACGAAAAAGGTTTGCAAAATGTAGAAGTATGAAAATAAGGTCACCCTAAAATTATCTAGAACAGCCTCAAATCTGCTCTCTTTAAGCTATAAGAAATCTCTAAAAGTCAGTATTTGCTTTATTTCTATCAGAGACTCATTGCACTTCACCATCCCAAACTCTGTATCCAGTTTAAGCTAACTGTGCTTCCCATATAACCATTTTAAAGGCAAGATCAGTCGCCCCAAGCTAAAAGAGGAGAGTAAAATATATCCCCTTCTGTAAATCAGTCTCCATTGGCTGCGGAGGAGTCTCGGCAGTCCGTCAGATGCTGCAAGTCCCTGCGGGGAGTCAGGACCAGCCCCACAATCAGTAGACATGGGCTGATAGCTGGAGTGCTCCTCACCAGAAAGGTGCTGGTAGCATGGGACAAGGTGCTCTGGAAGGGCAAGAACTTATAGAGAGGCTGGACTGTGCAAGGGTTGAATTCAACCTGTTGGTTCTCAGTGATCCCATCCAAGAACTCTGCACCGACCATAACTTGCATGTAAATATATGAAATACAATTATTTTGAATGTTTCACAGTAATTTTGTATCATAGAGGATTAGCCTGGTGAACTCTACAGCCACGAGGGCTGCAATTTTCAGGTTTAGCTCATTTTAATATCACAGAAGTCAATATTAATTTTTTTTTAAATGCCTGGGTACAATGAGAAAAGAAGTAGATGAACACTAAGAATTCCTGGTTATCTTATATTCCTTTATGGAATTGTTCACAAAATTTATGGATAATTTTAAAATTAGATTACCATCTGTTAGTTCTTGCCCCATTTAGTCACAAAAATGACTGGATTCAATCCCACCAGTGTTGCACTTCACCTCTGGAAAACTTTTGTGCAAGAGTTTAATACCACTATGGGGAACATTTATATAAGTAAAATTGGTGAGGTCAGGGCTGAAAGAAAAGTCTGGAAACTTGGCAACTTTTCCTAGAATGACATCTCCAAACATCTATAGTTTCAATAATAATTCTATTCCAGCAATGAGTGAATCAAGACATCCCATTAATTTAATAATCTAAAACCAAGTTAAATTACTGTGAGTAGGATTACAATAACAGATAGTGTAAACAAACAAAAAGAACCCACAATAATTGAAACATTTTAGTTTAATGCTGTCACTTAGTAACGTGTGGATATCGTTCCAAATGGGAATAAGCAATACAATGGAATGAAAACATCTCTTGGTGAACCACAGAGCTGAGGTGCACTCTGGCATCTGCCTTAGTACAGACAGATACTTTCAAGTCCATCTTGGTATGCCCACAGGTGAAGAGGTTTCACTGAGACTCAAAAAGTGAAAAAGGAAGGTGGTAACTAATTTAGTTTAGTGTGGAATATACCCATATATGTGTGCATGGCAGAGGGCAGAATGAAACAAAGATTATGAGGAGGTGCAGCTGTTAGAGGAGTCGTTGTAGGGTTGCAACAAGTGAAAAATTAGATAGAAATTTGAGTCAAAGGGCTCACTAGCAAAATGTTTGGTAGTGTCAGGACACCTGTTATGGGCCTGTCCTGAAGTTAGGGAGAGGGATTTGGTGTAGGATCTCTGTAAATCATTAAGAGTTCATTGGCCCTAAATTCCATTTTCAGTTGTTCCTCCAACAGGATTTAATTTGCTGTCTACATTTTAACTGATTTCCTGTCTTGAAAAAGAAAACATCACCAGCTCTGTAAACCAAATGAGATCAGCTCTGTACCCAGACATGAGAAAACAACTTTTGTGATGCTCTGTAAATTCACTGTGAATCAGCAATACAGGTTCTTCTCATACGACCCATTTTTATCTCCTAAAACAATGGGAACCTACTTTGATTTCCTTCACCATTGTGCTCACCGCTCAGTTTCCTCCACTGCCTGTTTCACATTAATCACCTCAAGAGCAGAGATATTGTTTCCTTTTAGCCCCTAGAGAGCTCCACTTACTTCCTTCCTCTTTCCCCTGTTCTGACTAGCACCAGGTTTACTTTTACCTGGCTGGTAAACAGCACCTGAACTAATTTGTTTCAGACCAAATAGCTTGTAAGCTTAGCAAGGCCCTCTCAAACTATTTTCTTTTTGCAAAAAGATTACATATCTTTGTGCTTTGTTGAGCAAGTCAGAGAAGGAATTACTGATTTGTCTTGCTCTGTATTTCTCCATATCTCAGGAATAAAGGTCCCCTTTTTGTTGTCATAGCTGTATCTACTTTATTGGTAGAGAGAGTGTTGGGGAGTTTTTTTCCTCACAAATGGAACAGGACTGCTAGGGCACGTTCCTTGAGCATTTATTGCAGCATCAGCCTCATTGCATGCTTGAGACAATAGAAAGATGGCGAAGCTCATGTACAGCCAGCAGCAGCCAAAGATTTATTGCAGAACATTTAAAGATCTTTTAGCCAACAGCATATTGCTAAAGCTTACAGACAGTTGTTCTAGCCAATCACTAAAAGCACACGTACACCTGCTTCACACAATACTTGCTTCTTTCTATTAACAGTACACAATACACCATTATTAAACTTAAAACCTTCTACTATCTTGCTAAGCATATTTTCCTGCAGTCTTAAGCTCTATCTTAGCCAAGCCTAAAACCCAAGGTATTATTTCACGTCCTTTCTTGCTGTACCATTGTAACTTTTTCCTATCTTCAGACTTTGCAGCTGCAGCTGATTCTAATTGCTCTGTTCTTTCTGTTTCTAAGGCCTGCTTTCCCAGCTTTCTGAAAATCCTCTAACCTTTACTATTTCCTACAGAGAGCTGCCAAAGTGGGTGCTCAGGACAAACCCTCCACAGAGTAGGGAAGGTCAGTATTGATGACCAGTGATTACCTGAGGAGATTCCTGACATGTCTTTACATCAGTGAGATACAGTGAGATCAGAATCCAGCCTTCTGCTGGGTGAACCTCAGCTTTCTAGGAATTACTAGGTGGAATCTTATTTGTTCTTTTAAATACTCAGACACAAATTGCTCCAAGCTGTCGATTTATAAAAATTTCTACTTTTGGTACCTCATTTTTTTTTCCCCACAGCCACTGCTGGAACAAAAGTAAATGCTAGCTAAATACATCAATTGATTTTAATGTCAAGGTGTAAGTGTCTTGGCAACAGTAGCCTGGGAGAGAAAAGAAATAACAAGGTTCATGCATTTCTGCTGCGTGAAAAGTCACAAACTCTTTCTCTTCACAAAATGATGGCTTAAGTTTGTTAAGGTGTTTTTTTCTGACAAAACACAAGTGCATGATTAATAAGATGTGAAGCTTACTCTACTGGCTACCAGACTGCTGGTGAAGACACCACATGCTCAAATATAAAGAGCAAAACAGAAATCCAGTAAAAACCATCAATCATAGGAGTGCATAAAGGAGAAGGATTAAAAATAGGCACAAGCTTCATAAACATGAAGTGATATTTTGTGTGTGAAGCTGGGACTCCACACTTCCCAGTGTCCTTTGGAAGACCCTCCTTACCAGAGAACACAGGCATCTGCAACACCGGGCAAATATAAAAGTTTCATTCTAAACTCCTGAGCCTGCCCAAAGTTGCCAAGCTGAAAACATTTCTAATGATATAAAATTCATAACAGAGAGCTCTGTTCTGGGCTGATGTGCCACTGCAAAGCCCTTTGTCTGCTGTTCAAAAAAAGTCAGAAACCTTAATTTTTGTTCGCACCAATTAGCACTTGCTCAGTGCTGACACCGAGCCCCAAGTGAATGATGACAGCCTGTGGCACGCCAGCAGGCACCGAGCACATCAGCTGAGCCTCAGACAGCCTCAAGAGGAAACACATCTCAGCAGTGAAGTATATTAATTTTGTGTTCATCTTTTTTACATTGGGGTCTTAATGGTGCAACTCAATGATCTTAGAGGTCTTTCCTACCTTAACACTTCTCAGATTCTGTGACTATATACAGCATCTTCACAAATGAGTGAAGGCTGAAGGAGTTACTGGGTGTTAACATACATTACTTTAAAGCCTACTTAAAAGAAATTAAGGGCTTTTTACGTCCAGTGTGATTGTCACATTTGGCTCACATTGAAGAATAAAGAGACCACAACTTTGAGTGATTTATGTCCCAGGTTTTTGCAGTGCTCTGTGTTTTAGCATCCTTGCAGTCCATTTGACAATTCAAGCTGAAGTGTTTTGGCCAGATGGAGAGGAATGCTGTCAGAGACAATTCTGGGAGTTACAGGCAGGGCTCCTTGGAAAAGAAGCAAGGAGTGGCTTCTTTGGAGAGAGCTTGAACCCTGTCTTTCTTGAGATCCTCTGAGCTATTAAGAAGCTCCATGTGGAGAACAAGGCTAGGTGTTGTTTTGTTGTGCCCTACAAGGCAGATTTTCCCCACCACAGGCCTGGTGAGTGAAAACCCCTTCAGCAAAACCCAGGATGGGAATAAAGCTCAACAGATGAAGTTCAGTTTGAGATGAAGAGATTCCCATTGGCTTTAGTTTCTCTTGCACTGCTGCTTCCATGGCAGTGTTTGGGTGCTGGTGGCTTCACTTCCAACTACAGTATTTTTTCCATGATTCCTATTTAAATGTGCTGCCCATGGCTGTATTATTTTTAATTTGAGTGAGTCTGGCACTCCCCAGCAGTTCTTGCTGTGGCTTTACAAAGAAGCAGAGGCAGGAAGAAGGCTCACATGCTGCTGAGCTGAACTCAGCTGAACTGGACTGAAATAAATTTGTTTGCAACACAGTTTGACATTTTAACAAAACAGTGGCAAATAACAGTAATTTCATTTTTATTGTGCTAAGAATAGGAACACAGAGAACAGAAAATGGCATCTTCACTGCACCTGAAGTGCTCAGGCAGTAGGAAGGATGGGATCCATAAGCTGATTTTGATTTGATGTTTTTTCCTCACTAGCATTACAGAATGCCTTTAATTAGAGAAGAGTATTTATCATTTCCATCTTGGCTTTCTGAGAAATATCTTGTTAGAGAAATGAGAGGAAAGAAGCACAGTCTAGTCGCAGGTCAGAGAAGGCTGTGTGTCAATAGTGAGCTCCAAGATAACATTTTTATTTCTGTAGGAAAGACCTCTTCCTTAGTTACACAACTTTCTTAGTAATTATATATAATCACTGCAGTTTTACATAATGACAACACTTACATATAATGACTGCATGGGCCATGACAGCTTCTACTGTATTGGCCTTTTAGCTTTCAATTGTATAATATTTAAGGAAAAAGACAATATACACACTAGCAAAGAGCTGGCATTTTAGGCATGACTTTACCCTTAAATAAAATTTAGTTTGAACCTGTGGGAAGAACGGGGATGAAATTGTTTCCAAAGTACTTCAGAATGCCAGGCTTCAGGTGATGGGAGCCATTGCTAAGCACAGGGGTTGTCTTTACTGTCTGAGAAATGCCAGAGCCTGAGTACACAACAGAGAGCACCAGCTCCAGGAGTTGCCCAGCTTGCAGCCTCTTTTATGGGTCAGATCAGAAAAAGCAACTTAGTTGAGGCATAGATGGATAGCTTAAAAAAAACAAGTGCTGAGCTAAAAGCTGTAAGGATGAAAATCTTGCCTGTCAGGAAAGCTGAAGGACTCAGGCATGTCAGGAAGCTTTTTCTGCCCAGGAGCTGCTGACAGGTGCTCCAGCTCTGAATGGACATTTCCCAAGAACTTCAGTTTTATAGATCTGTCAATGACTTTCCCCTGTTTGTGCAGGGCTAACAGCTCTGTACATTGCAAGGGGTTATAAGAGAAATAGCTGTGTACCTCACCAATTCTGCAGTATTGCATCTCTGGTCCTTTAAATATGTCTTGCCAACTCTTTTAGTTTATTGGAATGATTTTTCAGTTCCCCAGAAATTTCAGAAAAGACACTGCACATCCAAGGAAGAAGAAGAGGCTGGGAAAATGCCTAGCACCCCTAGCATCAAGGAAAGTGGATGCCAGCCTGGGAGGCTCCTAAAAGCCCTGCAAGAGGTGGGAAGGGCTTCCTACCAAGCCCCTAAAAGTCACAGAATAAAAAAGTTATGTGCTGCAGAGGTTTAAACCACTTTATCAAGTATATTCTTTCTGGATGTACAGACAGCTACTGGATCATTAGAGACAGTACAGCAGAACACTCTGGCCTCATTAGAGAGGTATGAGTGACTCAGATCCCAGTGAAGGCTGCCATGACCTCCTGTGATGAGTGCAGATATCCCTGACGATGAGATATCTCTGAGAATGTGGTAACTCAATTCCATGGCTTCAGTCCCACTCTGAAAACATACTGCTTTTGCTAAACAGGAATACTTTTCCTCCCTCGATTTCACCTTCCAATTTACCAGCACAGCCATTTCCTCAGCCTGACACCAACTGATAATCTCTCTTTTGGAGTGCTGTGCATCTGCCCAGCCCGCTGCAGCCAGAGCCAGGCTCCCTCCTGCTGTGCTGGAAGGTGACAGGACATGGAGAAGGCTTCCTCCAGGGCTGTCTTTCCATGAGGAAGGTTTGTGCTCCCTGGATGGGTACAGCTGCTGTGGATCAGAGCTGGCTGCCATCCAGCTGGCACAAAAAATGGGAGGAAAAGTCCTCACCACTTCTCCTGAGCCTTAATAGTGCTATTTGAGGACCTTCAGGAACTCCATTAACTCAGGTAAATTGAGTTAATTATGCACATTAATCATGCTTATTAGTGTAGTTCTAATGAGGATACAGGATCCTTATTTTTACCTGACATTAGGCAAGCACAAAAATTCCTATTGACTAAATGTGGGAGAGAGAGCATGAAAACCCTGAGACATGTTAAAAAGATCTACCTGCAAAAATTGATTATTTTTTTGGCAGGGATTTCTGCCTCTCTACATTCACATCTGATTCCTGTCACCGAAATTAAGTCTTCCTGGTGTCCAAACAAAACTGCTCAAAGGGCAGAGAATCATTTCCCATAGCTGATCACCTGCAGGCCAGTGTCAGGGTGCTCCTGTTTCCATGGCTAGGACTAGTGCAGAGTCACACAGAGAGCTGTGCTGTACAGGCACAGACCTGGGAGCCAGCCTCTCCTCCCTGGATGTCATTAAAACTGACAGTTTTGAAATTTTACTTTCTCCTGCTCTGCCCCTTTGTGAGTAGGGAAAGACAGTGCCCTGCAAGAAATACGGTGGAGATTGTTTCTGGATGAGAAATGTAAAATAATTGTCTGACCAATTCCCTCTGAAACCGACTTGAAGCAGTTCTCGGACTAATTAAATCTCAATCCTTGTGGAATTCAGATGAGGTTTGGGTCCCTCTGTTCTATATCCAACATTACTCCAACTAGTTTTGCATTTTTTGGAAAGTTCAGTGTGTTCTCATACCATCTCAGGGCTCATGCACCTGCCATGACTTCTCTTCACAAAAATATTATTCTGATGGGATTCAGAACAGGTGTTTGAACTCCAGAAGTCTTCAAATAAAGTCTCAGTTGTATCTAAGGAGCACCATAAAGGACTCAGGGGAGAGGCAGGGCCAGCTGTTGTGTGGTGCCACCACAGCCAAACCCCTCTAGTAGGCCTAGTCTTGACCAGGGAGGACTTTTATGCTCCATTTGAGGCCACGCTTTGGGATCAAGTGTGAGACTAGGAGAGTTTAGGAGATATAAAACAAATATAGAAGTAACATTATTTATAAGCTTTGAGGAGAGGCTCATGAAACTGAAGGTTCTTCAGGGTCCAAAAGCATTTCAATATTTAGAAGAACTAGAAGAAGAAGAAAACAATGAAGAAAGGGACTTTAGTAAGAAGCACCTTAGGATGACATTTTCTTTTAAGGGTTTTAATGTCTTTGTATTTGCCCTTATCTATATTTTCTAAGGCAACTGTTCACACATTGTTAAAGAATAGGAAGAAAAGACCACAAAAATACCCAAGAAGTGTCCCATAACTTTTCACAAGTAATCTTAATTTGAAAATAACTCCTTCCCATAAACAATACATCTGAAGGAATTAATGTAGATGTCATCTTCTTTTGGCAGAAGATTTGGTCATTGATTCTCAGAATGCTAATATTGTAAAAAACCATAGAGTTCAGTGCTAGGACAAAAAGGAATATAAGGAAATGAATAGTTAAATATGAATATAAATGGTGCAAGAAATACAGAATAGTCATTGAGAGCAGCCTAGAGACGGACTGATTTTACTGAGAAATCTTGGGGAATGGTAGTGTGGTGAACACATGGCAGAGTGCAGGTGGCACAGGTTTGGTTCTCAGTCCTGCCATCCCATGGGACTGACAGGAGATCCATCAGGACTCAGTTTTGTGCTCTGGCTGAGATTCACCATACAGAAGGAAGGACTCCTCCCACATTCATAATGTCAGCTAATATGCAATGAACTCCTCTACCATATGAGTCAATCCTCCTTTCCTTTGCATTTAAGATGGAAGTGCATCTGCCACTGGGTGAGAGCAATGGGAAAGAGGAAGCACTGCAGGATGAAAGCAGAGGAGGTTAGGAAGGGAAAGAGAGGTGCTGCTTTGCTTTGGCCTGTGAAGTCCTGGGGACAGTCCTGTTGGGGCTGCCAGAATCTCTTGTTGCTCCACTGATTAATGTCCCTTTCTCCTCTGAGAGGTCTGGTTAGCATTGTCTGCACTAAACTTCTGGATGCCTTCCCAGCTGTTTCTATAAAGACAAGGCTTTATTCTGTCTTATATTTCCCTTCTGCTCTGATAAACCCTTCCATGACCCTCCAGGATTAACTCTGCTGGCTCACTCCTGTGAACAGCCAGACAACAGGGCCAGAGTGATCCCAAAATTCTCTGGGAGTATGCTTTCTGTTTGTCACTCTCAGCAGTGATGCAGAATCAACACCACCCAGTTCAAGAGTACAAATATTTACAGTATTCTGACTGTCAGGCACCAGGCTGCCAAATATTTCCTTATTTCATGAAGTATGTAGCATACAAAGCTATTCACCTCCTGATTTCAATCAATTTATACAGCATCAATGTTTTAGATAAATGGGGACTCCTCCATATCTTCATTAGGCCACTCTGACACTAATCCAATGGCTTTTGAGCAGTGCTGTACTTGCCCTGGTTCAGGTTCATAACCATTATAAAAAACCACAGTAGCAGAAATTTTTCCTCTGCATCACAGATGTGACTAATTTTACTGGTGAGATTACAAAATAGTTAGGTGAGAGGGCACTAGGACAAACTGGAAATTTGTCCTAGAATCTAGAAAGTATATTGGGGAATTGGGTTGTTTTCCTTCCCAGGTCTTTCTCTGTCAATGGCCCATGCTGTCCAGTGGACACTATCCACATTCCAGTGGGCCACACCTTTCCAGATGTTTCAGAGACTGTGTTCATCTTCTGAGTCCTCTCTCCCAGCCCTCCAGGGTACAGTCACCCACATAAGGGCTTCAGGAGGGTCCCACCTCCTCCTGCAGTCCAGCTGTCTCTACCTTATCCACCCACACACCACCATTTGGCACAGGATTGACCACTGGGTTCATGTCACTAGTGGCAGAAGCCCAGCATGCATCAGGAAACTCCCAAAATCTGAGACAAAAGGTTATAACCCCACACTCCTCATTACCTGAATTTAGCCAGATCCTTGCACTGTGTATTGCACAGTCTCCTTGCTGATATCACTTTCTATTGTGTGTCTCTCAAGAGCTCTCCAACAGATTAATTACTTTGTTGATACGCTGAACATGGTGGCAAATTCAGATCATTATGAGAAACACGTATTTGGTTTATTTTATGTAGCCTGAAATACTCTGTGGAAATACTTCCTCTTCTCCTTCCTGGATTGCCACAGGAGTTCTGTACAGCTCTGATTTAGCCCTTTGATGGCACAGGGAACTCCTGCCAGCAAATCTAACATCTACCTGCTTTTCTGTTTTTGCAGGATGTCTATCATCATCTCTTCCATGACAATTTTTTCAGGTACAGAAAGTTCACTGCTTCAGTTTCACACATGATTCCCCTGCAAAAACTTCTGCTGGTCACCTGGCTCGCATCTGCCAGCATTTTGTGGGACCCCTTGCTTTCCTGCCACTGACCTCATGCCACTTGTTTTGTTGTTTCCATCAAAGAACCTTCTGTGAGTGCACATTGCTGGTATGTCTCAGCTCTGATACCACAGATTTATCAGCACTTGTTTCAAATCTGTACCTTTGGTAGTCCCAGAAACCAGAAAGCCATGAGATACCAACCCTTGTGGGTCATTCTAACAAACTGTTATGTTAAAAATTCACGTGCTATAATTAGCAGATGTGGTTATGATTATGGTTCTGTGGATTTTATTCTTGCTAGTTAGCATTTATGCTTGGCTAATGATCAGGGACTTTGGTCAGGATTGGAAAACAGACTAGATCTGTATTGGGAAGGATGTTCAATGTCTTCCCAGTCACTCAGAGCACCCTAGCTGAAGCTGCCCTAGAGTTTCCCTGTTAACTGTGGTTACCTATGTGAATAACTCTAAGAGGGACAGAGATCTGACCTGCCCATAGGTTTTTTCTGGTTAATCTCAGAAAGAGTCTGGTTTCTGCATATTCCAATAGAGAATTCATATTGATAACTCACATCAAAGACTTCCAGCTACAATGTGTGCAATTTTGTATGGCATTTCCATTTTATCTTGTCCCATTCCCAGTTCCATGTATGACTTCCTGTTCTGATGCATCCCCCCAACCCCTTCAGGCTGTTCCATGACCTAAGAAATGCTTTTTAGTCCTAGATGAACTGCACCAGAGCTCAGGTCCTCCTGAGTTTATCAGAAACACGGTTTCCAGAACTGAGTCCTGTCTAGCAAGCTCCTGTTTTTTAATGAATGGCCTTGGAAAATCAGTTTTCTTGACTCAATAACAACACAAGTGCAATAATATTTTTGTTATTGAGTCTTCAAAGAAAGTTACTGACCCAAAATGTGGCCAGATGGAAAATTACTGTGACTGAAGCCAACTCTCTTGCAATACTAAAACCAGCAGAACAGCAGTCCAAAGTGAGACCCTTGGAGTTCTCCTGGACTGCAGCAAGAAGTGACTGACAGATCCCACTGAGTGGGGCCTCTCAGAGCCAGCAAACTCTAAAGTTTGCTCTGCTTAGGGGACTGACAAACATCAACATATCCTGGACTGATCCCCACGCTTCTCTAGGCTCAGCCCTCTGCCCATGTAGAAGATGCAAAGTCATCCAGAGTGGGAACTTCACTGAATTGGAAGGGGATTTTTCACAGATTCCTTGCAGATACCCTTTTGTTCTCTGTGCCTGCAAGCAGATATGCTGTTGCAAATGGGCTGTGGATGTGCCTCTCCTCGATTCTTAAGCACTTTTGATTTATAAGATAGGCCTGTAAGAGAGTTGCTCTTGCAGTGTAGTGAAGTCTATAAGAATCCTTCATTAAATTGTTTAACTTAAACTAATGTTGTTTAACATTTATGCATTAACTATCAACCAAGACTGTGCCTCAGTTTAGCAAGGGGGTCTACTCTGAACCTTTTGTATCAACAGGAAGGTCTTCCTTATTCCTTTTGATCTTTACTCTTCCCCACCCATATCCCTGTCTTCCCCTACTAAGCCCATGCCTCTTGGATCATTTTTTACTTTGGTAGTTGATTGATTGATTTTAGATTTGCTTTTTCTCCGTGTGAGCCTTTTCCATCTGCAAGAAAGCTCCAAAGTCAATAGTTAGAGCAGCTGCACCCCAACTTTTATTCAGAGCAATGTGACTCTGCTCATCTCCGTGTTTCAGAGTTCCTGGAATATAATTTTATTTTTTGGAAAGATTCTGTCAAACTACTTGCAAAATGTTTGTAGTGCAGCATCTGGTTCACAGACAATAATCAGCAATGGCATTGAAAAATTCTGCATACAGCCACCTTTTTATTTAAACTGCAGTGAGTTTCTAAAGTTTACCTCAACTTATACAATGATTTAATCATTCTTTTGATCTCTGTGAACCCTGGTAAAAGTTTCTTACATTTAATTTGTGATCCTAACTTTTAAAATTAAATCAATAACACTTTGTTCAATCAGAAACTTTCAAATGCAGGCATAGCTCTAAGCTTGGGAATAGTCTAATTGACTTCAAAGGAATTAAAAGGTGCTTAAGCACTTTGCTGAATTAATAACTAATTGCATTATAACTTCAGGAACAAACTTCGTTTAGCTTGAAAGTTCAGAGTAGTTTATTCAAACTTCCAGTTACAGATGGAATATTCAGGTTCATATAAATAAACACAGTGGCATATCAGAAATTGCAAATTAAAACTTGCATGAAGGAAAGAAGACTAGCTCCAGAGATACAGGAAGAAGCTAGTTTCACACAATTTCAAAAGCTTATAAAAAAATTGATGTTCTTTCTTTTATTCTTGCAAGCTGAAAGATTATAAGGACTGAAAGTATAAAATTACAATGATAGGAGAAATTAATGAAAGAACTACTGGAAGGGAATGAAGGGTCTATTCAAAAGACAGTTCCTCTTGCTTTTCCTGCTGAAAAGGATTCTGTTACTTCTCATACACAGAAAATGCTCTAATTTTTCTCTTCTGCAATATTATGTGCAGAAGAAACAACCAAAAAACAGTTTTGATGGTACTTGAACAGATTTCAAGAAGTCTTGCAGTGTACTATGAATAGAAATACATTTGTTAACTGGGAGAAAGGAACAAGGCATTTTTTCTTTGCCAAACCCAGATAAAATGTAACCAAATTGCTGGACTGGTGAGATTATATCCTTTCCTCCTTCCTTTCTCCCAGGGACAATGGAAACTTTCTTCTAGTGTAAGAGCTTTCATTTTGGCTGAAATAATTATGAAATATGCTGTTATTTTTTAAATCCATTACAGAGACAAGATTTTTGTAGAAAACTTTAAACTGTGATGTTATGATATGATTGTGCTTTTAATTCCTGTGAATGCTTAAGGAATTGATTTGGAATTGTCCCTTCAAATAAGGATTTGTAGAACCACATCTTTTGGTTCAGAATACACTAATACTCCTTGTATACTCATTTTGATTAAAACAAAGGGAAGATAATTCATCTAATTTCAACTGGTAAATGATTACAGGGCAGTAAGGCTTAGGCTAATTTAATTATTTTGAAGAGCCTATGTCCAAGATGAATATGGTTTATAAGAAATCAAAGCTGGGTTTCCAGCCACTATATTGACTAAATTATTTTTCACACATTATTCATCACTGCTGCAAATACACCACATCCTTCCTGTGCTGTTGAAGTCACCTGCTGTCTGAATGCAGCTATCAAAGTCATGTATTATTATGATATATGGTGCAGTAAGCGGGAAGATTTTCCACATAAATCAAAGCAGCTAGATATTTGCAAGTTAGCCTAGTTTACATCAGGGTCCCAACTTCCAAGAAATAAAATTATAAATTTTATTTTTGAAATTATTATTTTAAAAATGTCTTTTCACCCTCTTGAAATGTTCCCAAAGGCAACTGGAGGAAAATTGTTTCCCATTACTGAAGATAAAGCATGTGGACTGTTGAGTGAGGATGGCAGAAGGCATCTAGGAAGGGTCTGAAGTCTTTTAAAGCATCACTTTGTCATGATCAAAACCTATCTGTGTATCCTGCAAAGGGCAGATAAGAAAGGCCTGTTGGGCTCCTCGTGTCTCTGAGGAATCTCTTTGTGAAGTTTCTTCTTGTGTAACTACCTCACTTGCTGCAGACAACTTTATACATGTTTCTTTTCTGCAGAATTGGATCCCAGCATTTTTGCTCAGATAAGTCACTGTCAGATGAATAAAAGGAAGGGTTATTATCCATTGAGTTGATGGAGCTGACATTTTCTGTGCTGTAGTATCTTCTCTTTGCTTCTCAGGGCTAAGCAAATTACATTGTGAGACTTAACAAGCAAATGATCTAGTTAGGGTATTTATGGGGCTTCCATTAACCCAGGTTTCCCATGCAAGAACTTGAATAACTCCCTTGTAAGTAAGGAATATCCTTAATCTGGTATCAGTGGGGCACTGAGGCTTGGACAGTGCATCAGCCTGGGTGTCTGCAGCATTGCCCTCAGCTCTTTGGGTGTCTCCAGCCCTGTCCCAGCTCTCTGGGTATCTCCAGCCCTGTCCCATCTCTCTGGATGTCCCCAGCCCTGTCCCAGCTCTCTGTGTCACCACGGAGCAGGTCAGCCTGGGGGACAGGTTCATGCCTTAGAGTGCCCATCACATGTGTGGAGCTCCCTTGTTCCTGTTGTCACAGGGCTCACACAGAATTCCTGTCAGATCCCAGAGGACCTGGGCAGATGACAAAAGAGCAGGATTAAGGATGAAACCCCACCTGTAATAGAAAAGCTTTGCAAAAAATGGCTTGGGGACAAACCTAGGCAGTGTACCCAGAGTCCCTCTGTCTGGGGATGTATTTGCAAGGCTTGTTAGGAGCTCTGGGTTTGAACATTGCCCTGAATTTCTGTAGTCTTTTAAATCTTAAACTCCAATGTCCAGCCTGAGCCCCTAGAAATGGTGTTTCACAAAGCCACATTTCAGGCCTGTCACACAATCAGTGATGATTTTCTATCACAAAACAAGCTGATAAAACATCATGCTGAGGTCAGAACTTGGGAGTTACAGGCTGCTTCAAGAAAGGTACTGGATGTGTGGGAATCCAGGGCTTCCCTCTGGCTGCCCTGGAAGGTCTGGGACCCTGGCAGGGGTCAGGAACCCCCCTGGACAGAGCCCCGAGAGACACTGTCTGTGATCTCTGTCCATGGAAAAGAGTTTTCAGTCTTACAAGATGAATTACAAGCTCTGAGTGTTTGATATAAGTAATAATTACGTGTAGCACAGGTGCAAAAGTAAAATTTTAAGTTTCTAGATTAGGGGTTCAAAGGAGACAAGATGGAGAAAATTGGGTGTGTCTTGTCCTTTCTCTCCTTCTTCATGCCCTCCATGTTTCACTGCAGTGTTGGCATTTTTCTATTGGTTTAGGCTGGGGACACACTGTTCAACGTAGGTGACAGATATTGGCACGTTATTGTAAATACAGCACAGGTAATTTCTGGTATTTAATGTTTGTAACATCCCACTGAGGGCAGAGCCCCACACGCTGCCCTGCAGGACAGACCTGCGGCAGGGCAGCAGAACATGTTAGAGATAAACAGAATAAACAACCTTGAAACCAGCACAGACGAATTATGGCTTCTTCTTTGGCAATGGGGCAGAAAGACAGAGACTTTTTACAATCTCGGAATCATCAATACCTCAGACTCTGACAGGGGCCTTCAGACTGTCAGAAGCTGCAGAGAGTACCAAACAAGGCTCAGAGATCTTCAGGACACTGCAGAATAGAAAGAGAGGCTCAGTACTGAGACCAAATCACAAATAACCTGTGCAACACCACAACTTGTCCATCTGGGAGCCCACTGGTAGAAGTTTATTTCTCCCTGTGGGTGTTAGGTATTTTTTAGAAAATTGGTTTGCTTTTTGTTTTTGTCCACAACTTTCACTGCATATCTGAAAAAATGGTTTAGGACGGGTTTCATTTTCTGAAAATATCTTTTCATGAACCAACTATGTTATTAAGAGAGGATAAAATGTTCTGCAAACATCCTTTGGAAACAAAGATGTGCAAAGTGTTTTATCCATTTCTTTTAAGAAGAATGGAATGAAAAGTGTGGAAGGACTTTTAACCCCCTTCAGGACTGAAACACTGATGAAGCCATATGGGAAACCCACTCAATAGAATATCTATGGATAAATGAAAAAATTCTGTTTTTGAAGCTTCTTATTCTTAACACTAAATTCCATTTCATAAGGCATACGTACATGCATCTCTAAAGTATTACCCAAAAATCCTCTTACCACTGCAACAGCTTTCATCTCTCTGCTTTCTGCAAAGACTAATCCATACCTACAGAAACAAGGGACCTTTTGTTCAGCTCCATTCTTAGGACATTTTTTGTTACATTTTTCCTCTGTAGAAGCATAACAGAGTAAAGGCTAATATGGACCCAAGGAAGCAAATACAAAGGCAGGCTTACATTCAATGTGTGAATCTCAACTCAAAGGAGGATTGGATAGGCATGAGGATATTATCCATCTGTAGTTAATACATTCCTTTCTATGATGATGTGTTTGTGGCTGTGATTATCTGCTTGGGCTGGCCCTAGAATCACAATGAAAGAATAAATCAAATCCAGAGTAATAGTGCTGTGTAAGTCACATCTAGATTAGTAAATTGAGTATTTCCAGGGCCAATTTCTGGTACCAAGGTGAGCAAGAATAGACTGGCCCCAAATTCAGCTAAATTTCGTTCACCTTCAAAGAAAGAAATCATCACTGTTTTCTGCACCAGCAGCAGTGCTGGGACCAGTTTCCAGCCCCACTAACCACCCACCTGCACTGGGATTTGAGCCAGTAGCACTTAACCACGGGACAAAACCACTCCAGAGACCATCCTGGCCTCCAGAGAAGAAATGTCAAAATGCAGCATCCAAGGCTGTTCCTGGCCTGGTACAATTTATGTCTCTATATCTGCTTATGCTGGGCTTCTCACATGTACCGGGGAAAGCTGCTGAGGATGAAGTTTTTGTTATGTGCGTGTGACACAGATTTATTGTGTCAACTCGGGAAGATTCCTGGGAAATTTCTCTTTCCTTCCCACTGCTGTTTCTTTCAGCGCAGTGTGTATTATCTCACATGGTTCTGACTGATGTTAGGGTTAAAGATAATCAGGTAACCCTGAGGAAAGATTATGGGGACCACTGGTATTCAGATTAAAATGCTTCAAGCCCGTATCCTTATCAAGGATTTTTGGTGCATGTTTCCTGTTCATTTTAGTGCCCTTCCAGACAAATGGGTATTTTCCACAGCTCATTTAACAGAATGTATAATTCAATGGTGAACTACACACCGCCCCATCTGTGCCAGCCCACAGAGCAGAAGGGCTGGGATAGCCCCCAGCTACAGAGCCCAGCTCACAGTACAACATCACATCATTCATCTCATTCCCAAGCTCCTGGCTCACATGCCTGGCCTGCCAGCTGACTCAGAGGCTTGCACACATGTGCCCATTAAAACCAGAGTAATCTGGTCATCTACAGCTCATTATAACTTTGTTTCATATGTTTGTTTTTCCTTATGTCTGATTTCTGTTTCAGATCCAGGATCTGCCTGGGGTCAGTGGTCAGTGCTGATAAAGCAGTGATCATCTTCCCCAGAAAAACCTATGTGGGGCAGTTGGTGATTTTTTTTTTTAACTGAGCTATAAAAACTTCATGAATACTTCAGCCATCTTATTCCCAGGTGTCTTCTTCCTTCATCTCTGAAATTCAGATTGTGACTTCCCTGCTTGGGGATCACTCTTTTTTTACATGCCACCTCATACAGTGATGCCTTGAACCCAATCATGTTTCTTGCTGCAACTGCAAGATAAATAATATTTATATTTTACTCTTTCAGGATGTAGACTTTTGTTATTTGTGACAGATTCTATACTCAGCTGTGGCTTTAATATATCAATGTTTTAAAGTTAATAAAACTTTTGAGATGGAATGACTTTGTGCATAACCTGTGTGTCACAGTCACATGTATAAATTTATTTTCTTTAAAACTTAACCTTGGCTTAAATGCATCCTGGATAAAGGTTGTCTCGGAAGCATGTATTCATTCCATGCAGCAGGAGCAGGAGAGAGAAGGTGTTGGCTATTTTCCCAGGTGCAAAACAAATGATGCCATAAGACTGCTCCCTTCCAAAGGGGCACTGGTCTTTCTTTCCTTTCAAGTCACTCCCTGCTTGCTTTGACCTTCCTTAAGTGTCTCCTTTTATTGCTTTTTTTTTTTTTCCCTGCAGCTGAAGAATCGTTGGAGTAAAACCTGACCTCAATGATTCATCCAAGGCCACAAATGAATAGGCTCTTTATGAAAAACCAGAGACAGAACACTGATCCATGTCTCTCTCCCAGTCAGATGGCTGAGGTCCTTCTGCTTGCCCTGTGGCTAACTTCAGTGGCAAAATTTGGGTCAGTGCATGCTCACATGCATGTCTCCAAAATCTCACATGCACCTGTGTGAACACATACAGGTACACAATCATTCCCCTGCTTGCTGGCACACTGCCACTTTCTTCAGACTAATGTTGATGTAAAATCAGAAAGTGGAAACCAGAACAGCAGAAAATTTTCCTGTTGTGTAGATCCTGGTAAATGCCCACAGAAGAAATTCTTTAGTGTGAGGGTGACCAAGCACTGGAACAGATTGCCCAGAGAAATTGTGGAGTCTCTCCCTCACTGGAGATATTCCTGAATCATCTGGACACAATCCTATTTCGTGTGCTCCAGGGTGATCTTGCTTGAGCAGAGAGGTTGAACCAGATGACCCCACTGTGGCTCCTTGCATCCTGACCCATTTTGTGGTTCTGTGAAATGAAATGAGCTCATGTGCAGTCACAAAGGCTGGGGGCAAGTCAAGGTTGGTAGAGTTGTTGAATGATGTTTCAACTGTACCTCTTTCCTGCTGTAATGCAAGATAATGACTCAAGGAGGACTAAGGCCAGGTCATCCCATCCCTCTCCTGTTTCTTAAAAGGTTCCTTTCCAAAATTCTGATTCTTTAAAACCATTTTAAATTTTAGTGCTACATGTGCTATATTTGCCCATTTATAATATGAGAAATGACCTGACTTGTCAGAAACACATTTGGTGCTAAGACTAATAATACAGGAATAAAGGACACTCTGAGTGAAGGAAAACCTCGATGAAGGCTGAGGATGCCCTTGTCAGGCTGCAGCCCACTTCAAAGTTCTGCCCAAGTTAATAGGGCAGAAGTTACAGTGCCCCAAGGCATTAAGCAATGAGCATATTCTGGGTTCAAAAGAGCATTTGAAACACTCTGAAAAACAAGTGGTTCACTTAAAAGATATGGTTTGAAAGACTAATTCTCCATGCATTAGAGACAATACTTACCAGGCCCTTAGCTTTTGGCCAAGACATCTATGAAGTTACAGATCTGGAGGAAGTGGGAGGGTAAAGCAGCACCATTGTAGGTGGCTGATTATATCCATGAATCCATTTATACCCCTTTCAGTGTGAATGCTTTTCCCTTAAACCATTGTAGCAAAATGTGATTTATTACTGCAAGGCAGACTGACAGCTCAGTCTGAGAAGTTCTCAGAAGGAGGATTTGAAAAGCTTCATTAAAGAAATTATAGGGATGAGCTCTGAGGAGGTCCCTAAGAAAACTTTGTAAGAGATTATGCTATCTAATATAAGTCACTATTAAAGTAAATGAGCATGAACTTTGCAAAGAAATGAGGCATTATGTCCCATGAGATTTTATCCACCTGTCACTATGGTCAATGAAAGAACTTTCATTAATCAAAAAAGGAGAAATATTTTCACCTAATCACTGAGGGAACCTGAATACCCATCATTTTTTCACATTTGGTTTAATTCATATTTTTCTTTTCATTGGGCTTTTCATTACCTGTATGTCTCATTAATGCAGAGGAAACAGTTTCTGGAAAAAGATTTTTTTTTTCCTCTGGCAAAAATTAAAGGTCTTCAGCTTGCTGAAAATGTTAGGTTTCAAAATTGAGCTTCAGTGCAATCCTCTCAATAGTGTTTTCCTCATCCTCTGCATACCAAACTCAGGCACTGACGATTTACCCAGAATAAATACTCAGCATGTCCAGTTGTATCAATGGTTAGCTGTACTCTAGGCACAGGAGGTGTTTGGCTGGTATGTTCAGAAAAATGGGAATGTGGTACTTTATAAGGGATATCTAGAGTGAATGTAGATGCCAGGTTTTATTATCAGTCCTCTGCAGAGAACTAGAGGTGTTGAGAACATGGATTACTGCTTTATTTCCTGGTGTGAGTGTGTGTGCAAGTGTAGTGACAAATGCCATAGAAGAACAAAAAGAATATTGGCCAGATGGTCACTAACCAAAAACATGGGGGAAATAACTTTTTGGCAACTTGTTATATGCTTTATAAAGTCACTGAAAGGATTTGTCCCAAATTAAAAATAGTGTGTTCATTTATCATTGAGGACTGAGTTCACAAATATATATAAGTATACAAATAAGGAGGACAAATGAAAAGAAAACAAGAAAATTAACATTCTAAGCACTTGCATTTGTAGCCATAATGTTCATTTAATGCAAAACTTTGCATGTAAAAATTCTTGAGTATTAAACTAATGACTTAGAAGAAAATGTGAGTCATAAGAAATTACATAAGGAGAGCTGTATAGAAAATATATTGCTAATAAAACATTTCACTTTCTCAGACGTTAGCAAGTCACTTAGATCTGCATCTCAGTATTGACCTGTATTGAACTGTGTATATGTGTCATGAACAATGTGCTGGGACTGCTCAGGAGATCTCCAGAAGGCAAAAGCTGTTACAAAATGAATTTAAACTTTTCAGACAGTGAAAGTACAGACCACAATCTCAAATGCTGCTATAACAAGCAGTAAAGTACTTTTGTATGGTAGCATGAACAATGGAGCTTCAGTCTTGTAATCATAATAAAGAGGAAGAATGGTTTGTTTCCAACATGAGAGTTTTTCAAATGCACTCACATTCCAAGAAAAGGTGGAAGAGCAGACATGTTCCTATAACATGCTTATAAATGTCACAATCCATTATTGAAGGTGCTCAGACTCACCCAAAATCAGTCCTGGGTTGACAGTTCCCTTGAGAAAAATTGAATCACTCTTTGCTATCTAGAAAATATAATTTAATGACAGTATAATGACATGTCAGCTCTTGTCACTGTCACACTTCCATCTACAGGCTTTTTTTTCACTGGGAATGCAGTAAAGTTCAGCTTTTTTTACTTTTTCCCCTTCCTTTCTGAGGCTATTCAAAACCTGCTCTGTGTAGTTATTCTGTGGTATTTTGTATCAGAAATACTCAGCTCAGCAGCTGGCACAAAGTTTGGCACTTGTATAGATTTATGTCACATATTCCTTTGAAGTAAAACCACAGGAATACAGGCATGAAGAAGATAGCAGACAAGGAACTGAGCAGGAGTAGTTATTAGACTGTAACTTGCCATGCTGCTGCAGGAAAAGCACAACACATTGGCTCTTTGGGGATATCACTTTTCAACCTCCCCTCCTCTCCTCAAGCCCTTGTACTCATGGACATTAACTTGTGGAGAGGAGTGAAATACAAACATCCCCCTGTGCCCTGCCTGAGCTTTCTGACTCAGTCCAAAGTGCTAGTGGAAAAAAATATTTTAAGTTTCCTCCTTGCACTAGGTTTTAAAATTGAAATTAAGTATGAGATTTGAGAAGATGTAAATGAACCTACTGTTGAAGGCTGTGACAGAGACCTGTGACTGATGAACGTCTTTCTTTTGGCTCTCACATTCTTTGTGGGATGAGAAATTTGGAGGTGGAGCCTTACCCAGCATATATGTGAGATGACCAAAGGATCCAGAGATGGTTCAGAACATTTTTGCACTGGTGAATTGTGGGCAGGAAGAAGCTTTGAAAGGCTGCAAGGAATTAATTCACTCAAGGAAAGCTAAACACTTTTTTTTTTTTTAACTAACAGAAGATAGAGCTTCCAAGAAAACCACAAAATTGCTATGGTAATGAATTAGAATGACCTCAAAACAAAAAAAATGCATATGTCATTGAGTCCTCCTTCCTATTCCAGCATGAATTTCTGCATGGAGTTCTAGACAGACTGGGGGACCTTAATTTTGTCTGTAAAACTAGAGTTTGTCAAAAGATGAGTATTTCCAGTGAGTTTAGTTTGCAGCCACAAAGCACCGTAACTTCATTAGAGCATGGACATTCCTCTTAAGATTCACCCTCATCCTGTACCTACCAATATCTTTGGCAAGCAGTAAAAAAAAAAAAAAAAAAAAAGATGCCCAGGGGAAAAAGAAAACAGGGCAAGCATGTATAAGTTCCAGAAAACACTTTTTCAGTCACTGCCTATTTCAGGGAGTTTAAGCCTAATGTGCTTTGTGTATTGATAATCTCTAAAAGATATTTCCCTTGTCCTTGTCCTGTCTCTCCTTAAGCACATCTAATCTCTTTGCATCTGCATAACCCTTTATTAATTGCATGGATCTACCACCCATTGTTAATAAAAACTACTTGTTTTGAACAGCTCCTAATGTCCTTTAGTGGCCCTTAATTCTTTAAATGGAAACCTATACAAACTCGCTTCATCAACTAGAGGCATTTTCATCAGATTCCTGGTTGCAGAAACTATTTAATAGTGCAATAATGCAGCTGTGTCCTGATGTCTCATTCTACATTCTGAGCTGTTTTCTCTTTTGTGCTGATTTTTCACATCTAGAGGAGGAGACGAAGGAAGGGAACTGTGTCCTCCTGTGACTGAGATCATGTGCTTCACTCAGTAATCTGTGTGGAGGACAGGGAGAATTTATCTCCCCCTCTTTTTTACTGTTCTGTTTATGATCAGCCTACTTGAGTCAGGAGGAGAATTCTGAAAGAGACAGTTACCATGAAAAGTGACTCCCAAGTAGTCAGAGCTGTGGTTAAACTGCCTCCCACACACTAAAGAGCAGAAAACCAAGCAAGCAAGGAAGACTTCCCCCTAAAAATGTAGCATCTCAATGAACCAGTTATAATGCTGCCAAACACAGGTCTGTGGAGCTGGATTGGATTGAATTGGATGTACCCTTAACTAAGCTATGGAGAGTCTTACATTCCTGGGAGGAAACTACCAGCCAGATGTTTATCTGTGTTGATTATCTGCTCTCCTTTACCACATTGTAGTTTTCATTCTAGTCTCAGTTTGTTAGAAAATTTCTCCATCCCTGCCACTTGCACTGTGATATCCCACTGAAAACCATTATTAGACTGAACTGCTTAGCTCAAGCATGGGAAAACCACTCTGAAGGGAAACCTGGAGGAACTCATCCTGCTCTGCTGTTGTGCCTGTTTCCCTCCCCTGAGCGACCTTTCAGCCAGAGGAGGCAGACAGACAGCTCAGCTCAGCAATTTGGCACTTGTCAACTCCCACAGGCACCTTGACAGGCTGGAGAGGTGGGCACCCAAAGCTGACACCTTCTGAGAGATCAAGGTTTGAAGGAAGCAAAACAGGGTGGGGAACAGTGGAAGGCAGTCCCAGGTTCTCCAAGCTGTGAGACATCACCTGGTCCCTCCCAGCCCTGGGGCTGGCGGCAATTTCAATCCCAGCTTGGCTTTGCAGGAGAAATGGCAGCTTCCAGCTCCCCTCAGAGGCGTGGGCGTGCAGTTATTGTGGGAAGGAGTCCCTGCTTGAGGCCTCAGAGTTGGAACTGGATGATTTTTAAGGTCCCTCCCAGCTCAAACTATTCTGTGATTCTACATCCAGAAATATCCTCATGCTGTCAGACTACAAGATATCCATCCCAGGCCCATAAGAAGGTCTGAGCACAATCTTTATGGGCTGCATCTGTCTGTGATGGTAGCTGCTGAGTGATCTCCCTGTCCTTATCTAAACCCAGGAGGTTTCTCATTTTCTTCCCCTGTCCTATTGAGGCAGAATCAGTCAGTGAGTTGGAGTTTGGCCCCTCACCAAGGTTAATTAAGCACAAGTCTGTAGGTTTAACTGAGCTTTTCTCAAGCCTTTGGGAGATGATAGCACCACAGAAGGTGCTTCCATCTGAGGGCCTTGCACACTTAAAAAATGTCAACATTACACTACTGATGCCAGCAGTTACATTCGATTTACGCCAATATGAATTGAAAATAATTCCCAAAGAGCTTTATTTTCTTCCTTGTGTCAGGGAGCACACAAATATGAAATGAAAATAAAATGACCAGATTGCTAACAGACTAAAACTGTGGCAGGAACAGCTTAGAATAGATGTACTGAGGAGTGTTTTCACTCTGAAGATAATTGGGTGATGGGCCAGATCAGTGATTTCTAAAGAAGTGGCAAATGAAAACTGGGGGGAAAAAAGAATATTTGAGGGTATAATTGCTGAGAAATAAAAATGGAGAACCTAGTTTTATCTAGATAGATATTTCCTCCTAATTTGTTCATGTTTTCCTTACCAATCCATGTTCTATGATCAAATATGTTCAGCAAAGGCATTCTGCAATGCCAGAATATTGCCCGCCACACTTTTGACACAGTTAGCCAAAACAGTGTGGTCTTCTGTGTTTTTTTCAGTTAGGAAAAACTGCTGACAGAGACAGAACCTCTTTTCTTTTCAGAAACATGCCACAGTTGCAGCAATTGTAGTAATTCCTTTTGCCAAATTCTCCCCATCATTCCAGCCCCACCCCATCCTGCCCAAGTTGTCTCTGAGTCACACAGGGGTTTTTCCTCATTTCTGATGCTTTTCTTCTGGCTCATTTTCTGCACTTGTATCACCTTTTGTCTTATCAGAGGCCCAAAATCCTTACTGAAAAATAGAGAATTGGCCCTCATTTTTTATGCATGATTTACAGGTGCCTTAGGGCCAATGCTTTATGTCTTTGCTTGAAGTAAAACTGCTGTTATTGCTGCTAACAAGCTCCATAAGAAAGCCTTATGAAATCTTCAAATCCTTGTAAGAAGAGCAGTGTTTATACATAATCTATAGTATTGTTCTTCCTTCCCTTCCCTTCCCTTCCCTTCCCCTCCCTTCCCTTCCCCTCCCTTCCCTTCCCCTCCCTTCCCTTCCCCTCCCTTCCCTTCCCTTCCCTTCCCTTCCCTTCCCTTCCCTTCCCTTCCCTTCCCTTCCCTTCCCTTCCCTTCCCTTCCCTTCCCTTCCCTTCCCTTCCCTTCCCTTCCCTTCCCTTCCCTTCCCTTCCCTTCCCTTCCCTTCCCTTCCCTTCCCTTCCCTTCCCTTCCCTTCCCTTCCCTTCCCTTCCCTTCCCTTCCCTTCCCTTCCCTTCCCTTCCCTTCCCTTCCCTTCCCTTCCCTTCCCTTCCCTTCCCTTCCCTTCCCTTCCCTTCCCTTCCCTTCCCTTCCCTTCCCTTCCCTTCCCTTCCCTTCCCTTCCCTTCCCTTCCCCCTTTCCCCTTTCCCCCCTACTCAGGACAAATAGGTTTTCTTAGCCAAAAAAAAATTTTAAAAAAAATTACTAATAAACAGTAACAGGACAAGAAGTATCAAACTCACTCAAAACCAGTCTATTCATTAACTTAAGCTTATTAACTGCTTGAGTTAATGAATAGACTGGGGATACTGTGGATCCTGAAAGTGACCTAGATTCAAAAGGAAATTAGGAAAAGGTTATCAGACAACAGGGCTTGCCTCCAAAAGTCTCTGCCCTGCAGGTCAGGAGGGCAGAGGGCTGCTGGAGTTTAACTCTGTATTTGCCTTCTTCTTGACTCTGCACTTCCCATCTCCTACCACCATTGCCATGAAGGACTGCTGGGGGAGATGAGCTCTGTTTGGCTGCAGTGTGGTGACAATTTAGGTGATGTGAACTGACACGTCTGACCCCATGGTTACAGCAGTCCACTGAAGAGGGACACCACAAAACTCATCAATTGCCATGTGATCATCTGCTGGATGGACAGTGGCAGCTTAGCTAGGAAGCAATAGACAAATAAAGGAAAGGCCTCACACATGGAGTGAGTTGCCATGGAGCATTACAGGCATGGAAAGGTTACAGATTCTGGCATTAGAACGTCTGTAATCCAAATCTCTCCAAGGTTTCCAGTTTGAAAATGAAAAAACTGTAATTGGGAAAATATGTCTATATCTGCAATATGATATCTTCCAGCTCCTTTTTGTCAAGGGAAAAAAAAAAAAAAAAAAAACCAAAAAAACCACCTGCTTTGGTTACAGCCAACACTGCCATTGTAGAAATAAATTGAACTTTTTATATCCTTCTCCATTCCAGCTATATTGACATTGGGTTTTTTTGGCACTCCCAGAGCATATGACTGAGGTAAGGACATCCTGCCAGTACCTCCTGAGAGGTGTCCCTACATGAGTTTAGCTCTGAGCCTGCTGTCAGGGGATCTCCAAATGGCAACCTCTGACTGACTCTATCCCATTCTCATGTCTCAGCAGGATTTTCACTCACTGTCTGTCATTTGCAGAGTCACATTTTCATACTAGTAGCTCACCTACTAACTTCTTTATGAAATTTTAACTCTTTAAAATTTACTTTTAATCTTTGAGCCTATCCTTTTTCAGAGAAGCAGGTGTGTTAGCCAGGGTTTCAACTTTATTGTAATCTTGCTGTGCTAATTAATTACTGTTCCAGTAAGTTGCATTTGACATGAGGAACCTGCAGTACACGGATTTGGGGCTCTCTTAATCTCCTCAGAGGCTTTGCTAATACTGCCCACTATTTTTCCAGGGTTCAAATCTTCATTCAGAAAATATCAGCATCAGTTTTGGTGTCAAGAATAATTTAAATGTCTCTCTGAAACACCTTGAGTGCATAGCACAGTCCAGCTCACAGTTTCTCCCAAAAGGCCTACAAGCGTTCTCAAAAATGTACGCTCTGTTTTTCCTGGGGAACCTGCCAGAACTCTGCTGATGCACCAGGTGTAGAAAAATATTTGACTTCAGCCTTTTCTATTGGAATTTGTCCCAGGTAGGGAGGAGAAAGTGAATCCTTGTTATAAGCATATATATTTCTTTGGGGTTTTTACTGATGAGATATTTTGCACTTGTTTGTTTGGAGAGCCTTTGAAATGACTAGTCAGTCATCAGTGAGTTCACCAGCTTTGCTGATGCTAATTTTTTCAACTGTTGTCAGCCTTACAGCAATAAACCAATTAAGCTCTTCTCTCAGGCTCTGCCTGTGGACAAGAACTGCAATAATGAGTTTAAAAGGTGGGATGGCTGAGGTCTTCAGTGGAGCTTTGTACCCTTTCAGCAGCTTGCTTACCCCAAGGATGCTTCTTCAACACCATTGGTCCCTTGACATTCCAGAGGATGAAACCAAGGACATCTTATGTTTCTTGGCTCTGTGATTTCCATTCTAACTCCCTAAGTGGGAAATGGGTTTACTGTTGTATAACCTAAGCTTAACCCATTTATTTGCTAGAGCTTTTGTTTGTCTTGTTAGTCCTGTAGCATTACTGTTGCTTGATCTCACTTTAGGTTGTGTATCCAGCTTAGAATTAATAACAGTCACTTGCTTTCCCATGTGAAACACCTCAGTCCCCACACTCCTTATGGACAGTCTTGTGATGGATTATGTCCAAGTTAAATAAAAACTATCAAAATCATCAATCTGCTTAAATCATCTACTCTAAGAACAAGTCTAATCTTTTAAACTCTGAGGGAATTTGCAAAACATTCATGCATATGAAGACAAAGGACTTTCCAGCATATTCCTGGATTCTTTCTCTGGATCTGTCAAAGCAAGCACTAACAGATTATGGTCATGTCAATTATGTGTCAGTTTTTGATGCCACACTGAATGGATGAAGAGACCATGTGAGAAGTACTTAGGGAGAAGTGAACCTGACCTCAGCAACAGGAGCACTGACAGTAAGAGAACTGGAAGTGGATATGACAAAGGAAACAAAAGAAGCTGTCATGACTGTGCACCTTCACAGACTCTGTTGATATCCTATGCACCATAAGTCCTCCTTCAACCACTAATGCAAAGAGGCAGCTTTGAAGGGAAAAGCAGGTGACAGAGCTAAGAGGGATCTAAGGTGACATCTAAGTGACAAGAAAAGCTGAAAAGCTGTGTGGAGACCACTTTAAGGCATCAAGCAATGGAGTCAGATTTGAATTGCCAAACAAACCTGAAACACATGTAAATGGTTTTCAAGTGGCATGCATAAGTGAGGAAGTGAAGATGCAAGTTTAGGGTGTCAAGCAGAGCTGAAACAGCTAAAACAGCCTAAGCTGGAGGAAAGCAGTATTTTTGTTGAAAAATTTCTGCAAAGGCATCTTGCTACTCAGCATAAGAACTGTGTCGATTCGTCTGGGCCAGACAGAAGGTGTCCAGGGAATCCTAGGAATAGCACATTATGCTTGCAGATGGATCTCCTGCAGTAGTTGAATTTGTATGACCCTGGATAAAGAAATGTGAACTGCAGAATAACGAGGAAAATGTAACACCTATTTAAATATTATACTTAGATATTGCACTTCTACTTCTCAGTGCTCCCTCCTGAGTCACTGACAACTTGAAGGAAGGGCTGGGGTCAGACCCTTGACATCCTGGAAGGAGTTTCTTGTGCGTGCCTTTCCAAGCTTATTTTGTTCTGACCCCTAAAGCAAAGTTATCATTGTTTCAAGTGTCTGGGCTGCCCATTTCAACCTTCTTGGAGAGGTCTTGGAGAGATTCTTGTGTGACTGTTTATTTTTCCCCTTTTTCCTTCAAAGAAACCCAACAGTTTTGTGGCCAAGACACCCGACAGCTGCGTCACATTCTGATCATGTTGGTGCCATTAGACCTGACCATATTGCTCAGCCAGACAAAATAACTACCTACACTTTCAGAGTTTTATGTTCCAGGAGGCATTTGGTTGCCCCATTCTTTCCACTCTAGATATTTTATTTGAACCACTCAGAGCCAAAAAGGGCTGCTGTTCCTAAGGTCTGCCTCATGCCTTGTCTAACTGATCAGACATCTCAATGCAGCACTGATCTCAGGTAACTCTTTCCAGAGAACCCATGATGCCAAGTAAAAAGATTAAGGTATTTTAGGCTGGAGAACCTTTTTAGCAAATATTTCTTGGGATCTGAAGCTGTGACACCGCACAGCTTTTCAGGTTGTATGTAATTTATTTTGTAATCAGGCCAAGAGAAAGGTGGTTTTGGAAGCATTAGGAGCTTTCAGTTGTTCTTGCATCTGTCTTCCTGCAGAACCTTCTGCTAATGCTTCTTTTTCTTCCTATGCCTGTGTGGATTTCTTCAAAGGAAATGAAGTCAGCTGTTGCATTTGGGTGTTTATTTGCTTTGTTTTCCATCATGAAATTTATAGATGCACACAAGGGAGTTGAAGGTAGAAGTGCATAAAGAAAATTTACTGCTAAGTTTCTGTCATAACTAAGCTAAGCAAGCTGCACACATCCCATTCCATCAATTTTCCACCCTTTATTATTTGAGGAAATCAGGTAATGTCACTGTTATGTAAAGTCTTTGGGATTGGATCTGGAAAATGGGACAGCAGCCATTGAGAATTTGTTTATTCTGATATGCAAGACACCCTGAAAGCACTGCCCAATAGTTATCCAGCAGCTTTTTATCTGTGGTTGATGCCTGTATGAGGCAGGGATCAAGGTTCCTACAGAACTGCATCTTCCCTCTAATTCATGAGAAGCGATGGCTCTCAATGCCATTAGTTTTGTCTGGACACCTCCATTACAAGGATGAATAAAATTATCACAGCCCAAATCTAAACCCATCGCTGTAAATTTTTGGGTCATATTGAGTCTTCCATGACTAAAAGAACAATGAAACAGTGTCACCTCCCAAAGAGGAAGACATGAGAACTCTATAAAAATGCCTTTAGGACACAGCTTTGAAGTCTGACTGTGGGAAGACTGACAGAGGGTGTAGGCAGACAGAGGGTAGTGCTTGTGCCAGAGTGTTCAGAATCACTGACTTCACTCATTAACAGTGGAATGGAGTGTGAAGGCATCCATTGATTACCCTGTAGCAAGACTATTGAATAAAGTTGTCCAAAGAGGGGGAGGTTAGTTTTAAAATATTAGCACAGAGGTGGAGGGTGTTGAACTACACAAGTCCTTAGGTAAGCTATTGGAAACTGGTTGGTTGGGCTTCAAAAGGTCAAGGATTAAGCAATAGCTAAATGACAACCATTTGCTAAAGGTGCCTCACATTCCATTTGCAAACAGCAGATAGGTAGCTGAAACTGGTAAATCCAGAACGTGAATACCATGAGACACAATACCATGACTGACACAATGGCATTCAAGGGCCTTAAAAAATGCTTGTTAAATTCTAGGCATATTTACCCCATTTTAAAGCTGAGTGGAAGAACTTGTGCTTCTGGCCAGCTCTGGTTTTGTTTCTCACCAGTCCTGTATTGATTCCTATCTCTTTTCTCTACCCAAACATCCTTTCCTTTTTCTCCTGATCAATTTGCCATCAAGTAGCAAAGTGGGATAAACCTTTCACAAGAACCAATAGGCCTCTGTGCAATGGCCCCAGGTGTTAGACCTGCCTGAGTCTCTGTCCCTGGAGGTGAGGAGGTAGAACAAGCCTCTTGTCCAAATGCCACCATGCTGGCCGGGAAATGCCTCTGGGAAGTGTGTTCCTGACAGTCTTTGTTGCTAAAGGTGTTCTGTGTGTGAGCAGGCAACACACAGGCAAAGACTGAACAAAGTTCACAAGATCTTTAGCTCTTCAAGGGCTCCAGTGTGCAATCAGTATCTTAGAGAGGTCCCATAGCTGGGCTGCTGTGCCAGGTCACAGTCACAAATCTAACTAATCACCATGCACTACAGTCTCCTTTGCACTCACACAAGAAATATCCACAGACCCGTCTCAGTCCTTGTGCTTCTGATGGGGGGAAGTGTCTCCAGTACATGTGGAGTAGAAATCCGATTTTCAGTGTGGAAACATCGGTGATACTTGCACTATTAAACTAAACTGGTTTGGACTGGGTAATTGCTGGGTTGCTCCTTAGCACAGATTCTATCCCTCTTCTATTTAAGGTCAGGACACAGCTTATAGGACATCAGGAGCTGGGACTGTTCCCAAAAAGCAGTTTGAATGCAGCCACCCTTTTTTAGTAAAGAGACTCCAGCTGTTCTGACAGGAGGTTTATCATGTCTCTTGCTTCAATCTATTTTGCACAATTTACAAGAGAAAATGAAATTTTGGGATGCACTGAGAACCTGGAGAGAAGCCTGAACTTCTAACTTGGAATTTGATTTTTTTTTTGTCAGTGCTGCTGCTTGTAAGAGAAAGAAACCTGTAAAGCAGATCTAATCTACTTAAGATCATCAGATCTTGAAATCATAGAATAGCCTGAACTGTAAGAGACCTTAAAAATCATCTAGTTTCAGCCCCACATTGTGGACCAGGACACCCCCTACAAGGCCACATTGTACAGAGCTTCGCACAAACTGAATCTCAGAAAGCAGTTTCAAAAAGGTCATTATTTTTAATAGTCTTTTAGTGAGCTAAAAGAACATTCAAAATATTTAATCTCTTTTTATTTGGGGTGGTGTCTTCCTTCAATCTGTTATTACGTTACTGGGTGCCTTGCTTTTAAACCAAAGTGAGAATTAAGATTTTCAGTCTCTATGCAAATGTCCTGAGCAAGGTGCTTAAATGTGAAAGCACTATGTCAATGAATGAGACGTGAAAACAGTTCTTGAATTAAGTCTAGAAATCCTCTTACACCTGCATAAAATTATCTCTTTATTGTGGATAAAGGAAGTAAAGAAGGTGCATAGAAGGCAGGAAGGTAGGAAGGAAATGCTAAATAATGCACTAGAAACCTTCCTTTTACCTGAAAAGAAATGATGTGAGCTTAAAAACTGAGTTGCCTTAGCAAAAAAGGGTGGGAATGTACTACGAAAAGGAAAGAAAACAGGAGTAGTGATTTCTTAAACACTTTTGAGACCCAAAGGTATTGCCTGACATAATTTATTTCCCTAAGACCCACAGTAGTTCAGTTCCTTCCCACCAACGAAGAAAAATGTCCCAGATCCCCAGAGCTCCACATTCTTGGCATTGGCAGTATGTCTTACTAAACAGTTTTGTCAAAACCACGCCTGGGTCATATCCTCTCTTTTTCTGCTGTATTGCTGTTGCTACTCTACTTCAAAGAGTATTGGCATGTGCTACTGCAGAACTTTTCAGTGAATATATGGAGTTAGCAGTTAATTTTATCCTCTCAAAGACGATGTCACCTTTCCTGTTACTAGGACAGAAGATATAAATACCTGTGGAACAAGCTGCCTGACATTTTAGTGCTCCAAAGTCTGCTTTGTTCATTGCCACATTTATCTGAGGTCCTGCAAGAGGTACATCATCATAAAACTGGTCTTATTAGCAATACAGAGGCACTGATCCAAGTCAGAGGCTGGATTTCAAACTCTTTAGGATATTGAAAAGTAAGTTTCTGAGACGTTTTGAAGTCAGCAGGTGAGTTCAACTCCAACACCCCTCCCTGGAGTAATTTGATTCTGATAACTGCAACAAGAGTTGTATTACATATGTTGCATCTACAATATTCTTAAGTGTAATTTTATTATCCGTTATTAAAAAAAAAAAAAAAAAGCCCAACACTTTGCTGTAAAAGAGTTCTGTTGTTATACTAAAAGATCACTGAAACTGCACTGAGCAAAGTTCATTCAGTCATGGTCTTCAGATACAGATCTAGCAAACACCTATAACAGCTTTGAACAGAAGGTGTTGACAGCCACTCCTAACATATTCTTGCAGACATATCAGTAGGAAGAACCATTAATTTCCTCTTGCAGATCAGGTAGAGGGGGCTCTGATGTTTTACAAAAAGCAGTCATGTAAGGAGCAAGATGAAATATTGAGCCTAATTTTACTGTGGTAAGCACAAGGCAAAGTCAATAACAAGAAAACAATCTTAGATTTTCTCAGCATATCCTCTTCTGCTGTGTTGGTGAATACGTTTCCTTTTCTTGAGTAGATGGAATAAAGTTGTTAAGTAACAGTTTTGTAGGTTTCTATTTTGTTATTCCAGATCCACACCTTTGTAGCTTGAAAGTGACAAGATCAGCAACTTGTTTCCCCTCTTCTTTGCTAATTTAAGCAGTTTCGTAAAAATGCCATCTTGACTGCTCAGTTGAGAATTTTATTTACATTTACCAGTTTGATTAATCCTCCTAAATGTAGGAATATCTTATTTAAATAGAATATAATTTAGCATTTCCTCCATTTACTGAGTTTACTATCTCAGTTATTACTAAATTAAGTTTTTCTGCTTTTCTGAGAAGAGGGTTTTGCCAACTAGCTCCTAAACCCTTAATAAGTATTACCCAATATATTCAGGTGGCTTTTCGACCTGAATCCATTAGCTTGTCTACTGTGATACAATTTTGAAAATGGAAATAAGGGCAAGACTGGAGCTGATGAGTCCATGCCTAGAAAACAGACACTGCAGCCTGCTGAAAGCACAAATGCTGATTTTTCATCAATTTACAGACTCAAGGTGAAGACATATTAAAAAGCAACAGCAGGCAAAAATAGTAATAACTTTTTCACTTGTAGCCTTGTGCCACTTTTGTGAATGTGAATTCAGACACCACCCTTAGCAAATCAGGGAAGGAAGGCAGAGCTGTCCTCTGCAGAGAAGGGAGGATGGTGACAGAAAGCTGTGTGTGAAAGATGCCTCCAGGTTTTCATTCTGCATAGTCCTCCCCTGCCTAATGCCTTGTAGTGAGCCACTGTGTGTGCTGTGTGCCGTCCACCTGGAACATCCACTGGTGATTCAGAATCTTTCCTGCAGTGCCACAGGAAAGCCATGTTTCTGCTGGCTTCAGAAGTAGCAGGACAATCTGCAGGTGAGATCTTATTTCAAAACTTCCTGTTGGACACAAAAAGAGAACTTAGTGTTCTTTTCCTTTGAGCAACTTCTTGCTTTCTCTGTGTTTATAGAGTAAGCTTGGAAGATGCAGAAAATCATGGGTGAATGGGCATGGAATGTACATGCTGCCAAAGTTCACTTCATTACTGATACAACAGGGTGTAAACTGTGTTAATACACCATTATTTTTGCTCAGGATTTGATTCTGTAATGCTAATAATGCAATTATTTTCAATCATATGTATTTATACCTCTGATCAAAAGTGGTATCCTCTGCTTCCTTCATACAAGTGGATCTAGCAATAATTTAGATCAAAGAAAACATGAAACGTTTGCATTCCATCTTTGTTTTTGGATCTGTGTTGTCCCTGGTGCCAGGAGGTGGTGCCACAGAGCAGGAAACAATTTGGGTCTGGCCCGACAAGAACACCTTTCATGATCAGGAGATTAGGACATGGTTTCACCTTCTTCCAAAGTATATTCAAGGATCTTTGCTGAATCCTGCCACAATTCAAATTTTCAAAGGTAGAAATCGAATATTTGTTTGCCATTCTATTTGTATTATTTCCACATTGTTCCTTTTTTAGTAAGATATTTTATCAGAGAATTCACAGCTTTCTTCTACACCATGAAATCTCCTTCATCCTTCTATCATAAGCAGACTTGAGAGCTCTGTGGCATGATCCATCTCCCTTACTTTTTCTCCCTCCTTTTCTTTTAACTTTCTCACTCTTGCATTTTTTTCTGAAATAGATAGAAAAAGATTAAGTCTGCAGCAGGTTGAGCACCATCATGGTCACTGCTTTATAAATCCTAGGAAGTTTCTGTTGTTGCCTTTCCTCATTTGCCTGGTTCAAGACCGCTTGCAGGAGAAGCATGGGTCTGAGCAGAATTAAATAGAGCCATTTCATGTTTTCAGTCCTTGATAGCATCATGACATGATTGCAATACAAAATGGACACTTTTTATTTCTACAGAGAACTTGCAACTGCTTGCAGCCATGTACAGAGACAATGATCCCTCAGTAAACCCCAAAGAATTCCCTCTTGAAAGATATGTGCCTTGTAAGTCACATAAGAATGAGTAAACCACTATTTTGAACAATTTTAGCTCGAGTGTGCTTTATAGGACCCATTGCCACTAAGGAAAGTATTAGTATGTTCCTGAACCTACAGATGTGGCTTCTCTAACCACAACCCTTTTTTAGTGTTTCAACGTCATATACTTTCAGGTGAGCTGGTTTTCAAAGCAGTGCCTCCACTTCCTATTCTCAGTATCTTGATTATGAATGTGATATAAGCTGGTTGCCATCTTCTTTCTATTGCATTAAAATCTGTTGGCTCTGGCTCCTTTCCAAATCTGAGTTTTCCCCTGCCCCACTCTCCCTGTGTCAGGCTCACGCAGGGTCTTTGTAGCATCCAGACTTTGCACTGGATTTCACAGCCTGCTTTGTGTTTGCTGCCACTCCTCTTAAGTTTTGCTTCATCCACTGCCTTAGTCCATGTTCACACACTCAGCTGGATGAACTGCTGTGTTTTCTTTCCCATCAGGTTATGAGATCTTTGCTGCTGGACTCAGACCCGCTCAGCTCTGCAGGATGATGCATTCAAACATTTGATTTCTATAAAGTATCTTAAATCTGAGCCTCACACATATAAAAAGTCTCTGGCTTCTCAGAGTAGTGCCTTGACTCCTCAGGATGAGACATGCCTGCTCTCAGGCAGACTCTGAAGTACCCCTACTCCCTTGACAGTGGCACGATCTTCTTGTTTCTGCAGAGGAGGAGAGCTATGGAGTAATTTTGCTGTTTGTAGCACTCTGTCTTTGTTGGAGTGCCTGAAGAGTCACAGAGTTGTATCTGTGGCAGTATAATAAATCTGGAGAAAGTTCCTGGAGTGAAGATCAGCAGACACAGAACAACCCATGCCTGTGCCACTGAACCCCATCCTTGTACCACATCCAAACTGCCTACAGGGGACAGTCCTAGCCAGTGCTGGCTTCCAGGCTCTGCATGCAGTAGAGTACCAGATTGCTTGGCCAAAACCATGCCAGATGTTAGTCTGACAATTTAAGAACACAGACAAATATGTCCTAGTGTTCAAGAACATTCCCTGATACTGTGGAACTTAGTAATAGAGCCTGAAATGTCCAGAAGGGCCTTGCTTTACCTTTATTTCCCCTTGAAGTGTTTATGGATTTTTTAAGAACTTGTTTCTAGGATGTTTCCTAGACTTTGCTTCCCTCAATAATACCAAGGTCATCAGCTATAATCTTTGTATTTGGGAGACCCAGAAGACACAACAATCTGATCACACAGCACCACAGGGCCTTACCCTCCTTTTCATACACAGACAGGAGTGCCAGTGAAACAAAGACACCCAGCAGAGCATGCTGAGGGCACTGGGTGTGTTCTTAGAGCCTGGTAAAATTTGCTGGCTGTATTAGCACTTCTGCATACAGCAGCTTCCAGCCAATTCAGATTTGGTTACCTGCTGCTTTCTCACACTGCAGTGCTATCTTGCCTTTGTCGTCCTGACTGCTGCTCTTCTGTTGAGACCAGCAAATCAAATGGATCCAGACAATTTGCCAGGCTCAGACTGTATTATTTCTAGCTCAAATGTGTCCTGTAGATGCTCATTGCTTTGAAAAATGTGTTTTTAGAGAGAAGTCATTTTAGCACAGAGAATGTTTCTGGTCATGCTTCCTGGTGTTCCACAGCTTGACATGTCAACTAGGATAAATGACAAGCTACAACATGTCTTGTTTCCTGGGGGATTTTTAATTTTAATTTTCTTTTTCTTTTTTTTTTTTTTTTACAGTCCACTGTAAATTTTCTTTTTTTTTTTTTTTTTTACACTCCCTGTTGTGATCCTCAGTCTTGTCTGTGTGTCTCCAATAGAATTTTGCTCCTCAGTATGACTGATTCATAGGCAACACTGGTATCAGGTTTGTTTGGATGTTCGTGCACCAAGAGGAAGTTTGGCATCCTGTGCACTAGAAAGTCCCGTAACCACACCACTGATCCCTTCCTATTCTTAGGAATAACCTCCCTATCTTCTCAACCTGCCTACAGGTTCCTCTGTTTTTCCTGTCTAGAATACTTGGGTGATGGGATATAAGAGATATCATGAGGCTTCATTCATCTCTGAACAGATCAGACCCGGTGTCAAAGATGCTTAAACTACATCAGTGCAATACTCTATGAGCACAGTTAGCCCTGCTGCTGCACCCAATGTTTCCACAGCCCTCAGGTCCCTAGAATCTCTTCCTGCCTTTCATGGTGCCACTGTCAATGTATTCACTGGATCATCCTCACTCCCAATGCTTTAATTCTTAGTCTCCACAGAGTGTCTTCTTGTATTGGTGTTTTTCACGCACTTGCCTATTGTACTTAATATTTTCTGGTGTTCTTCTAGGAATTAATTCTCTTCAGACACATATCAACTTCAGCATTTTTGGTCTTTAACACATCTATTCTTTTTGCTAATCAGTTTTGGTTTAGGTATTTTTCCAAATGAAGTAATGTCTCCCAATAGCATTGTTCCTTATGCATACACAATATTTATCATGATGCTAGCTTGGACAATATTTCCATCTGACTTATTTCTTGACATTTATTTTTCTTTAGAAGAGATAATTAAGTTTATCTCTATTTTCTTTCCTTTATTCTCCGTGATCATTCTGTAGAGTTTCCATCCTTATTACCACACTTGTTAGTTTTTCTCTGGAAACTGATGAATGCTGGTGATCAAGATATTTTACAATATCTCTTTGCTGTACTTTTGAGTGATACTTTGCTACCATGTTGAGTGTAGCTGCCTTATGATAGGCAATGACTTTTCACATCACAAATCTTGTAGCAGAAGAAAGTTACTCCCTTCAGCTGCCACTGACTGTGCATGATGTGGTGTCAGGTGTTTTTGGAATCTGACATCTTAGTCCTTAAGGAAAGGACAAGGAACTCAATACCTGGCTGCTTCAATCACTGCATAAAGGAATTAATAAGAGAAAGGTGTAAACCCCTTGCACATGGTAGAAGATGTGTGTTGTTATTTGGCAGAGTCCCTTTCTCTACAGCAGGAACTCTCAACACACACACATTTCCCTTTAAGTGCATCAGACCTCTGGATGGTTGCAAATGGTTGAAAATGTTGATTACACCAAATTTTTCTCTCTAATGCCCTGATATCCAGTATTTCCCCTTGCCCCCTTGAAAGCTACTTGGGAACCAACTGTTTTTGAATATCAGAGTATTCTTTGGTACCTGTTAGCGAATTTTATGAGCTCGGTCCTTAGAACCATTTCTTCTGCTCAGTGATGTATGCAGAAGTCCTGTGGGGCAGCTGAGCCGTCAGATTTTATTTCTGCTGTGGCAGTTTATAATTGAATGCATTTTCATGCAGATCATTTTCCTTTGGGCACAATCTCTTTTGGGCACAATCACTCCTCATAAAGCAAATGCCGCCAAACCTGTGTAGTGATTAGAGTGACTGGTCATCTGGCACTTCATGGAGTTCCTAAAGACACAGGACAACTGCATCAGAATTCCTCACTTATTCAAATTGGACATGAAGGGTTTTCATCCGTGAAATTTTTTAAACTCGGAAATGCTAAATACTGGAAATGCAGTCACTGGTTGTCAGCAGTTTGAAAAACACATTGTGTGGTTCAGTGTGTAAAACACAAATGGATAGAGAAAGAGGGAACCTTTAACTTGGGCTTGGTGATTCCTTGGTCAGGCCGTGGCTGTGGCCCTGTCAGAAGCAGTAAGTGGCAGAAGTGTGTGAATAAGGATTGTGAAGGATTAACAACAGGACAAGAAAGCAACAAGTGCACATGGAATTGGAGCACGAGGGAAGATTCAGAAGTGGGAACACAAAAAACAAGTAAATGTGGTAATAAACCACCGTTTTGTCCTGAGTAGAGAGAGGATTAGATGCAGGATGGATGTTGAATCTAACTGCATCAAAAACTAAGTTTTGCAATGTGTAAAGGCAAGAGTTCAAAAGTAAAACTTGTCTGGCAAATAAGGGAGCAGCAGTAAGGCCCTCTGAGATGAAGAGAGGTGTTCAATACTTCTGTCCTCTTCACCCCTCCTCACTCCTTTTTACCATGTGAACAGAACAAAGTCAGGAACCTACCTTGTCCTGTATTTCCCCAGTGAGACTCTGGAGAACTTGAGAAAGGCAGTTTCATTATAGCAGCTTCTCCCTTTGAGTTCTGGTAGAGGGAATATCTTGAGAGGTCTAAGAGACAGAATATAAATATTAAATGCTTGAATTATACCACGCATATGGTGGAAATTGCCCAGATGCAAAACAGGTTCAAGTTGCCAGTGGTTGCTTTAAGTGTTTCTTCTGTCCCTTAAACATCCCAGAATTTTGTAGAATTTTGGAGCATAAAGGTATGGAGTTATCTTGCAGAACCAAAGGGAGTGAGTGGTACATGTGACATCATGTTTTCCAGAAAGAATTCTCAGTGACACCTTGGCTCGGCATCTCACTGTGACATGGAGGAAGCTCCCTTTGCAAATTGCTAAATTTTCAGTGCAAAAGGGTGTAGGGGAAATCCAGTGTCTGATATGAGAGTTAAGTAGGACACAAGTGTGCTGAGGCACTTCATCCTCTGCCTGCTTCCTGCATGCTCAGAGTGCCAGTGCCCTAATTGCAGTCCCTTTCCAGCTGCTGCAGCTGCAGTGAGGCAGATGTTGGTTATGCAAAGGCTCCCCAGGGATCACAAAAGTAGATTTGGGGTAGCTGAAACCCAGCAAAGCAGGTACTGGACAGCACTGAGCATCTGAGAGGCAGGTTGTCTATATTCATAGTATGTGTTCCCTCCACCACCAGCAGAGAAAAGGAACCAGAGGTGTCAGCTTTGCTGAACTGTTCCTCTCGATAATTGCAGAGGAAAATTAAGTGATTGGCTTGCAGAAGGTTCCTGCTTTACAGGTAGCTAAAGAGAGGTGAAATAAAGCCCCAGGTCTTATCAAGATCCTGAATATTTTCCTTTAGAGAACAAAATTTCTCAATAGCATTTGGACAAGAATCAGACATTGACCTTTAAAGACAGAAATAAAACGAGTTTGACTCTTCTGGTACTTTGTGCTCATCAGAATAAAAATTCTCAATATTTACCTGCTTGTCCGCATAAACAACAGTCCCAGTAGTGCCTGGTCATTTATTTATTTACATCTGTGGAATGGATGCCTTTGCTTTAAGATTGTGTGATTGATGAGGCACACATTAACAACACCCTGCTAATTTTTAACAAAAATTTAGCAGGGTTTGCTCCTGGGCTTTCTGCAAATGCATCTGGCTAGAGTGAGTTACAGAACTGGACAGATTTACAGCCACCAGCTGACCACTGGTCTCTCCCTTGTCTGGTGATGGATGGCTTTTACAAATGCATGGAAAGGCACATAAAATATATCATACTAGCATATATTTTGTCATGATTAGACTTTGGGTTCATCAAGCACTCTCTTCTTTCTTCTGGAAATAACAGTACAAATATTTTGAAGTAAAAGCAACCCATTCCCCTAAATTAAACTAACAGAAATCCTCCAGTAACCTTTCAGTGCTCAAAAAAAAAAAAAAAACAAAACAAAACAAAAAAAAACCTCCTTCCTGTTTATGTGGTGAGTAGATGTTTGGAAAAAGTACCTCATGTATTAAACCATGAATATGATTGCAGTTTGTTAAAGTAAGAAGGACTGTGCATCTGTCAGCCAGTCACCCTCTAGATTACTAAGTAGATTTATCCTTAGAGTCATCATTTATTTAGTGAAATTCAGAGTAGACCTGCTGGGATTTGTTATTTGGTGTAAGCCTGGTTCCTTATCCTCGTTTTTATTACAAATATTTCTTTCAAAACTGCTGCAACTGAAGTGGATTTATTCAGCTGTTGCACATGTAACATCAGTAAAACAAGACCAGCACACATCTGGCCAGGCCTGGCTGCAGGAGTCACTCTGACATTCCAGGTGCCTCCAGGTGCCCACCCACACCAAGGTTTGTCACATTTGTCACACTCCACCTTGTCTGGGTGCTGATTTGGTGGAGGAAGGGAATCAACAGCTGGTCTTGCAGGAACTCCTGCAAAGTAATAGCCACACTGACCTTGTTTTAGACACAGAGGTGTCTGCTCCTGCCTGCTGTGCCCACATCACTGCAGACACAATCTTCCATTTTAATGTGGAAAACGCCCTGCGTGGTGCACAGATACACAGGGGCAGCAGTTCCACCCAAGCAAATTGCCATGGGGGTACTGCTCTTTCCTTTTAAGCTAAATTGAAATAAGTTAATACTTAATCTAAAGCTACAATAAAAGAATTGCCCCAAGATAAAGGACAAAACTCTTAAAGGAAATTATTCATAGGCAACTCCCTCAGCCGAAACTCTTGGATGGAACAAGGAAAATTTTCATGGAGTTTAATATTTTCTAGACTATGAAAAATTTAATTCAGTTTGGAGTCATGTTATATGTGCAAAAGGTAGGGTTTTTCCAGTGAAATGTCCTCCATCAGTCAGTGTTCTAGATGACTAATAATATTTACAAGATGATTTCTATTGTTTTAAATTCACACTTCCAGCTAAGCTATTACAGTTTCAGAGTGTCTGAGCCTTCATTTTATTTTTCAGAGCATTAGGGATTTATTTCACCATTTTTCAGTGCAGTGAAGCTAAATTAATAAAAAAGTGCTATAGTAATTTAAGGGTTTCTACACATGGACTTTTTGCTCTACCTGAAAAAACCTGAAATTCTCCAGCTGATATTGACTAAATTGATTCAAGGCATTGCTATGAATTCTGGAACAGATGTGACCATACAGGGATTTGCAGAAAGCGCAACTGTGACTATTTTAATTCAAGATTTTTATTATTTCTGATGCATTTCAGTACTGGGAAAGAGCAAGGCAGATAAGACACTGGTGAAATGGTGTGGGAAGAAGGCTCCTGAGTTTTGCTAAGTCCCTTCAGCAGCTACTTCCCTCCCTCCCTCTCCATCATCTAAACCCCTTGGAATTTAGCTGTTCCCACACAACCTGGTGAATTGATGGGATTTTCAGAGAAGAGGAAAAAGGAAGAGGAGAAGGAGGGAAACTTTTCTGATCCAGTACAAGAAGAGAAATTCCACTTTCTGTATTTTGCAGCATATCTACTTAGGAATGAGTCTGGTTATGATGTAGCAGCTTTCCTCCTTTAAATATTTATTTCAACCAGAGTAAATATATCTGTGTAGAGGTACAGCTTTTATGGAATGAGAACCTTGATCTTCTGCCTAAGCCTCTCTGGTATTGATAAATTAACTCATAACTGGTATAAACTCTATCTCTATGTGCTTCACTGCCCAGAGCGGGAAAAAAAAAATCCACTAGTAGTGATTTTCTGGTGAAGGCAGAAACTTTTAGAATTTTTTTCGGTCACCACAAAGAATTTCAGGTTTTTCCCAGAATACATTTTATCTTACTTATTTTAAATTTTTCACTAAATCTTGATCTGAATTTTAGATGAGCCTTGTGAACTGCTTAAAACCTGACAGCTGCCTTTCCCAAGAACTACCTGAGCAATCATTTACCCTCCTGTAGTTCTACCACAGAATATCCCTGATATTTGTGCTATTCTGGATTTCTTTCACCATTGCCAAGAGGGCTTTGAATTCAGATGTTGCCCTCCAGAATTTGCTCCCAAATCTCATTTCCAAGAGAAAATCTGCTTCCCAAGTGCAAGCAAAGCCATGGAGACCTGTCCCTTAGCCCTAGAGTGAAGCTCTCAGCCTTTTTAGAAGCAGCATGAGGTTTTCTTAGCCCACAGTCTGGATGCCTGCCTGACATTCCCTATATCCTAATGTGGTGCTCATAGCTGGGTATGTAGGGTGAGAGAGGAAACTCAAATAAAAAGGCTTTTTCTACCTCAAAACACAAGGGAGATCAAGGAAGAGCACTTGAGAGTGCTTCATTGAATGAGCTGACCTGCCAGCAAGAGAAAAAAATGGGAATGGAGCCAAGCAAACAATGCCAAAGGCTGCACACAGCCTTGTGGCTCAGGCTGTCCCTCTGACAGGGACCTGCAGCCCCTTCCCCGTGCTGACAAGGATTCTGCAGTTTGTCATGACAGCTGAGAGCACAAATTACACACACACACAAATGCTGCACCCCCTGCTCCAGCAGCACTGAGAAAAGCAGACAGGAGGCTCCATGTAATTGCCATGGGACATGAATAAATGTCATTGGTTTCAGTGGGAGTTATTTGTGTCCTGCAGTGGGACAGCAGCACCCTGCTATCACTGCTGCTCTCTGCTTCTTGGTAGCTGGGACTCTGCAGTCATGGCAGGGCTAATCCTGCTGGCAATTTCCTCTCTGTTTTTGTTGTTTTGTGGTCTGCTTTTATTGAACCTATCATGGGCTATTAGGGAGAAGCTTTCCCTCTGGCCTGTTAGTCCATTATTGTTTATTATGAGGGCTTTTTCACTTCATCTGACACATTTGATGCCAGGCTCTGTCAGAAATGAGTCTCTGGACCAGGGGGACTCCAGGGGTTCAGGATGCACTGAGAGCTCAGAGCTGGAGGATGGGGAATGCTGCAGATGCAAATGAGATATGCACATTCAGCAGCATGAAACACTATTCCTGCATTTTTCTCACTCTCATTGCTGCAGCTGACAGAGGGGATCTACATGTCCCTCTGTGATCCCACAGCCTCAGAGGTTTCCAGCCCTTTCCACTTCAGAGGGCTCTGTTCCCAGCTCTCTTTTCATCGATGTCCCAGCATGCAGACATATCCTAATCAGTTGTAGCAGACCCATCATTTGATTGACTTCAAAGCTGGGAACCTAGCTGCTGCCTCTCTTAAGAGATAAGAAAGGCCAGCAGGAAAAGGGTTGTTTTTCCTGCCTTTAGTTTATACTTGTCCTTTTTGGGTAGGTCAGAGATAAAAGGTGGTCTGTTTCCTGCAACATTTGTTTGATTTCTTTCAGCCACTGTTGGATTAGCTTCTCACATCTTTGTCCATAAAATGTGTTTTCATCATCTTGTAACAAAACCTCCTTCTCTGGTATCACACATTTGGACTGAAGAAGTGTTGCCTTTGCTCTTTTGAGTGCCTGAGGTTAAACAACTGCAGTGATCTGCCATGGAATTCACTCTCTCCAAAGGGCACCGAAACCACAAGGTCCTGTACAGAAAGTGTAATCTCCAGAGCAATATCCACAGCCAACAACTCCTGTGCAATAGGCCCTTTCCATGGCAACATCTTGCAGATGGCTGAATTTCAGCAGTTATCTGGGCTGACACATTCATTATTTTGCACTGGAAGAACAGGCTTCTTACGCATGAAATGGTCATAAAGATGAACATAAGTAATGTTCTGAACTCAGAAATGGGAAATTTAAACAACTGTCTTTTTACCCATCATGAACTAAAAGGTGTGGGTTTTCCAAGGAGAAGTGATTTCTTTTTATGGCAAATAATTAATTCTACTTTGGACTATTTTCTTCCCTTCCTCTTTGTGACCTGATTTCAAATATCTCTTATCTATTCATCGTTCATGCATTAGGTAAATACCTTTTCTCATTTCATTTTGGTGTGCAAACCATTTTGCACATAATTTTTGCAAGGGTTTTGCAGAAATCTAAGATTTCTGATCAGTGTTGCAGGGCTTACTTTGAAGGGGGGAATGCTTTTTTATACCTCCTGACTGAATAACTGCTCTTACCAACGCAGCCAGCTGGAACTGTGGTCAGGAAAGTTCTGCCTGTCCTTTTTTAACCAATGTGCTCCATTAGCAACATTGCATGCCTTAATCCATAGCATGCCTTCCAACAACTGAGCTTCAGCTACTCTAAGGATGGGTTCAAAAGCCATGGATTTGCCTCACAGCTTTGTTTATTATGCACTGAAGGCCCCTAAGTGATGGACAATGTCCCTGTTCTTGTATCTCTTTTCCTTTTGGTATTTTCAAAGGGAAGAAACTAAATTAAACTAAAAGAGGGGTTTTTTTTCCAATAGTATGCAGAAAAATATAGAAAACTACAAAAATGTTCTTTTCAAAACATAAGATTTTCTTAACATGGAGTAATGTTCTCTACACACACTACCCATGCCTGTGCTGGAGGGGGAAAGGTGAGACCAGTAGGTGACTGAAGGTTAAGCACCAGAGTGGGAAACAAATTCAAATGAGTCTCAGAGTTGCATAGCTATGAGGAAATATGTAGGAATTTTTGGTGCTAGTGGCTCACATGTGTGGAGCTCCATTTTTTTGGGGGTGGGGGTTCAAAGGAATTACACCACTTTTTTCCTCCTGAAATGGTGCTAGTGTTTCTTACTCTGAGTGATCCTAGAAAAAGAAAGCTACCCCAAATGTTCCCTTTCACAAGAATGTAAAAAAAAATTAAAAATCTTTTGTATATTTCTTCTCTTCCCTCCAATTCCTTCATGCTGTCAGCATCCATGCCTATATCCCCACTTTTGGGGAGCTTGCTTTCTGCCAGGCTGCTCTGTTTAAAGGTTTTGCAGCTTAACAATTTTAAAGATTCGAGTCATATGCCTTGCTCAATGGCATCTTCCCTTCCCCCATGCCTCATCTAAAGAGTTCTGGATGTCAATCCACTGGATGTTTCCAATCTAGAGCACAGCACAGGCATTGTGTGAATTACATACGTCAAACACTGAAGTTCAAGAGAGCCATGGTGCTTGCTGAATGGCTGGAGTTCAGGGGTTATTTGACAAGAAACATCCTGATGAAGGACCTCTCCTTTCTGCAGGCTGCTGTTTTGTGTCTGCTCTTGGAGATGAACAGCAATCCCAGCCCAGACAGGGCCCCTCTGTCCGACCACTGAACCAAGATACATCCTTGTTTCCAGTTGCTTTGGCTAGACAAGAAACAGCAGAGTTAATGGGCAGAAGGGGTATTAATTTGCATTTGAATACAGCCAAACACAGTTACTCAATGTTACTGCTGGGTAATGGGAAAATTAAGCTGAAAGGGAGTTAACATATGGAAAAGAAATGTAGTTGATGCTGAGAAGACAGACTGCAGTTGCAGTGAATTAGTGGCCACAGCTGTTAAGCAGGATGCCATGCTGCTCTCAGGGCAGTAGCAAAAGTAGATATTCCATTTTATACACAGTGTGACACAGTGAGGAGTGGCTGGAGAAATAAAATCAACCAACAGGGGAAAAAAGTGCATATGTGTGTGGGAAGTGATGTAGTTGCAATATTAAAAGTCTGGTGATGAAAAACCACAGAGGCAAGGGAATGCAAGGAGAGGTATCCTGCCCTCTTAAAAAAAAAGCAATAAAACCCATAAAAAAGTTTCCTTCCATTTTGCAGTGGGCCATTATTATTTTCCAGGAGTCTGGTTAATCACAGGAATTCTCCCTGAGTCAGACAGAGCCCAGAGCCAGATCTTTATACACATTTCTATGTGTTAATATAGTTGAGAGCAATATGTGGTTATTCTCTCAGAGCTATTGCTTTTTTTATTCCTTCTTTTCTCAGGATCCTTTCCTGGCTGAGGATCTGACTGAAGTGACCTTGTGAACTACCTGCTGTCCCAGGCCAGTCAGGGGATGGACTGGGACTGGGAAGTTCATACAAGCAGCTCTCTTTCAGCTCTGTGTCTTTCATTTCATTAAGCCCTGGTTTGGTCTGCAGCATTCATTGCCATGATCCTATGGACACACAGCAGAGTAATGTGGAAAGCCACAATGCCCGCCCTCCATTTTCTTTCTTTCTTTTTTTTTTTTTAATAAGTGAAGACTCTTGAGTAAGCTTTAAGCCATGACCAGACATCCTCACCCCTTTTCTTACACGACAAGCTCTAGTCAGAGTATTGCTTTTCCAGACTGGCTAAAATTGGTATCAGTAATAAGCCAAACTTTTTAAATGGCACTGTGACCCTACAGTGTTCAATACACCTAAAACTTTCAGTAACCTTTCAATTTTGACATAAGTTCCAGAAAAATAGAAATATATGGAGACATTTGAATATTTTTTTTCTCAAAGAAATCCCTAGGATTTAGTTCCACATTTGCCAGCAGTACTGGTGTGTGGCTAAACACATTGCATGGCTTTGAACTCCTCAAGCGTGACTGTAAAAGGATATTGCCTGTGCTTCTTATTGGTTATATCAGATGGGTTCCACTTCAGTCCTTTGCTTGCTTTGCTGATCTCATTAGAAATAATTAAAGTTTTTATCAGGTTCACATCTATTTGCTTTGTTTATGTGGGGCTTTTTCAATGTGTGGGGTTTTTTTGTTTTATTTTATTTTTTTAGCAATCACTTCCTTCTGAAGCCTTGTCACACTGCCATTTGCCCAGCATTATTATTACTGAATTCTTTCTGAGGGTTCACTACCTCCCTCATAAATCACTACATTTCCATTTAACAAATTTAATAGCAGGATCTGGTTTCAATCCTCCCTACACAGAAAGGCCACTTCATCTTTTCATTCGGATGAGGAACTTGGTGGAATGTGCCTGGTGCTCTGAGCAGCTCCCAGCCCTTAAAGCGTCTCCTTGCTGGGGCCAGCTGGGGCTACACATTGCAGGGGTCTGGGCCTTCCTCATCTCTGCTGCTGAAGAAATAAATGGGAAGAAGAAAGAAGAAGAGCAAAGAAATAAGCTGCTTTTTTTTTGTTTTTTTTCATCAGCCTAAATAAAGGGAGAAAAATTTCAGGTTCTGAGCTGAAAAATCATAAAAATTCTGAAAATGTTGAAAATTTCAAAGGAGGTGGAGTTTGAATAATTGCAGTGCCTGAAATAAGACATGTTTATACGCAAAGCAGCACTGTCATAGTACATTGGACATTTCACCCTGCCCATACACCCTCAGAGAGGAAGATACACCAACCATCATCATATAGACACAGAGCAGCAACAATTCTCAGGAGCATTTCACATCTTATTCCTGGAGTCTAGGTGTAAGAACATGCCACACTGAGGTGAGGAGGAAGAATTCAGCACTGAAGCTGGTCCTTAGTGAACATCTCCCACCCCAGACACCCAGCCATCATCCATTGCAGGGCATCACCAATCATGCCTTAGCCAAGACTGAAATCACAGGAATTTACTGAGGACTGGCTGATATATATTGAATATTTTGATTACCTTACAATTGTATTTTCAGGTGGGGGTTCCTTTAAAGGTAGCTGGTTCCTGCATGGAGGCATGCACACGAGTTTTGGGGTTGTTCTTGATTTGACCCAATCAGTGCATGGCCTTGACTTTGGCTGATCTCAGCACAGAAGCCCCTTGGGAACTCCAGAGGTGTCCACCTGAGCACCTCACCTGCTCTTCCCCCTGGGACTTAGGGAAGTGAATTCTCCTATTTGTCCCTATTTCTCCCAGGATCTCATCTTTCTCTTCTCATATCCTGCCTTTTGCAGCCCAGGTAGGGGCTTGGTGAGAATATCCCAGACCCACGCCAAGGATTAGTGACCAACTTCACAACACTCAGCAGCACAACTCCATCTCCCTGTGGCAGTCCCAGCTTGGGCAGAGGCCTGATTCAAATCCATTAAAGCCACTCTAAGATCCTCTTTGATTTCAAAGTGCTTTGGATTTAGGCTTCTTTTCCATCCAACAGGAGTCCCTTCCAAATCAGCCCCAAGGCACATCAGCTGGATGCTGTGCAAAGGGTTTTCCAGTGTCAGTTTGAGCTCTGTGGGTATTAAAGAGCACAACATCCTACTCGATTTTCAATCAGTCACATTCTGCCAGCAGTTGTATTTTGAAAGAGAGGAGCAGGGAAAAGGGAGGCAATCCCTCACATAAGTGTATGCAGTGTGCATCAGTAGAGCATAAGGACACCATAATGACATCTTATTAAAACAATCATTGTAATGAAAATTGATTATTTACTTTGTAATCCATTATGCTTTCCCAGAAAGTAGTTTTTTGATATGATTTTCAATTTTCTTTCAACCAGATGAATCTAACCACAATCATATTTATAGCTTAGAGATGTTGCCACTTTCAAGCCACCAGAGCAGAAAGGAACAGCAGGAAGGAAGAGAGGGATGAAAACTAGTCAAAATTACAGGTCTGCTGCCCATGGGCAAGACCAGAACTCACTTGCATGTGCAGATTATTGTCTTCCCAAGGATATATTGATATCTCCACCCTGTGCCACTGCAGGTGACATGAAGGAGCAGAAAGAGGGAAGCCCCTGACCTGGTAAGTTTTCTTATTGTACATAAGCATCATACAGTTGTTCTTGAAGCTCCAGTCTTACCCAGGATTTAAGAGAATTTTTGGAGTTAGAAAAGAGTCATAACTTCATATACCACACATAAAACTATTGCTCACATATTTGGTCTTTATCTCAGAGTCTGGACACAAACAACTGGGAAGCTCACCTGGCTTGGTTGCAGTAGAAATAGACTAATAACTTTCTGAAACCTCAGCTCTTCTGTAAACAGCACAAAGACTTGACCCCAGGCGAAGTTGTCCCTTCCTCTGACATGTAGGCAGCTCAGTAATCACAGCCTGGCTGACACCACTGTGCCAGTCAAATCAGACCCTCACATACTCTTTCATAAATGCCTCAGAGAAGAACAAAATGATAGAGGATTTCAGGAACAAAATGCACCTTTCAAGACCCTCATAAGTCCAGAGAATCTGTATCTGTGTCTTTCCATGGCTGCAGGCTGAAGCAATAAGAAGCAAGAGAACTGTTAAATTTGCACATTCTGTTTCAATGCAGACATCTCACATGCAGCCCCCAGGGTGGTTGATGTTGTGACATGGAAACAGTTAACCAGAAGAGCTGTCCCTCATCAGCATCAGAGTCCTGCCAGCAGGTAACAGATGTCATTTGCCACCAGGAAGGGCAGGGTGAGCACTGCCATTATTCCCAGCTCTGGACCAGGTATCAGCTGCCTGGCTCATTCTTCCCAGGGCAGCTTACACAGGCACTGTCAAAAGGTGTGATTCAAGTCTGCACGGATCCCCACAGGCAGATGAAGCCCTGCAGGAGCCCATCAGATGGCAGAGCTCAGAGCTGCTCCCTCCTGCTGCCTCAAAGCCTGGCTCACTCTGGAAGCGAGCACCCGCTGTCAGGCTTTGTGTGCAGAGCCTGATTCGCCTGCTCCATCTTTCAGGATGGGAACAGCTGTGTTCAATCAGATCTGACTGTGAGGTGAACTCCTGAGCACACAAATGCTGGCCATGATCTGTGCAATTTCATCATCCAGTAATTGGCAGCCGTGCTGCCTAAGGGGCTCTGAGCTCCTGACCTGCACTGGCACTTTCCTGAGCTCCACTCCCTGAAGTGACATGTGCACGCACAAGAGCTGAGCACCAAAAAACTGCCCAAAGTGTTGTGGGTTAAGCCCTGCCAGCAGCTCACTCATTCCCTCCAGGTGGGATGTCAGAGAGAATCGGAAGAGTGAGAAAACTTGTGGGCTGAGATAAAGACAGTTTGATAGGTAAAACAGAAGATGCACATGCAGGCAGAGCAAAACAAGGAATTTATTCACCACTTCCCTTGGGCGGGCAGGTGTTCAGCCATCCCAGGATAGCAGGGCTCCATCACACCTTGCTGGAGAAGACAAACACCACTACTTTGAACATCCCCCCCCTTTCCTCTTCTTCCCCAGTGCTATGTGCTGAGCATGATGCCATATGACGTGGGATATCCCCTGGGTCAGCTGAGGTCAGTTGTGTCCACTTCCAATTCCTTGTGCACCCCCAGCCTCCTGGCTGGTGGGGTGGGGTGAGGAACAGAAAAGGCCTTGGTTCTGTCTAAGCTCTGCTCTGCAGTCAAAAACCCATCACTATTTTGGTCATGTATCTAAAGCACAGCTCTACTCTACCTACTATGAAGTAAATCAGCTTTATCCCAACCAAATCCCATGCACTCATGTACAAAAATTGGTCATCAAAAACTGGTCAAGGCTGGAACAAATGAGAGAGATTCTGTTTTATGAGGTTATTTCAGTTCCAAAGAGCTTTGCAGAGATGAAAATATATCTTGCCCAAGGCCAGGTCAACCCTCTGCTGGCCATTTTTCACCACCCATGCTGGGGCCCCAAGTCCCCACTGTCCTGGGTAGCAAAGCCCCATCCATTCTGAGAGTGTGGCAATGAAAGAGGAGGCCAATTAAGATCCAGATCCTGAATTTTTGTGTAAATTCAGGGTAAATCCTAAGTCACAAGAGATCTTCCAGCTTAGGTTGACAGTGTAGTAAAAAAATTTAATGGAATTATTTAAAGTTGTGTGCAATTTATGAGATAAAACAAGAATTGGAGAATTATTTTATTCCATGAAGGTGGCCCCAGCTGCTGTCTGTTCATGGTCACATCACAGGTTTTTTCCCTTACACCTTCTCTTATTGCAGCTGTATTCAGGCTTGCATGAGCTCAGCGAAGCATTTGGCACAGCTGCTGCCCTTGCTGCTCTGACAGGTGACCCAGCATTTATTTTTTCTATAATCAAGATGACCCTGAAAATGGCCTATGATCGATTCACAGCCTTGTGAAGCCTTTCCAAGGTGCTTGCAGCCACATGAATCTCAACTCCCTGGCGTGCCTACAGCCTTGCTTGAGATTGCAAGCTCCCCTTAATTCTGGCTGCACAGGACTGTACCTGAGCCCTGGAAGGACTTGCAGACAGGGTGGTGATAAAATGTGCTGTTGTACTGACATGGTTTTCTCTTCTTCCTGCTGGTAAAAGTAATTGCATTTGGACCTCTCTTCTCTACGTCTCTGTGCAATCTGCTCTGAAAGACAGGAAGGATGGGGGGATGTCAAAGGGCTGCTCTTCCTTTCTTGCTTTCACCGGCAGTGTGAAGAGTCCTGCAGGTCCTGCCACAAGTAGTGCTCATGCTCCCCAGCTCTTCCTGTGCTTCCTACTGGAAGGCAAAAGAAGCAAGTGTTTAAGTCAGGTGCACTCTCCTATCAGGGTTTGAGCCAGCCCTGGCTCAAGGTCTGTTAGAACTGTTACTGTGAGACTCATTTCCCTTAAAAATTCAAGCCCATGTTAAAAATAGAGGTCCTTTTATACTGTGGTGCCCATGCACTTGATGTGTGGAGCATGTCCTCATGTGAACCCAATGGCTATTCAAACCTGCAAAGTTTTGTTCATTGTGTTCATCCGAGGGAGCTACAAGAGCCTGTCCCTGCATCCTGCCTGCACGGCTTGCTGCCCTTCCCCAGAGCTCATTAGGCAGTGGAATTGTGCACAGGACCTGAGCAAAAGCCCAGTGGAGCCAGTGAATGATTTTCTATTGATCCAAGCCCTTGAACTGAAGCAGCACAGGCAAAGCAAATTGGGCAAAGCTTCGGCTTTCAACCCACTAGAGCGATATTTGAATTTCCCTACGTTGCCTCTTTTATTTTGTCTTTTTTTTTTTTTTTTTTTTAACTGAACTATTTGGTTCAGACAGATTTCCCCTCTATATATCTCCTTGTATTTCTAAATACAATTACTAGTCGGGGGTGGGGATGAGCAAGAGGCAGAAATCAAGGCAAAACAACAGTAAATTGAGTTTTGTTTAACACACCGGGAAAGGAGTGAACCACAAACTATTGTAAGAATAATTACAGTATTAAAACAGTAACAAAAAGAAATTGTAATATATCATGGCTTTGCTATTAAATAGCATTCTTTATCTGATGAGTTGTTTGTGCTTTGAGTTAATTAAATTTTCCTCACTCACATGGCATGCAGAAGGCAGAAATCTTCAGCGAGACTGTCAAATGGCTACATTAGCTGAGAGTGCAAAGCACACTTCCTCAGGAAATGAGCACTTTTCTTTGGAAAAATCATGTTTGCTACATCTGCTCTGGCAAAGCTCCTCCCCATTGAAACAGAACAGCTGAGGAAATGAAAGCATAATTTACCTGAGTTAAAACAGGGAAATTTAGAGAAAAATAACCTGAATTTCTAAAAAAACAGATGTTAAAATCTGGAGGAAAAAACACAGCTGGAAAAGAAGGGGAAAAAAATGTTACATGGATGCTGTATCCACTGTAACATCACCTTGTTTTTTTTCCCGGTTTGCCTGCTGTTCCCCTTGCTTGATTTGTTGGACCAGTGACAAGAGACTCTCCACCCCAGAAACAAACTTGTATTAAAAGAGGAATAAGTGCTTTTGTCTCTTATTGACAAGTTACACTGGGAACACCAGCAATAGACTGGGAAATGAACACTTCTCTAGGTGGATGCCAGCTGTCGAGCTTACACTAAGCAATGCTCTTAATTAGCGGTAATGGGTTGGAAAACTCCTGGAAGTGCATAACCAATTTTTTTTTATATATAATTATGATCACTTAAAGACAATGGCATATTACAAATGATGACTAACAAGGACAAAGCAAATGTCAATTGGAAAATATGGCTCTAATCAACTCAACTCGCCTTAAAGCACAAATCACTGTAAATTTTTTTCTTTGTTCAAATGGTAAAAACAGAGCTAGGGAAAGGCAGGCAACTGTGCTGTGAAAAGAAAAAGCAGAGCTATTCTGCTTCCCATGCTGAAAGGACGACATAAATTAATGAGGAATTGTTGTGACACATCACACAAAGGCACCATCCTCATGGTGCTGCCCTTGGAGAGCAGAACCCACCTGCTCTGTCAGAGCAGCCCTGCTCTGGGGAAGGGGATGTGGTCTGTGCATCCCTGTCACCACTTGCAAGGCACTTGCAGTGACACCCAGTTGCTTTGATGAGGGTGGCTAGTGCCACTTTTATACAATTCAGGAGGCACCACTTAATTTTCAGGTGTCTGGTTTAGACTTTTTCTGCTATCCTAGATATTAACACAATGCTGGCAGACATGATGACATAGGGCCCATGGAAAAGCTGTGTCCCCCTAGAAAGGCAGCTGGAAGGCAGGTGGGTTATGTGAAGGGAGCCAAACTGCATTAGAGGCCTGTGTTCAGACATCTAAACAAAGTAAGGAGAGATTTCAGCTCCTGTAAATCTTGAGCTGTCCTTGCAACAGGACACCTTGCCCAGCTCAGTATGGACCTTCCCACCAGACACCCTCTGAAAGTTGCTAAACTCGAAGGTATGAGGCAAGAACACAGCTCTGAGCCCAAAATTATGTTATATATTCAGAAATGTACTGGCATTAGAAATAGAATTACTTCCTCTCTGGAGGGTGTACACTTAGGAAGCAAGTGGGCACATTTAAGGGAGGTTGTGACATAGAGGAGAGCTTCCAAGAAGCTACATCTCTGAACTTTTAAACTTGAGTTTACATGTGATTGGTGACACCAAAGGGGGCAGAGAATCTCAGGTTTCAGGAGGAAATTCCATTATAAAAGTCCCTCTGTGGTGTCTCTTTAGCTTCTGTTAGCACTCATGAAGTTTTTCAGATTATTTTTGTGGTGTACTTTTGGGGATATATATATGCATATATATGTGTGTGTGTGTGTGTGTATATATGTATATATATGTACTTTTTGCCCCTAGCTTTAAGGACACACTAGAAAACCATTTCCCTGGAGCACAGAGTAACCATTATCCAAACAGTGTTAAATGGAACAGATCAATCTGCAAAGTGAGGAAGGAGATGTCTCCCATCCATCATGATGACACTGCTGAAGGCCAGCACACGAAGGTTTGAATTTGTCTATTCTGACAGCACTCATTCAGCCAGCAAATCTCTGACACGTTACACACAGCCCTGAAAGGTAGCTGGCAGCATATACATGACTTAGAGATACACAGACTCCAGCAAACACGATGAAAAAATGTCAGCATAATCTGGAAAGCAAGGGACAGGGAGGGATATGAATTATTCACCCTTCAGAATATGGGTGCTCAAAATTGTTATTTGTGCTGCTCTAACCAACTCAGAAAGCAGAGTCTGTGCTGAGCACACAAATCTTGTCATTATTATCTTATCTTGGTGGTCTCAGGGTGGATTTTACTAGGACCCAGAGATGAGTGGTTTCTTCCCTTCCTAAATAGCACTTTCAGTATTTGTAACCGTGAAGGATTAAAACTAGTATTAAGTACCCCCAAAAAAATTATTTCTTTGAAAAATATCACAAGATAAAAGGAAAGCCATTTCTCTTGGTATCCCCACCTTTTTAATTTCTTAATCCTTTTTACCATGGCATGACTGAGTACCTCCATCATTGACCATGGCATAATGTACTTTTAAATACATTAACTTAGGTAATGGATTTAAATAATAACCTGGCTGCAATAGCTTGGATTTGGCACTGGCAGAAAATCCTATTTGGAAGGCCTGGCAAATTCAGTCAGGGCCTGAGCTCTGTGCTGGCTGACCGAGGTCACTGTCACAGCAACTGGAGAGCTGAGGGACAGCTCTGGCTTCCATTGGGTGGACGTCATTACCAGGCTGGCAGGGTGGGTGAACAGCTTCAGCATGAAAAGTCATTCTTTAACCTACATAAATGTAGATTTAATTGGTTGGTAACACCCTTCAGGTGTTCCATGGGAAACTGCAGATAAATTACTGAGTTCAGTGACCAGGTGACCTCTGGGAATGGCAGACAATTTATAATACACAGAGGTTTGGAGGTTCAGTGCTGCCCACTGTGCTGTCAGCTTTGGCTGTAGATCAGTGCTTTAAGTCTGTTCACTGGCAGCTCATGGACTTTGCAATGCCAGAGGAAAATAAACTAGCCATGAGTATCTTGTCTGGGGCATCTTTGCATGGTCTCCTCTTGTGCCTGGACGTGTTATCCATGTTTGCAGGGCATGTTTACCTTGGAGAATCCTTGCAGTGATTCCCAAGATCACTACACCCAAGTTGCTGCGGAAGCAGGACACTTCATCATCACCTCGGCAGATCTCTGCCCCAACAAATCAGACCTGTTGAGAGGCAGCTGATTATGAGCCTGAGAGCACTTGGAGGTTCCATCACTCCCCATATCACAGCTAGAACCTGCACTGTGTGTGTGTGCCCAGCCCCTTGGTGCTGCCTCTCTTCCCATTGGAGTCTTTTGTGCAGCTCCCAGAAAAAAAAGTTTGATTACCAGGGAGTTCAATAGAATCATAGAACCATTTAGGCCAGAAAAGGTCTTTAAGATCATTGAGTCCAACCCTAAAATAACTTGCAGGAAACTATGGAATCAGGGAGGGAATAAGTTGGTCCAGAATGAGCTTTGTCCAGTGGTTGCTCACACCCAGACCAGGCCAGAGGAGCTCAAGGATCAGGAACTTCTCTGATGCTGACACCCAGTTTTCTCTTATGTGTGAATGTATGTTGATAGCAGGCATGTACACATTCCAATTAGCATCTCAACTAGACTTGGAAATCTCTCACATTCAAGTGGTGTGTTACATCACACCCAGATTTTCCAAAGCCTTCAAGACAAAGTGTAAAATATCCTTAAAGCAAAGAGACATTGGCAAGCTGTCCCATTTTCACACTGACAGTGGCTAACCATTGTAGCTGTGTACCTTTTATATGGAAAAATATAGATAAATAGTTTGAATCATGCTTTTTAAGGCAGTTCTCTAGCTGAAACATCCCCCCAGCCTGCCCATTACCCAAAGCAGGGCAGGGACTGAAGCACACGTTTTGGCTCTATGTGTTGCTACAGGGTGAAAATGAAAAAAATTAACAGTTGCAGATAGTCTGTCTTCAAAGATTAATTTGAGGTCAGTTCCTGCCCCTATACTGCCCTGCAGCTCTATTGTGTTTTGTTGTAATTGCCTAAATATTATAGAGAGTGAGAGTAGGACCCTCAAACTATTTTTTAAAAATTTTTTACTGTTTTGTTTGTGCTTCTGCTGCCACAAAGCATCATGAACTGATAAAAAAATTAGCAATTCTTATACACAATTTAGATTGATTGGGAACCAAAAAGATGAAGAAATTCAAGTGAAAAAATTTCAATATAAATGGAAGAGATGGCCAAGTTTTTCAGCATTTCACTTTATAGTAATTATAGTTATTGATATATTATAGTTATATATATAAATAATAAATTATTGTATTATATTATAGCTATAACAGAAAGCGATGTTGTAACATGGGAATTGCTGTCACTTATATATGGTTTCATAAAAGTGACAGAAAGTTGAGGATTGTGCTGCTTGTTAAGCAAATAAGAAGTTTAACTACCTCAATAACATTTGGAAATTCGAGATAAAGTCAAAGTCCCATATCTTATATTAACAAATTACTGGCTCTTAACACAGGCCTGCACAGGCCTTTTGTACAATTAGTGACAAATTTGGGGCCCGTGACATATTTAGTGCATGGAAAATAGAACTAGTCTGTATGATGGATGATGACTGGGTAATGATTGTAAGTAATGGTCTATTTGTACATCTGAACAAAGCAGAGGAAGCAATTAGCCCTTCCCATGAGCCCTCCATCACTGACAGGCTGTCACACTTCCTCAGCTTCCCTGGGAGAGAGGAGTGGAGAGGAGAAAAGGAGATGCTGGGAAAAATGAGAGAAGGTAGAAAGGAAGGAGAGCAGAATGAGTTGTTCCTGAAACCCAGCCTGGGTGACTTGGGTGCCCTTCTTTTTGTGCCTCAGTGGAGCCTTTTTCCCATCCAGGTTCATCACTGGACAAGCTGTGCATCCACTGGTCCCTTCCCTGGCTCCCTGGCAGTCAGCACGTCTGATCCACGTGTCTCACCCTGGACAATCTCATTCCAGCACTTCTTTCTCCCTCCTGGCCCTTGTGCACTTGCTCATGCCCTCTGTCATAGGCAATTGTGTGGAAAAAACAGCTCAATGCTGAGGGGCCGACCTTTTCTTCCCTCCACCCATCCCCAAAAAAAGGAAAAAAATAAATACAGAGGGGAAAAAAAAAGTAGAATTGTTAGAAAATAAATTGGGAAAAGAGCAAAGAACTTTGTTATGGTAAAACACAGATCAAGCCTGCATATTTGTGTAGACTGTGCAAAAATTTTCTAGAAAGTGGAAAATGTTCAAAAAGAAAGAAAATTTGATTTGAGAAAATGAACAGGAGCTAAGGAGATTAGTGTTCATCAAACTGCAAGGGCAGAAGAAACAGTGAAGGGGTAACTATGGAAGATCTATAAAATGATGAGTCCCAGTGAGTTGGGGATGAGAGAAAAATTATTCACAGTCCCTGCCAGTTGACAGCTAGGGGCTATCAAATAAACCAGCTGGCAAGTCCACATGAAAGCAATCAAAGCAGGATATTTCCTCAAACAATATACTCAGCTGGCAAACTCCCCACTGCTGCCATCTCCCTATCTAAGATGCCATCTCCCTGCCATCTTTTCTTTTTCATTCTCCCCTACAGTTAAGGCAATATTATTTCTTTTTTCAACTCCACACTTCTGCACACCTCAGAAATCCTGTCCACAACATTGTCCTCATGCACATCCCTTGGAGCTGCCAATATCCTCACTGCAGATAGCTGACTTTTACTGTCCTACTAATTGGCACTAGAATAAGGCAGTATCCATGGAAGATTTCCCTTCCATCCTGAAAGCCACATCCATGAGCTGTGCCACCCCCTATACTGTAAATGCAGAATATACTGCCCTGCAGACAGCAGCTGACACAAGATCCATATCATCTTTCCCCTTCTGCTCAGCTTGGGAGGGGAAGCTGCAGACTGGCCGATGTGAGCTGCCTTCTGAACTGAGCCTTGCTGCAGATCAGGAAGTGCCAGAGCAGGATTCAGGTATTTCAAGTATTATCTTGTCTGTCATCCTGCTCTCTTGTCTCTAAGTATATCAGCAACTTTCTGAGGGTCACTGGGATGTCATCACAGACCATTAATTCTGCAAATGTGCTCATCTCCCTCGGTATACAAAGGGACAGATGCTCCAGGGGCAGTTTCTGGCAGCTCTTCCTCCTGGAAGTGTAGAAGGCACAGAGAGTGAGACTGGCACAGGAATATACTAGAGGCGTTTCCAGATATGCTCCTGTCCCTCAAAACAGCATGAAAAACAAATTTTAATCTTTAGTAAAGAGCAGACTGGGCGAGGACTTCACAGGAAAATGCAAAACACTGGAAGATATAATAGAAACAATGATACATTTGACCCCAGGTCAAACAGAAGAGAGAAAGAATGAGCTGCAGATAAGAAAGCTGCAGGTAGGAGGGAGTGAGGGGAAAGCAGAGGGCCAGGGGAAACAAACAAGAAAAACACTTTCTTTGTTCTTGAGCTTTATTTTCTGTATGCCTGGTTGAACTTTTCTATGACGTTCTTGTGTGTGGTTTAGATTTGGGTGGGTTTTGGTGTGTTTTTGTTTGTTTCAAGGAATAAAGCCACTTCTATAAAATGGTTGGTAAACAGGGAGGTTTTTTTGAGTATATCTAATACTTATTTGAATAGGGGAATTCCTTGAATTTATGTACAATAAACAATATGTTACATAAAGCTACTGTGGATTACAACAATTTAGCATCATTTCACTAGAGAAATGGCCACTCAACTTCTTCAGATGCTTTAACATCTGTGCATAGGATGTTTTAAAATGTTACTTTTTGTCAGTCTAAACATTTTAATTCTGAGATTATCCCACCTGCCACACAATGTATTCCCCTGCCCTTTTGTCAGTGCTATATCTATTAAGTTTTATTTAAAGGAATGGAAAGACTAAAAAAATAGTTTCATTATAATAATTTATGAACCATCAGGTTGATTTTCTTCTCTAGTACAGTGAAAGGATGAGTTATTACAAAATCTACCTGCAAGAATCTTTGTCAAATCTTGATGTCTTTTTGGTGGCTGCAGGGTCAGCAACTGGAGGTGGTGTTGACCCAGGCCCTGGGTGACTCAGCTGGGTTGGGCAGGGATGGACTTGGCATAGCCACAGGTAGGAATGAGCTTGTTACAAGGTGATGATTCTGTTCCCACTGAGGAACAGAAACTCAGAGTTCCCCTCTCAGGAAGACACGAGGTGCTGGTGGCAGGTTTGTTGTCTGTGTATTGATTCTGAGAGAGGTTCTACTGCCTTCCTCAGGGCTTATGATGCCACTTTAACCTCTAATCTGATAGAAAATCCACAATCCACCCACCACCCCTGCCAGCCTATTTGCTTCCCACAACTGTGTCCTTGATCACCCTCACCGTAATCAACTGGCACAGTGCAGAAAGCGCTGGACAGAAATGCTTCAATCATGTTTGCAGCAGTTCAGTGAGGTAACTCTAATGGTCCCTCCTGGCCTCTGTGTTTGTGATTCTTTGAACATTCACCCCTGCTGTCATGAGCAAACAGGTCTGAAAGAGATAGGGTTGGAAACCAGGAGATGCTCCATTCCATTCAACTCACAGACCACAAGGTCAGCCTTTTCTCCCTGTCTATTTACGTAACGGTATAATCACCTCTCATCTATTTTTCAGACTAGGAAGGCAAAGTCCTGCTGGAGTCTTTCATCAGTTTATTTTTCCTTTTAGCTTTGTCCAGCTCTTTATGCTCAAGCCTATTAGGTGATTCTAGTGAACTAAAGCCCAGTGAAGCTGAAATCCTTGTCTCAGAAAACTAAGTCTTTCTGTTGCCCTTATTCCGTTTTCAACAGCAATTAAATGAAAAAATGTCCCCTTATTATATCCCATCACCTGCTGAATAATGAGTCGATATCCTGACTTACAGTGGGAGGCTTTTAAAAAATACTAAACTCATTATTCCCTGACCTAGTGATTTATATTGTGATCCTTTACAGGAAGAAAATGCACCAAGGTTGCAAAGTGAGAGAATGAAACCAAGAGCACGTTTTAATAAATTGAGCAAATGGTACCCTAAATGATAAAAGCTGCAGTAAGGAGGAAGGAAAATATCAGGGCTGTGTGAAATATGCCAATTTAAGTGTTCATGATTTTAATTAAAACCTATGAGATTTTATTTGAGGTGGATTTGCTTTCTCAGAGATCTCGCTGAAGCCGTAGTGTCTGACAGAGCCCATGTACAGCTGAAAAGAGCAGAGAAATGTCTGGTGATCTTCCCAGATGCATATATTTACTGCTGACACTTATTAAACATTCTCAGCAAGTCCTGAGATGCTCTTGATTGCACTTTCTGGAGCTGAATAACACCCAATGGTTCATTCTTCTAAAGGCTTCAGGTACCAAGCAGAGTCTCACTCATCCATCTGAAGGCACCTGCTTCAGACTGATCATTCATGCAAGCATGGCCTTTCCATCTACCACACATTCAGCAACACAGATTTTGCCAATCTTCCTCCAAGTTCTGCCCGTGGTGGGTGCCACTGAAGATCAGGGACAGGCAGTCTTTGAGGAAAATAAGTAATCCTGCGTTAATGTCCTCCTTTTACCTGCTCAGAGGGTGAGGACCTGGTGCCGTGCTTTCCAAACTGGAAACCTGTCAACATTCCTGTGGTATAATGGTGAGTAACCAAAATGCCTGGATGCTTTTTACACCCACTGTCTCTGCCAAAGGGCGCTCAAAGAGGCAATTTACCCTTTCACAGCAGCAGGCTGGCTTCAGTCACAGTCAGCACTGGAAAAGAGAAGCTGCTCTGAGCAATGAAACACAGAATAGCTAACAGTGCCCAACAGTGCCCATCTTTACTTCATTTCACACAAACCAGGCTGATGTGACTTCAAAGACCTAAAAAATGCCCTGAGGTGCAGTGCATTTATCAGGTGTTTCACAGGATAAGTCTCTTCTCTCAACTCTTTGGAGTTTTCCTGGCATGAGATAATAATAGACCGAACCCCATCTTGCCTATGCATGTTCAGTTGAGATCAACTAAATTAATTTCTTTTAGTTAAGACAGTTATTACTTTGCCTCTTGCCTCTGGATTTTTACATCCTGTAAAACCCAACTGCAGCATGTAGTGCAGTTCTGTGCATACCAAAAAAAAAAAAAAAAAAAAAAATCAGCTGAAATTTGCTTCCTAAAATAGGTAGGAAACCTCTGTGGAAATAGGTCTCACATTTTTCCACAACTATTCATCCAACCTTACTGTTGGTAAATCTTCAGGGAAATATTTTTCTTAATTTTCAGCTTCTTTAAAAGGAAAGTTTTAGCTGTTTCGACTTTCATTCATTTTTAGTTGATCTTGTTGTAAGAGAAATAGCAAAGTTCATGCTCAGGCTGAGACCAATCCAGGGAAGTACTTAACAGTGTGAAACATCCTACTGACTTCAGAGGGACTGAATGTTTCAGCTTGTGCATGCACTAAAGTGCATTGCTGATGGGGAGCTTCTGATCTCTAAATCCAAAAATGCGACCACAGAATATATCTCAGGTGGGTGTCAGCTTGGCTCCTGGGGAAGCAGGAGAAAGGAAAGTGCTGCATCATCTCAGGGGAGTTGTGGGCACTGAGTTGCAGAGGTCCAAACCCCAACAGAGGAGTTTTTAGAGGTGACTGCCATGGGTGCATGTGTGACATCAGGAAAGGCAAGTGCCCTACTCTGTGCCCTGTCTCTCCATGGGACACTGCAGCAGAGAGAGCTGCAAAGTCCAGAATATCTGTACAAAGCCAGAGTCACCAGAGGACTAAGATAATACACAGATCACGAGATGCAGACACTCTTCTCATGATCTTTCTCTGTAGGAGGTGAGGCAGCACCAAGCCCGGGTCTGGCAGAATCCTCTGCAGCTCTCTGCAGAGGTGTGAGGCTGCCAGAGCCCCTTGGCAGGTGCCAGTGTCAGCACAAGGAGCTGTGAGGGTTGGAGGCTGCCACACAGACCTGGGGCTTCCCTGGGGCTCGGGAGGCCCAGTGCACTTTTGTTATGTAACCAAAGCTTTTTTATGCAACTGCTCCTCCAGAGCTGCCTAGTGAGATCCGATTATTATGGAGGATGAAAAACATTGTTATTTTTAACAGCTGGATTGAAGCTCAATAGGCTTAAAAGGATATTCAGAAGCAGCTGCTTCCGTAAGGCTCTCAAGTCAGTGGTGACCACTGCAAAAACAGTTTGCCTTAGTTTTGGACACTGCTTTTCCATGACATTTGTGTTGCCTTGCAGCTGTAAATGAAAGCTTGAGTCCTTTTTCCATAAATGTCATAAACTACTTGTTGCTGTTCATCCAGGCAGTGGAACAACAGCTTCCAAAAGGTTCCTTTCCATGAGATTAAGAAACATAAAATAAAACCAGTGCTTCTGGAAGGTAATATCTCAAATCATAGCCTACTGTTCACATAGGACACCTATCCCTAAGCACCTGTTTGTAATAGCTCCTGCATTGTGCAATATTAGAATCCTTTATCCAACACTCAAATCATTCTTGATTTCCAAGGGTTTGAAGTACTGCCATGTTAAAAAGAGTCAGAGAGTGAGACTATTCCAACTGTGGCATACCTGATGCTCACCTCTGTGCTTTGACAGTGGTAAACATTCTGTGAGCCATTATAGCGCAAAGTTTGAGCAGAGGGTGTCTGGGCTTTTGAGGAAAGATAAAAGGAAGAAAATGGTTTGTTCCTCTCATCCCCAAACAAAAGCAGAATTTTTATCATAGTTTAGTTATTCAACTCCATGTCTTTCCCAAAAAAAAATAAAAACAAACCCTGAAATGGTCAGGTAAACTTTCATTTTTGTTTGATCAGTCATTTTAAGTATTCTGAATCTCAAATTATTCAAGTTTATCATGCAGATTATTTATAGCTTTACAGGCTGAAGTTCCATTGATTTTCTGTACCTTCTCAGGCCAGCAGAAGGTGTCTGATAAGTGTTGGACAGTCAGAGCATGTTGTGGGTCTTTATGGTTCACTGAGCGTTTGGAAATGGTTCCAGTTGTGTTTCTGTAAAAGGTTCTTCTGCAACCTGAACTAACAAAGATTCGACTGACTGGAGTAAGCAAATCTAAATTCTCTTACTGCCAGTGGCAAAAAAACATATTTTTCATCAGAGGATGATTTCTTTCACCTCAAACACCTAGTTCAGAATGGAGCAGCTAATTAGAGATGTGATTTATTGTGGTGACCATATGCAGTAGGCAAAGGCTAGGTACAAATTTAATTCTCAATCGCTGAAGAAAATTAAAATCAATCTTACCTGGCAAATGAAAAGAAGCTCTCAAGAGTTTTAAACAAGTAGAAAAATGCATAAAAATAAAATTCTGTCCTGTGTTGCATGTTGTATAAGATTGAAATGCAGTGCACCAGCTGAGCTGAAAGATGATCAAGAAATAAAGCATGACTCCTTGCCAGGATTATCTTGATGTTGATCACACAGCTCGGCTAGTCAAGGTGTGCAGCACTGTGATAGGAAGACTAAGAGTGGTGGAAATGGAAGATGGCTGGGTGTGGAGGCACCAGCAGGAGCATAAAGCAGAGACAGGGCTCTCAGAATGTTTTGGGCACACAGCAGTCAGCAAGACCTCAGCACGTTGCCTCCAGCTTCACAACATGGCCAGACCCAGAGATAAAGAATGACCTGATGATTCACAGAAGTAGGACAGAATGGAGACACTGTCAGACCCAAAGAAATACAAAAATACATATTGGAAACATAGACACCCTGAAAGAACTTAACAGATGATGTGAGGGACCCTGGATCTCATAGTTCAACAGAAGCATTGGTCACCACAATCATGCTGCTTCTCCTCAGCGTGAGACTGGAAGCATGAATCAGTGAGAACATTTTTTTTTCCGTTTGAATTTTAAGAAATTTTAATTTTAAGATTTTTCTTACTGTAAGGTCATGAAGTCCAGGACAATATGTGGCATGAATGCTTTCAGCACATGTTGATAAAACACAGGCCTCGGCTCTGTGCAAGCTCTACTCTGCAGCAAGAAGACTTTCTGTCTTATCTCAGAAATAAAGATACAATGCCTGGAAATGACTGATGCAAGCTGTTATTAAGGGAGATATATTCATGCATTTCAGCAGAGTTAGATGATGATGATGATGAAATTGAAGCTAATTCAATCTTGTAATTGCAGATAGCTGTTGTTTCAGGAACAGTATCATCCAAAAGATCTGGACCGTATCATCTTGATATTTACAAATAAACAGTGATGTGGAAATTAAACTCTGGCTAAAATGAAATTAGAAGAAGTCACCTCCTCTGGTGCAGTGAACACACAATGCTGATCATCAGCAAACGATTTCTACTTTGGTAGCTTCGCTCAAATAAGTAGTTCCAAAATAGCACCGAGCCTTATTTGTACATTTCAGATCATTTCATTGTACAATATTGTGTTCTTCAAGCTGCAAACAAAACTGAGTCACATGCTTAAAATAGTAAAATTACCCTTAAAGCAATGACATTTCATTCAGGAGTTATCAAAGCAGGTTTTTAATCCAAATGTTACACCCCATTTTACTGTTGTTTGCCATTGTGGAATGCAGAGAAAATACTATGAAAAATACTGGTATTTGAAATAATTTTTTTATTCAGCTGCATTGTCTGCCATTTCCCCTGGCCTGAAAATTTATTTGCTTGTAAAAAAGGGCACTATAGGAGAATATGATGCATAATACTTTTATGGTTTCAAAAGAGTGATACCAGTTACACTAGCTGAAGGCCCATTCTTGGATAAGCTTGATGAAATCTTCCACATCTCTAATATCTTTCACATTTGAACCAAAAATAAGTCTCAAGGGAAAAAAAAAATCTGTATATTTGGTCAGGTCCCAGACAACTGGAGCCAGAGTGACAGACTGTGAGTTACCTCACTTCCATCCTTCATGACTCCTGTGGTTGTGTAAGAATAACAATTTATGAAGGATTTATTGTGGTGGGAATGCCCTCACCATGTACTGAGGGTTATCAATCTCAACTTTAACATGAGACCTTCCTTTATAACTGCTTCCCCTTCTATTTTTAGTTTAAATGCAGAAAAAAATAAAATCAGATGCTGGCGTCCTCAAATTCATCTTCTTTTGACCACAGTGTCCTTTAAATTTGCAAAGTCCAGTTGAATCGATTTCTGGGAGATTTCCTGTAGGACTTAGAGTAATTGTGAAACATTTTGGCTGAACTTCCTCTGTGCTGCTCCCAGGGTGAAGAGCAAGCAAAAAACTGACTTACGCTCATGAAGGAGAGCCCCTCAGATGATCACCAAGCTGTGAGAGTATTTCCCTTATTAAAACTAGCCACTTCTGCCTAACCTGGCTATTCTGTAGTGCCCAGTGAAGATCCAGCAATCATTGTACAGACAGCTGAAGGTAAAATTCCTTTTTTCCTAAAGCTGAGAGTGAAAATAATGCAGAGCAGTCAATATCCCAAAAGTACTTGCTTCTCCATACTGACTATAAAGACAGCTCAAGTTGACCATCTCATATGACCAAACCTACAGTGAAGGTGTCTGAAGGAAGATAAGCTAGATGCCAGCTGTGGCATTATGGATTAATGAACCCCCATTCCTGATTTTTGTTGCCTTTGGAGGTGGAAGTTGAAAGGAAGAGTGCAGGACTGAACTGGGCACTGTACAGGTGATGAGAAGAGGAACTGCTTGCTTCAAAGCCTAGATGCAACTTATCTAAGGCAGAGAAAAATCAGGAAGAATGAAGAAAGAAGTGGAGAGATAAAGCAATTATCCCGACAATTTGTAGGCTCCTCTGCCTATGCACTGATGGTGGAATATGACCTATGGAATTATAAACTTGTTTAATATCTGTTTGCTTAGCAGTGATGTGCTTGATGTTGTTGTCTTAAACTTTATAAAATGCCAAGTTTCAGGCTGGCACAATAAAGGTTAAATTCAAAATAAACAGATTTTGCCCATTGTGGCTGCTCATCTTGATGCTGTATCCTGAAAAGTTTTGAAGAAGCACAACAAAAACATTAACCCCCAGTATGTATTTAAATAACAAAGCTGTTATATACCTATTTTTCATTTCATATTATACCCAACTCCAAAATACAATCCATGAATGAGTCACAGAACTACCTATGAAAAGTCAGGATTGTAGTTTGGTGACAAACATAATTTATTTTTATTACCCTAGATAGTGAAGCTGAAGGACATGACTACTCATAAAATATGACTTTCCACGAAACTGTATAACTGTTTGGATTTGGTGTGTGAAGTATGCAGAATGCTTTAAGAATATTACAATGTAAAGGAGGTCAAGGTCAATGTCAGCAAGTGTTAATGTCTTCTCCTAGAAAAGGAAGAGTTATGCATCCCATATGGCAAAGACCTTAAAAGGAAGAACTGCAAGAACAAGCAGTTGTCAGTGAGCATCATTTCACTAAAGGCAGAAATACTAACGAGAAGTGAAAGTGGTGTTTCTTTTCTTGTGGAGCTGTATCCTGTATTCCATGTGGTCTGTTAATATTTTCAAAATTTATTTTTGCTTTTTGTGAGGGCTCTGGAAACTCATTGGAAACTTAGACTTGGCATTGTGAGCTGAAAGGTAATGCTCGGGAAAACTGGGAAATGCAGGAACAGAAGGTTCCTCTTAGGCCTGACAGCAATTTTCTGGTCTGCATTCATTCCAACATCCTGCAATTACACAGATTACATCTGTCCCAAAGGATTTCCCTTCGTGGGTGCTCTTGTTTTCAAAGTAATAAATATTAAAATGCCTTTGAGGATCTGGACTGTACTGAACATTTAGAGATTTCTAAATGACACGATGCAGTCATGACATTTAAATTTCATTAACATTCACACAAGTCACACCTTGTCTATAGGGGTTATGCAGGAAGATTTTAAAGACTGCCATCAAACATTTTCAGCTGCAGGTCTGGCTAAAGTCAAGTGGTCTAAATGACAACTTTTTTGTGCTCAATCAGAAGAGCGAATGGTCACGGTTCACAAGAACTGAGCGAGAGCATCAAGGTGCCAACCCACAGCACTGGTGAGCCCCTCTGAATGGCAAAATCTGAGCAGCTCTGGGGCACTAAATTCCATGGGAAGGTTTGCTTCAGTTGCTGTAACAAGAAAATTCTGTTGATTCCTACTCTGCTGAGGGTACCAGCACGATGCTAGTACATTTAGGCTGTCTCTTTAGGCTCTGTGCTTAACCAGTAAACAGTGGAAGTTTCCTCCAGGACAAATTTCAGAGCAGGGACTTAACAGAGCTGCTCTGGTGACTTCCCTCAGTCTTTAATCTGGGAAAAACCTCGGGCTACAATTTTCAGGCTCCCACTGTTCCCAGCCTAGCATAACTCCATTTCCTGCACCATGAAAGCTGCAGTGGTGATATTTCTCTCTCTTGGAGCAGTGTCTACTTCATTAATGTTTTGGAGGTGCAGGTACTATGGTAACGAGCACTACAGTCAGTGCCTAAAGAGGAATTTACATCGCCAGAGATGCTGTCTTTGAACAGCTTGACACATCTGTTCATGAACAGCAAACCGATTCTGTGTCAGCCCACAGGAAACTCAGCTGAGCTGCAGCTGGATCAGACAATGCAGTTGTGTAGGGATTTCAGAGGTAATCTAAGGCAGAGCCATGTAAAATGCAAGCGAGAATGAGAAAATACCCAGAGGTTTTAGGAGGCAGCAATATTTATTAGGAGCCTGAAGTTATCTATTCTAAGCAAAATAGATAGGAAAAGCAAAACTTGTGTATAGCACATGAGCAGCAGTAAAGGCTCACTCCAAACCGAGAGGATTAATGCTCTCCTAATCCTGTCACTCTTCAAGGAATTTTGAAATATTGGCAACTTGTGGTAATCGAATTTTCCCAAGAAACAAAAAAAAAACCAAACAAAAAAAAAACCCCACTAAACCCTGCCTAGCTTCAGACAACATTAAGTATGCCAGGAAGAAATCATAAAATCAAATTAAACTTTGGAATAAGCTGTCTGAAGCTTGCAAGTCTGTCTTGAGTCTACGATAATTGCTGAAATCTCTCTGCCACATATAGCCATAAAACTTCACATAGTTTTCTTTTTTTAGTAAGTTCCACTGACTTTAATTTATGTGTTTCTAGAAGAAAATGAAAGTTTCAAAGCTATGACAAAATATTCTTTGATGCAATTCCAGTAAAGAGAGAAAAAGCCAGAGACAATGAAAAAAAAGAAAACAATAGTAATTGAAAAGAAATAAGAAGCAAAGACATTGAAGGAATAAAATAGGAAGATAAACAAAATAGAGGAAAAAATGGAAACAGAGGGAGGAATAAAAAACATATTTTCAAAATTAAAATACCCAGAAAATCCATTAACAAAGTGCAGTTAAGCAAGAAGCAGAAAAGCTGTTCTATCACTTGGCAAAAAGAATAGATATTCTAAGCTAGTGTTATGCTGCAATTAGGAAAAAATACTAGGAAAGTATGAATATAAAGAGATCTGTCATTTGATTTTTACATTAAAAACCTGATGTAAAAATATGGAGGGAAACATTCTTATTGCAAATATTTACTTTAAAGAGATCTATTTCATGGAAAAGCAACTGTTCACATATGGAGAATTAGAAACATAAAGACTTCTGTTAGCTAAAATAAGGAGAAACAAAAAATGAAACTGAGATACAAAAAGAAGCAAACCACATGGTTAAATTTACCATCCAGACGTTCTCAGTGGTGATGTATAGACAATATGGTAATGTGGCTTTTATTGCAGTCCCAGTGGATAAGAGCTCTGTGCAGGGAGGAGGATGCTGTGGAATGCTCAGCTGCTGTGCCACCTGTGCAGCCCCTCAGGTTTAACAGATGGAGTTGGGGGAATTCTGATGATTAAACTGGGAAAGGGTCTATATGCATTTCTTAAGGTATTGACAAATCCCAGTTTGGACAACTGCAATGAGTGAAATGTAAATAAAAAGTAAAATTGTAACAGTTCCTAGCAAAATCCCTATTAAATTCTTAATATATGATCAAGAGTCACTGTCAGTAGAGAAATTTCACAAATACACTTAAAATTTATCAGATCCCAGTATTTTTAAATGTAGTTGTATTACTGACTTCCTCCATATAATGAATATTTGTCAATCCAGTGAGTGGTAGAATTTAAATATTTAGAATGTAAAGTCATCTAATGTGTTTTCCCTCTACCACCAGCTGTATTTAGAGATAGAAAGAACAGAAATCAATATGAAACATTATTTAGATGGATGGAATGGCCTGGCACCACTTTTGGATACACAGAACACATTATCTGAAGTTTCTAGCTGTTTATAATTAGTCATGGACCTACCCTGTTCCTGCTCTAGGCAACAGAAAGAAAACAGCATTTTCTCAGCCTGAAGATCTCAGCTGCCCCCTGAAGATACCTGCCCCTTTTCATTCACCACAGGGGTAGTTTGGAGCAACAACAGGAAAAAAAACCACACATGGCCATATCTGAGCTTTGAGCAAAAGGAGAAAAACTTCTTCTCTGTGATTGCTGGAAAGTCTGTGTGGTCCCTGAATGTTGGATCATGACAAATGGGAGGCCTGACATCTTTAGAATGAGTTGGCAATCAACCTTTGTGTGTGTAACTTTTCACTAGGCATGTGGCCATAGGGAATGCTCAAGATAAATAATGACATATTTGTGGGTGCAGGGCCCTGGGGGGCTCTCTAAATTGACCTGAGGACAACTTCTAATTGGGATTAACCAATTCCTCTTTTGTCTTGGAACAAGGACTCTGCTTTTCTTCTCTGAGACCCTCACACTCTTACGTTCTGTAGTTTTACAATAGCCCTTACTGTTGAGGGGTTTACTATGTCATAATTTGGCCATGGTAAAAACTGGAATGCATAATCCACTACAGTCAGTTTTTTAACTCTACAGTGCCAAAACAAAGCTTGGATTGTGGTCGGGGTAAAGACTCAGACCTGGATACCTTCTCAGACTGAGTAAGTGCCCATGTAAGCAAACATGAGCTCTGCCCTTAGCATTTTGAAATCTAGGGCAGAGGACAAGAGAGAAAATTAATTTACTCTGTGTTCCCCTTGATCATCCCTTTCTCTGTTTCTTCTTGTTTTGTTTGTCTTTCCATATGTTTTGCAATAAGAGTGAATCAATTTCCCTTCCTAGGCCCTCAAAAGGGAACATGTTCTCCCTGACAAAGAGAACCAACTCAGCCTGGACATATTCCAGCAAATTCCAATTAATGTTGAAGTTCCAATTAATGTTGAAATTCCAATTAACATTTTGAGATGGAGATAAGGGATCTGAATAAACACGTGAACATGTTGCTTTTCACTGCAATTCACAATTAAGCTTCTTAATAATGTTTATGAAGAAATTTTGGTATGAGTGGAAGAAAGTGAGGTAGTACCGTTGGAAATAGGAAATTGGCTGCAGAAAGGAGTGCAATGCTCCATTCAAAGTAGATCTCATTTTGCCAAAACCATTTTTCATTTTTCCCTATCTATTCCTACTTTTCATTACTTGTTTCTTCTCCTTATTTCTAATGAAAAATTATGGCAATAGAGTCAAACCAATATATATGATTTTTCTTTGATGGTTTCAAAGGCAAAACAAGAACATGCACATTTTCAAGAGACGCTCTGCTGTGACAAAAGGATTTGTCTCTGCTGGGGGTGCTAATTAGAGGTAATTTCATAAACATTTACCTGCCATTGTATTCTGTCTTCCAAAAGATTATATTTGTTTACTTTGGGAATCTCACAGCTTTGTGGATATAAGACACTGGGAATGAGGCTTGGATGTGGCAGCTCTTTGCTCAGGATGGCACTATCAGTAACACTTGCCTTTGACACTTATCTTTGAACAGAACTGTGAAAATTCTAAAAACCTTTCAGCAGTTCTGAAAAATAAAAATGGGAAGAAAGCAGGGCTGAGAAAAATACATTATCTGAATATTTGAGCAGAGACAGTAGACTGTGGAGATTTCAGAGTGTTGCCAAATTACATCACTATTAACTGTGGCAGGATCCCAGGAGCAACAAAACCAACCAGACAAAGTCCAGTAGACTCAATCAAAGGGAAGAAATTTGGTGGTTACAAAACATGGTTTGCATTCATCAATATTTGAGCACAGGTATCTCCATATGTTAAGAAGATTACAGCATTACTTCCAGCTCCTGCAGTTTTGGTATTCCCCTAGATGAATTCAATCCCCTGCCACTTTGGAAAAGAGGCTTACCAAAAAGACTGAGACAACATGTTCACAGCAACGAAATAGCAAGGTTTTGTGACTGCACCTAGAGATAAATAAGCAAGGCTAAAACCACAGAAGCTGTGGTTTGCATGTGCTGTGGTTTGTGTATTTTGCCATCATGGCACTGCACTTTTAGATCTCTTCCACCCCATGGAATTCACATGACTCCATTAGACTCCTAGGCTGTCACTGTAGATCAGGAAAAATCAAACATCTTAGAGTGAGATCCACAAGATCTGTCTTGTAAGGCTGCTTCAGTTTTCCAGGAGGACATGATCATTCCTCCTAACTTGTCTCAAACCGAGACAGCATCACAGCTCTCCAAATCAAGGTGTTTATCTTGGGGCTCCAGGAAGGGGCACTCAGACACCAACACTGCCAAGAAACTTACACAGTCACTCTGCACCTTTTTCCTAAAGGACAGGAGTATGTGGAGTTCATCTTCCTTTATCCAATATGAAACTTATCCACAAGACTGAAAAAACAGCAGTTTAGTTGTACACTCCCAGTTCTACACAAAAATGGAGGGATGAGAAACTGAATTCCTTTCTAGGAGAGAAAAAGTGGTGCCACTCTCTCCTTTGCACCCCTGCTGTGTTGATTCATCTCCTCACTAGACAGTGGATGTCAACACTGGATTGTAGCAACACTTGACATACATTAGATATGAGATCCTTCTGCCTTAGTGTAGATGTTTAGAAAACACAAGGGACCTAGACAGCCCATTAGTGTAAAAAGAAAACAGAGTAGTGGATCTCAGGTGCCACCTCATCTTACGATGGATGCATAATACAGATTCACTAAAATCACATCCTGAAAATACCTGTTTTTTTCCAATTGACTGAGGAAGACCCTAATGAGCTCCTATGGATGCATTCATATGGGTACATACAATACCTCTAAGACAACACAGTTTTTTACTGTTGACCCATGAGAAAAATGTTCTCGAGAACTGACCTCAGATTCACAGAGAGTACAACTCTCTCTAGTCTGTTTTTTGTTCTCCCACAAAAGAAGGCATTTTTGTAAGGAACTGATTATGTGAATTTGATAGTTTCTGAATAAATAGTTCACAGTTTGATATTTTGGAGAGAGTTAATCTCACCAAGAGAACCATTTATTGCTCATTCACAATAGCAGGTTGGGAGATGTTTCTATCCAAAGATTTAGTGCACTCTATACCATTTAAAATATGTATGCATCAATGGAAGAAGATAACAGTATTCATATTTTACCGGTAAAGTGTGTGAAACAGAAAGCAGTTATACCATTTAAACAGTGTCACAGTGTCAGCAATGAGTGGGTAGAGATAAGCAGGCACTAGAACTCTCTGGCATTTTTGAACTCAAAACTTCTTCCTCCTGTTGATCAAGGAGGTCAGAGGCTTTTATTATTGTAACTGAGTTCTTTTAAATGCTTTGCAAGTCAGGAACAGAGAAGCAATACCTTAGAAACATTGCTCTATTGTTTTTTTGCTATGAAAAATCTGCCCACATTCTTCAGAAGCAGGACAACTTGTCCAATAGTGTTTGCATCACCATGGAGCGCTTGGCAGCCATCAACACTTTGGAAGCACCTCAGCAATGTACATTTGGGAATACTTTCCACCACAGGTTTTCTCTTTCATGTACATTCTTGTCATTTGATATATACTGGAACATCAAAAGATATTAAATAACTCATCCAAAGATGATACTGCTACCTTTAATTTATCTTTTACACTGAGTCCCAGAAGAGCAAGTGGAAGAAAAAAATGTAGAGGTGTCAGGTTATTAAACCATATTGTCTTTTAAACTGTTTTTCCTCTCTTTCTCAATTTGCAAATCCTGTTCATAAAGGAGGTATTAAAAGCAATCACTCTGACTTCCTGAAGAGTATGATATTAATTATTCAGATCAAACTCCTCGAAGAACAGATGAGGTCAGACAGCAACAAGTGCAAGGGGAAGAGGAACTAAACGTGTCCAGGCAATGTGCAGAAAATGAGGATGTCTGTGTTTCTGAAGGCAAAAAAAAACAGTGGTGTCTTCAGTAAGAGATGTGGGACATTGACCCCACAAATGCCTACCCTGCCCTACATCCAGGTTATCTGATGGGCTTTCTTGCCTGGAATCTTGGGAAATGACACATGTAATACCCGTTAAATTCCTCTATCCTCCTTCTTTATGTACCAAGCCTATTTGGAGTAATTTGATACATGCCATCAACTCTAATAGCCCAAGGAATCTGGGTTTCATTGTCCTATAAGTGCTCTTTGCCTTTTCTACCTCTTTTTACGATGCTTCTTTTTAAAGTACCTCAAATAGTCTATGAATTAAGCAAACTCATCTTATTAGAAGACTCCCCAGGGTGCCTTCAGAACTTCAGCTTCTAACTTCAGACCCTGGACACAATAAATGAATAAATCAATAATAATCAATGCACAGAGCATTTCAGAAGGATTAATGATTGGCTGGGAGGTGCTGATGGGCAGAAATTAAGTCAAGGGTCATTAATCCCAGCTGGTCATTTGCCTCCAGTCAGTGCTTTGTGCCAAGGTCATTACTGCTATTCTAAGACAAAAATAAAAGGAAGCTGACATCGGCACATGGATATTTTTAACCTGGCTTTTGCAGAGTCAGTGGCTCTGTATGGCTCTTTCTATTAAACATGAACCCCATTCCAACAGGCACTTCCATTGCATGAGGTGTCCCAGCAGAATTTTATCCATTTAGTGAATCAGCAGGTGCTTTCAACAACCTACAGGTTGCACAGAGATGTCCCAGGGTTTAGGGAGCATGGCAGACCACCATCTCCTGCAGTGAGGATTTACTCACTCCCTCTCTACACTCACCTGTGGGTAGGATAACACTTCTGCCAACCACATATTGTGTCCACTTTGCGCTCAAAAAATCCTGTCAGCTCAAGACAGAGAGGGATCACAGAAGGAAAATTACTTCTAAAGTTCTTGGATAAGCCCCAGGATGTCCATTTATCCACACAGATACACACAAACAGATGGGGTGACATTAGAACTGTAAAATTAGAATCACAGAATGGTTTGGGTTGGAAGAGATTAAAGATCATTGAGTCCCAGCCTTCCTGCCATGTGGAGGGACACCTTCTGCTAGACCAGGTTGCTCAAAGGCCCCATCCAACCTGGCCTTGAATACTTCCAGAGATGGGGCTCTGGTAAAACTGTTTCAGTTCCTTACCACCCTCAAAGTAAACATTTCTTCCTAACTTCTAATCCAAACCTACCCTCTTTCAGTTCAAAGCCATTACCCCTTGTTCTTTCATTAAATGCCCTTGTTAAAAGTCCCTCTACAGTTCTCCAGAGCATTTCAAAACATTCCAGTGCGTAGACTGAGTGTGCACTCATAAGGTGCCACAAAACTCTCACAAACAGCATATAAACTTCCCAAAGTATCCAAAGTATCCACGATATATGGCCAATTTATTATGTTTACAAAAAAATTGTAAGAGCAAACATTAAGGCCAGGACCATGCTTGTTGATCAGCTATGCCAACTGCTAGAAGGTTGTCAGAGATAGTTTGGCAAACCCACCTGCTGTACCTCACAACCTTGTTCTCCAAAGCATCTCAAAACATTCCAGTGTGTATCTTGAGGTGCATTCCTAATGCATTCCTAATGCTCAAAGCCTGTCCCTTACTCCCTGTGCTTGCAGACTGTGTAAATGGAGTTATAACAAGACCAACAGTGGTGGACAACCCAAGGCAGGTTCCTTCACATCAAGATGCAGTGGTTTCCTTTTGCAAAGCACACATATTATGGATGGCTCTGTATTGCTCTTGGTTGGTTGCAAGGAGAAAGGAGCTAGGCAGTCCTAATAATGCTAAAGCATAACATTACAGGGGCCAGGAGACTGCCTTGTTTTACTTGCTGTAAAATGCACTGAGGTACATTCAAAACACTGCTTGGAATTTCTCCCCGTTCCAGGCTTTTCATGTCATTAAAACAGGAAACCGATTAAATTGAAGTTCCCCTGTGTTCCATGCAAAAGCAACATGCAGCTAAAAATGATGAAGTCTGAGCCTCCCCATGTGCTGCACAACCCCACAGGAGGACTAATTTTCCTCTCAAAATACAAATATGAAAGCCCTAAAAAATGTTTTGAATGGACATGGATCTTTTGACAGCAGTTTCTGCTTTCTAATAATTGGGCAATTTTACCAGAGGTGTTACTAGCTTTCCAAGAATTTTGGAAAATTTGTATCACAGGGAACACTGTCCAGTAAAAAAAGAAAGAGCAGATAGCATTTGGATCAAGAGACAATATGAAAAATCCCACGAGGGGAGGAATTTTATTCTGTTTAATTTGGGCAGAAGAAGAAAAAAGCAGACGAAGCTTGTATTCAGCGCAAACATAATGTCAGTAGCAGTAGTCTACAGACTGGAATCCCTCCAAGTGCTGAGTGAATCCTAGTTACTTTCTAGCTGCTATTTGATGTAATCCAGCCTTAGCTAAACAAAACCCACCTGGACAAACTGGTTCCTGTCCACTTTCTGTAGGCATTTAATGGTTTATAGATATTGCCTACATCCTTCTTATGGTCTGTCATAGGATGGGTGTCAGAAAGAGCTATATACATGTGTATTTTTCTCTATAGCAAAGCAAATTTTCTGTTGAAACATCAACCAGGAAAGCTGTGTGTTGCAAGAGAAGCTGATCAGGTGCTATTTTAATGCTTGAAAAAATTAATGGTTGGAAAATAAAGCAGTTATCTGCACACAGTTTGTGTCATATTGTTTAATGAAAGTAAGAGGAAAAAAATGGCTCACTTAATGAGTTGAAATCCGAAGGAAATTATGCAGAACTAGGTAGAAATCTGGATACTGTGGGCTGGAAAATGTAACCTCTGTAGCTTCAAGAGAAGCAATGACAGTTCAGTGTTAGCCTAATTATCTTCACTAATAACTGAATCACTCTCAGCCTATGGCTACAGACATATTATAAGATGTTTCTGGTGTGATTTAGAAGTTGGTGTTAACACCATTCAATGAGAAAATTGATACCTCACCCTGTACAGGCCCATATTTAGGTGCAAAGTGTAACTCTGCAGTTGGACCAAGGGTTTTCTCCCAGATTAATCTCCAAGGTTTAAGTCCAAGGTGTGTATATAGACAGGCATATTCGATGAGATGTGGTGTTTTGGGGGCTTTCTGCAGGTCCCTCTCTTGTTGGTCCTGTCAGGTCACACCAGCCCAGCCAGAACTGCAAGCAGCATCCTGTTCCAGAGGAAATCCAGTGTGTTTCCTGGGGATACTTGTCTCAAGTCAGAGAGAGACTGTGGAGAAGCTAAATGAGAAAGGAACCCCAAGAAAGTGGTGTTGTGGCAGGTGGTTGTCCAGAGTGACACGACCTTCCCAAAAAAGCATCTTGAGAAAGACAGCTCAGTGGCACAGGCACGTCTGGGCTCATGCCAAGTGATTTCAGCTCTTCTGGGATCCAGGAGACACAGAAGGAGACACAGGATCTTCCTGTGGGGTTCCAAGGAGAGCTTTATTGAGATGCTTCCTCAAAGAGATCCAGGGACAAAGAGCCACTCAAACAGGGAAAGCAGGGGGTTTTTATATGGATTTTGAGGGGCAGGGCAAAACACCAAGGCCAATGGGATGAGGGCACAGGGGTGGAGAGAGGAGAAAGAGCCAACAGGATACATTAAATCTGCATGTCACATCAAGGCATGCTGCGAGAAGCCTTTTTCCTCACCCTAACATGGTGGTTATGGCTTGAGGGGTTTTCCTTTCTGGGGGACACCCGTGGGCTCCTTCCCTGTTGGCCCACCAGCCTCCACAAAGCGGTGCAGGGTGACTCTGCAGCTGCCATTCGAGGAGTCCCCGTGGTGAATTCTGTGCCTGTACATTTGTGGTTGTTCTGCCCGGCTTCTTTCATTGCCACTGCAATTACAGGCTGCTGAACTGCTCCAGCCTGTCAAATCACTTCAAGCCAGGGCTCAGAAAGCTTTTAGTCCATGATGGGAGCAATGCCCATGCCCAAGCTTCCTTGCCACCCCTGCGGTCGCTCCTGGGAGCAGGGGTGTCCTTTTACCAGGCTGCAGAGGGTGGAAGGAGAAGTGGCAAGTGGCCAAGCTAGACTAGAAGGCATGGAATCAGGGCTCAGCAGAAAGGAAGGAAAAGCTGAAACTGTCAGACAGGAAGCAAAGTCTAGCAGCTCAAAGTGCAGTTAAAACATCACCCTGAAATGATTTCTTACCTCAAAAATATTTGAAATTGCTTCCCAGGAGGGAAGATATGCGATATCTTGTGTTGTTTCTGACAAGAGAGGAACTCTGTTCCTTTTTGAATAAACTGTGTTTGCTTAGAGAGAGAGAGAAAATAGACTTTTAAAGCCAAAGCTGTAATTAAATGTGAAGCAATTCTGAGAGTATTCATACTGGTAAATGTTATTGACATTTCCTTTCTGCCTTTTCCAGCGGAAACAAATTATGAACAACTCTATTGTTGCAATAATGAGTTCTTGATAGACATAGAATTTATTTTTTCTTGTACTGCTTTAGCCCTGAATCTGTTCTCACAAGTGAAAAATAGAGACCATTCTGTTTTAGCATCACTGGCAGTGACAGAAAGAGTTCCACAATGTGAGAACACCATGGCAAGGCTGTTCTGGAATCAAGGAACACAAGGCACCTGTGCCAGTTGCCACCTTCCAGTCACTGGGATGGGATGGGATGATCTGGGTGAACTGTGGAAGCAGAAACTGAAAATCTGACCCAAACCAGTAATGACATAGAAATCAGCTTTTAAAATATTTCCTTTCCTACTCCAGGTAATTGGTTAGACTTGGAGTTCCAGTTCCTAACTTAGAGCTCCAGGATCTACTGCCTCTATGGTGCTTTGGTATCTGAGCTGTGCTTCAGGTAGCTACTACACCCATCCCCTGAGCAATTACAGACTTGCTTTTTCCTTTGCTTTAAGGTCAGTTGGTCTTCTTTTTTTCAATTTTCTAGATACAGATACTTTAGAACACTTAGCAAAGAACTCTAGAAATCTGGATAACTACTAAATTATACTGCTCAGCCTCTCTCTAGTTTACCACTAATTAAATGTTCTTATGATGAACTGGGACAATTATAATAATTGATAGTTTTTTAAAAGAAGCTGAGTCTAAAATACTTTTCTGCTGGAAGATGCCTCATTGTAGAGCTGGAAAATGAAAAGAAATAATGTGATAAGATTTTATCATACAAGAAGGTAGAAAATAAAAATGTCTCAAATTAAAATACAAAATTCAGCAGTTTGGTCTGAGCAACACAAATCCTACCAGTAATGAAAACTCTTTTTTATCATTTGTTTTGAAAAATATTTCATTTTATCAACAAGCATGACTTGTAGGGAGAATTAATATCTTTTATTACATGGGATGATGCAGGTGGAAAAAATATTCTCATAGGCATGCAGTCCTTCCTTTTCTTATAAAAATTCTAAAACAGCAAAAGAAATGTTATGTCAAAATCCAAACAAATTGTTTCCACTTCTTTGGAAACAAGACATTCAAAATCAGCTGAATTCTCCTTTAGCCCCATTGCCTTCATTACTGGTTTGGAATGGGAATAAGTGTTACCTGGGGGAAAAAAAGGTTTTCAATTCAGCCATACCAGCACATTGGGGATGAAAAAATTCCAGATACCAGCTTTAGATCAAAATGGAGCCCTCTGCCTGGCCACTGAGCTGTCTGCCAGCAGAGCAGCCTCCTCATGCTTCAATCCATTGATTAGGATGTTGGCAACCATGGCCAAATGACCCGACTGAAGTACAGCCCAGGAGTGTCATTAACACGGTGGCTGTGCCCTGCTGGGCTGATGGACAGGGTGCTGAATGTGCCTTGGCACAGCACACACCCTGACAGCTTCCCGGGCTGGTCACACCACTGCCTCCTTCATTCTGCCTGGAGCAGGGCTCTCCTGGGCTGCTTGGGAGTCTTTACACTTCCCTGTGAACACAGGCTCCCAGTGTTTATCCACACAGTCAGAAATAAAGGCAAGCAAATAAAAAAGAGCTGGGACTGTTTCCATCTGCTCTGCCCCAGAGCACTGAGCATCCTGCATGCAGCACAGCTGAGACCTGCTGCTCCTGCTCCTCTCTGCTGGGAACAGCCTGCCTTGCAAGGGCTTCAAGCTGTTTTAGGAGCTGGTACCCACACCACACAGAAATACAAAGTCCTTTGTGCCTAATTTGCCACTGTGCCTGGCTTTGAAGAAAAGTGGGACGTGGAGATTTTTGCACAAGGCACTGTTTTCTTTTCTAGTTTTCTTTATTGTGTGCAGGTTGATTTGAGGCATTTCTGGGACTTAAAAATCCCAAGAAGGAACTTTTTGCTCATTTGTACTATTTCTAATTAATAACTTCCTTATAGAAAAAAAAAATAAAAGAAGCTTGGAAAATATTTCTCTGTGCATTGGAGATTTTTTGGACACAGGTAGACATCACTACTTGGCTACTATAAAGCTGCATTTATTGACTCTTATTTCCTCTCTAGTCCAGGCTCCTTTAGGGTACCTTGGGAATAGCTGGGGCTCTAGAAGAGCCCTCAGAGCTCCTTGAAAAATGACTTGCTGGCCGTGCTGCCCTGATGACCAGTCCCTAGACTGATCTTCCTGCTTTTCCAAGTCCTTGTCCATTGTTCTCCTGATGCCATGGGAAGCAAGAAATAATAGTACAAACTTGCCCTTACTTGAAGGGCAAGTAAAGGCAAGTTTGTGTTGAAGGCAAATTGAAACCATCTTTGTTCCATGATGTCTTGGCTCCTTTGGATGGGCCATCTCTTACTGTGTTTCTTCCCATGTGATTTAAAAGCTTTCCCCAGAGATGCCAGAATAAATCAGAAATAATTGCTAAGTTTAAAGTGATGTATATTTTGGATTTGAGCAATGCAATTCAAACTGTATCCCACAGCTTTCCCCCAGAAGCAGATGACAAAGTATTGTGTGCAAAATGCAGCATGAAAGCACTGCCAGGATCCTGCTCCAATGGGTCTGGTGGGCCTTCTAATTAGCAAGGAAAATTGCTGAGAATGAGATTTTGGTAGGTGAGCCTTTCTTAGTGCTGGTGAGTATCTGTAGACACAGCTGTGTAGAGTGCCCTGTCAGGCAGAGATGCTGTTACATTTACATGAGTCTGCAATGTTATTTACATCTAAAAACTCAACTGCAGATTATTTCTGGCTGCCCTCTCTGCTTCAGAGGAACACATGGATGCCCTTCCTTGCCTACAATATTAAACCATAGTCAGGGAGTGGGTAGTGCAAATGTGTTTGGCTTTCATTTTGAGGTCCACATGGTTCATGGCATCTGAAGTGACACGATGAGCCCCCCCACAGCCATAGGGAATGCAGCAGATATTGTTTGACCAACCTAGAGGCTTGGAAAGGGAACAGCAGCACTGATGGGAGGAAGGGAGGAGAAGAGACACGAGGAAATACAGATTATTTCTGTGCAGAAGAGATGGGGACTGTGCTTGAAGAAAAAGATGGTACATACAGGAAAAGAAATGATAGCACAGTTTTGAAGAACTGAAGACATAATGGAACATCAGGGAGGTTCACTTGAGACCCTCCTCTTATTCTGCTATATTGTGATAATACGAAGGAAGACAGAGGTTACAAATGTGGGTGCTAATATTTCTACTGCTGTGTGGGAATATGCAGCTTCTTGTTCTCTGAGACAACTGGTGAGGATTGCACTCAGCAGGTTTTCCTGGAGCAGACCCGCTGCACTCATGGGCAGAGCCAGAAAATTTTTCTATTCCCAGTCCAAGCTTAAAATCAGGAGACACTAGAGAGAACACAGGTGCGTGATATCCTCTCATCCATAACACATCAGAAATTTTAATGCATAACCTTAAGTGTCTGCTATGTGATAGAGAGAAAAATAGTGTTGTTTATTCTTTACTGAAAAATACCTACACTTTTAATATGTTTGTTCTGTTTATCTTTACTTAAAAAGAATAAAACCTCAGGGATAATGGGGGCTGTACAGAGTGTTTTGTGCTTAATTAATTTTATGAATGGACATGAGCTGCTTTATCTGCTAGATTAGGCATCAGTTCTAATGTAACATTTATTGCTTGTAGTTTGGGGCACAGGGCACCATTTTATTCACTATTTTAGATTGCTTGTTTCATTTTTTTATACTTCAATAAAACTTCTGGCATAGTTGCCATTTTCCCTTTTCTCATAGTTGAACAGACAACAATGTAAAGTTTTCAAACAAAAACCCTGGAGGTTTTACTGAGCTCCCAAAGATGAACAAAAGCAATGAGCACAGTCAGACCTGTCAGCAGAAGTTGTTTTGTTTCAATGATCACTCCACCATCTAGAATTCTTGCCGCATAACAAACTCAAAAGCAGCATCTCCCAGAGACACTCTCCGACTCCTCCAAGAAGTACCCTAGGAGAGGTGGAACAAGATTAATGGTTTGTACCTTACCCCTGAAGAGAGACTGATGATTACCTGGATGGGACCACAGAAAGCACTGCCAGCCAAAAATCTTCCTTCCTGCAGCCATCCCACAAACTCTGTGCCAATACCCTTGTGAGGATAAGCCAAACCCTGTCACTCACTGAAAGGACTGAATAGCTCAATAACAGCTTTTACTTAAACTCCAATACGTCAAAAAAATGTGCATAAGGAAAATCTGATGTCCAGCATCACACAGAGCCAGAGCAGGAGAGTCCAAAAAGGCTGAGACTGTGGGGGGGCAGAGGAGGCACTCCTTGCATCCAAGCTCAGCAGCAATCTTCTCAGAGACACAGTCAAAGCACTCCACAAACTGATCAACAAAAGAGCTTTGACATGAGTAGAGCTTAAGGGCTTGGGCTGAAACTGAGCTTCAAATGCTCCTCTCTGAATTGAGGATGATGGGGTAGATTAGGAAGCAATATGAGCTTGAATATGATACACGATATGATATAGACAACCTAAGAAAACCAGAAGAGCGGCAGAACTCCCACTGTATACAAATTACTGACTATATATGCCAAAGTATGACCTCCAGCTAAGATATAATAACCAGCTTTCATGAACAGCACTCATATTGTGTCCATTATAAAAGTGCAGCTACATGACAGTGCCATAGGCTATAATGTCCTCACTTAGAAGAATTTCAATTTTCTTCCCAGAGACGTCTCCCTTTTGCAGACTTATTTTGTGCATCTTCTGCTCATTTTTATTTTATAGGATGGGATGTGGGGTACATTTTTGAGTTTTTTTTCTCCTAAAAAACAAAGGGACTGCACATAAAAAAATCTGTCTTGATTTGGGAGGCACAGCAAGGCAAGGATTCAACCAGTGTAAATCATCATGATGAACACTGGCTGAGGACTTTTGCCAGACAACTATAAATCTCCTGGATCAAAGTGTTTGTCAATGACCAAAATATCTCACAGAAATGGCCTGACTGGCCCTCTGTTGACACAACAGAAAGATATTGCTAAATCAGCAAGAAACTTTGGATTTGTTGTGCGATGACTTAAAAGAGGTTTTCTCAGTTATTCTCTCAGATCTTCCTCCTAAGTGTGAGATAACTCAAGGAGCACAAGTATCTGGCTGAGGAGTGGGAGAAACACCCATGGGATTTTGGATAAAATACTGAATAGCATAGGCAGATCCAGGCAGTCTGGCAGAATTTATCAGCTGTGAGTTCTGCACTTCATCTGCTCCAACATGGCCAGGAAGCCACAAAAATACCTCCACATGCTGCTAGGGCTGTCTTAAGAGACCCTACAGATCTCTACCATATAGAAAGCTACATCTGACAGTTCCTCCGCACCCTTCCTTCAGTGATGTGGATGCCACTCATCTAATCCTGCAACACCTAAAAACAACTGGGAAGAACAGCATCTCCCCACTGCCTAGTTCCTTCTTGTTAGCCATAAAGGAAGTGGAAAGGAACAAACTCCAATAGTTTTGGTATTTTCATGAAGGTCTGAGACCTGACAGTCACTTTCCCTAAAGAGATGCCAGTCTGGGTGAGTTCATGGCCTGTGTTTTCACAGAGGTGTGGGGAAAAGCATGGGAAAGTGCCCCCAGAGAGACAGGACAAGCAGGTTTCCACTCCAGGTGCAGTAGCTGTTATCTCTCAGCCCAGGCACATACAAATATTCTGTGATGTATCTTGCAGTGAAGGCAAAGAGCCCTCCTGAGGATTCTGTCTAGGGTACTAAAGTTTTCCACACAGCCAGGAAATATTGTCCGAGGCTGCCTTGAGGGCACATCCCTGTGAAACCCAAGGCAGAGTTCACAGCAGTCCCTGTCTTCAATATCACAGCAGGGAACAAGTACTCCTCAAAGCCTTGACAGGGATGGTAGCTGGGTTAAATCTGAGCACCAGATTTCCCCAGACCAGCTCACTGCAGAGGCACCTGCAGCCCCCTGCTCAGCCTGGCTGCTCTGTGGGGCTGTAGTGGCTCTGTCTGGGCTGGAATTAACTTTCCCCACAGCAGCCCTGCTAGTGCTGTGCTCTGTGTTTGTAGCTGGCACGGAGCTGATAACACACCAGTGTTTTGGCTGTTGCTGAGCAGTGTTCCCACAGGATCAAATCTTCCTTTCAATTCCTCCCTCAAGGACCCATAGGCTGGGTGTGGACAAGAGCCTTGGCAGTGGTTCAGCCAGGACAGCTGACCAAGATGACCAAAAGACTGTCCCATAACATAGTATGCCATGTTCAACAAAAAAAACCTTATAGAAAGGGTAAAGGCAGGGCATATATTATTAAGGCATTTGTGTTCCAAAGCAACCACTGCACACATTAAGATCTATTTCCCAGAAAGTAGCTGAACATCATATGCTGATGGGAAGTAGTGAATTTTTTTTATGTCCTTTGCTTCCATACATGGCCTTTGCTTTCTTTCATTTAATTGTCTTCACCAACAAGTTTTTCAGCTAATTTTCTCACCCTGTTCTGCTGAAGAGAGGGACTGAGAGAGGAATTGGGTAGGCACCTGACAGACAAGAGCAACCCACCATGCAGAAGACGTCAATCAATGGTGCCAAATCTACACATTAAAAAAGGGTTGTAAAAAGTGAAATGGCCAGCGGTAAATGAACCTGGCAAAGAATAAAAAAAATCACTACACAGGAAGAAGGAAAGGCTAAGGAAGGTGGACTCGCCTCTAAATCATCAGTGGTAAAGTCATTAATGGAGAGTTTGTGGTTTCCTGGGTCATTCCTGATTGGAGATTTGCAAACAGACATGTTAATAGAGACATCTCATTGTTGTCTTCTCCTCTCCAGGATGAGAAACCTTCTCTGCCTGCTTGGTGGTCCCACTGTCCTCTCTCTGCCTGGCTTGTAGGACACATCCCCAGATCAGATTTCTCTGTTCTGTCCCATGCTAGCAGCCCTTGCCAAAGTATCCCAGCAACAACCACACAAACTTTGGGGAGTGACGGGAAAACCAGAGAAATTGTCTCACACTCCCTGAATAATACCAGTCCTTTCTTGAAGTCCCAGTTTACAGTTAAACATTTCCGTGCCAGTCTCTACTTTTGTTTAAAGCCCACTGTTACCAGTGCAATTCAGTTTTTCTGGTTAGGCTCTGTGTGTGTGTCTGTGTGGTTTTACTAAAAACCTCTGAACCTGCTGGTCAAAAATATTGACAGATGTCAGAGCTGTGAAGTTCTAACACTTTATGAGAACCATGTCAATCCTTGCAGTGGGAAAATCTTGGCATGAGGTTAACCTGAATGAGTAAATGCTTCAAAAAGCTTTGCTGGACCACTGGTGGGTTTTTATTTCACTCAAGTCATCTCCTTCTTTGCAGCATGATTTTTTTTTTTTTCTACTGAGCTAAGAACTTGCTTTTGCAAGTAGCCCTGTGGAAACATTAGGGAATTTTCATGATGGCAAGCTTGTGGAGAAAGGATTTCCCCAAAGATACCCCATACTCTCTACAGGTGATGTCAGAGACATAGAGGTTTATATTATCATTTTTGGCTGGTCTACCCATCTTCTTCACACAGGAGCATTTTATTTACAGACTAGGTGGGATGGCAGACCTTTAGCACATGGTTGACCATTAGGGTTCATCGTTGATTCAGGACACAAAATTAAATTAAAAACTGTTGCCAGAGTTCCTGAGCTCTACCTCTCCTACACTTCCCATGATGGTTGTTACAGCAGTACCTGCCCCAGTAAAAAAGCATCAGCTGGGGATTCACTAATAAGTTCAAGTGCCCAGGAAAGGTGTGGGAGGATGTGCTTTTTGCAGGTATCTCCTGTCTCCAGGAGGAAACATACCAAATGTATTTTATAAGAGGTCTTTCAATGCATTAATTAGAGCAACACTGAGTCACCTATCTCATTAAACTGCTGACAGAAAGCAGCAAATACTTCCTTCACAAGAATTGGACATCTTCCAGGGGCTGCAGGTAAAGTACAAAGAGACATATACACACCCCCTCTTTTACTGAGAACTTCTGTGAACTGTTTTCTGATGGACCTAAGTGTTTGCTGTCAGCTTCTGTAGGGTTAACCATGGAGGCTGGATCCTCTTCCCTGCATCCAGGACAGATATTTGGGAGTTGTAAGCTTGATGCCCTCCCCATCTAGCCCAGTGGCACAAGGATACAAGTGCAGTGGGGTGTTCAATTGGTAATGTCCAGTTCCTGCAGATTGCTTCAAGACAGTGGCAGGAGGAAAAAAAAAACAAAAAAAAAAAGGAGAAAAAAAAGTCCATCAACAACAAACCCTTAGCATTCTTTAAGTGATAGTGTTTATCCATATTTAAATTCTAGGAGAGGTGAAACGGCAGGTTTGTGAGTCTCGGGCCTTACTGCCTTACTGATGAAATTAACCCTGCTAAATCTTCCAAGCTGGACAGAGGGTGAGAATGTTCCTTCCTCACACCTCCTCTTGCTTCTGGAAGGGGAGCCAAGGAAGGAGATTCACTGTCCCTTCTTTGATCCTAGTTTGTCTGCAGTTTCCTTAGCTGAAATTCTCATGACAGGTTTGATGTCCTCTTTGACTGCTGGGAGATTGTAAAACAGCTTTACCTAGTGAAACATCCAACTGTCTTGAAAAAACTTACATTTTTCAATGTAAAAAAATTCATTTGACCATGTCCATTAGAAGCTTTTTTTTTAACAAAAAAGAAGATGGAGTTGGTGATTTCATTTCTTATACATTTTAAAATTAAACTTCTGCTTAATTTATTGAATGTGTGATATGCTATTATGCAGAAACTGAGGACCATGTCATAGCTCATTTAAGATTTGGTTTTGTATTTTAGGAATCATGAAGTTGCCAGTGTTAAAAAAAGGGTATTTTCATAATGGACAGTAGTGTGCATTGACTCTCATAGGGCAGCACCCATGTGTGTGTCCCTCCCCCTTTTTTTCTTCTTATAAGTCAAAGGAAAAGCTAGACAGCCTAAATTACATTTCAGAGCATCACAAACTCCCTTTGGCAGACAACTTATTCACACTGGAGAAAAAGCAATTTGCCAGGTTCAAAAATTAATTAAAAGTGCCTAATGTGACTCAAGAAATCACACACTGAACCCCTGTGATACATTTTTAATGAAAAAATACTCCTGAAAATCATTAAATGTTATAGATTTATACCCTTCAAATAATTCAAAGCAACGTCTCCAGAACTACCAATGATCCGATCTCCCAAACTGAAAATTATGAAAATTATATGAAATAAGGCATTTGACATTCAGTAAATACTCTGAGATATTGTTTAAAAAAAAAAACAAAAACAAACAAACAAAAAAAAAACAGGGAATAAAAAAATACTGGTAATTAGGAAGACTGAAGGGGAATATGTCATTTGATATAAATCAGAAATGACAGTTCACAAATAATTCAGTACTTCCATTATTACACTTTAAGGGTTTTGTAGGGCATGCAGGACTGCTTGCTACCAAATAACTCCACCCCAAATGCAGTTATTTGGGATAGCAGGTGTGGAGTTTCTGTATTGATTTGGTACAGGATGACAGCAGCCATTTAGAAGCAATAAAAGATCTGTGAAGTGACTTGTGCCCCAAATTGTCTGTATTTTTGATGGGTGTCTTGAGACACCTTGGAGGGACTTGGCTTTTAAGGATTCATCATGCTCAGTGCTCTCTTAAGTGTTTCAGATAAAAGAAGTTGTGTACCCAGAATTACTAATGAGGCTTTGAAGATTTGGAATAGAAATGTGCATATTAATCCTTAAAAGGGCTCCATTTTTAAGTCTACCATTGCTGGCTCTTTCTAGAAAAACATCCGTTTCTCACCCTGAAAAATCATGTCATGTTTTTTTTTAATCATTCATGTTCTTTAAAAAAAGTAAATTTAGCACTTTGATCCCAGTGTCATTGAGAGGTTAGATGTGTCTTTTAAGTCATCCTTTAAAAATTTGGATCCTGATTTTGTTTGGGCAACCACAGAAGCAATGAACATCTACAGGAATGAACTGAACTCCCCTCACTGTACTCCAGGGAGATTCTTTCCATGAAATCCTGCACCCCAGCACATGGAAAGGATGCATAATGAGACTTTATCACTGGGTAAGATTTGAATAATTTGTAAAATATTTGTAAAATGTGGCTAAGATGACAATATTTGGGAGTTACATGTGGCTGTGGATGAGTTACTGGCATCACACTCAGTATAAATGGTCTCTGGTTAAAAAGAGTTTGCACCTACACATTTCTGGGCAAAGCAGGGCAATGAGAAGGGGCTTGATCATATTGTTTCCTTAGCCAGATGTAGTGCTACCCACTGCCCTGTTTTTGCTGCCCATGCACTTTTATCCATCAGTCTTACACTCCAGTTAAAAACTGGCAACCCAGTAAAAAATCCTGAATTCTTGGGAATATTTGTCTACATGTGTGGTGTTCCTTTCCCTTTCATGTGTATTCTTCTTCTCTTTAAAATGTTGATAATATCCAATTGAAGCCTTATCTTAAAGATAACTTTGTGTTCGTCATTGCTACTGCTAAGGCACCCCAGGGTTGGAAGTGATTTTAAGTTCTCCTGTGTCAAAGATGACCCATCTGACATTTAATCGAAAATCAAAATTTTTATGAGCCATTATGAGTCAGAGGAGTGAGAAAGAGGGAAACAGATACACATACACAGTGGCTTGTAGCATGTGACATGGGCTGCAGTCAGGCTGGTGGAACATCCTGACCTCAATGATATAAGTGAGGCCACAGAATTTAACCCATGAAATGCCTAAGATGAAAATTAATAAGAGAATGGGGGGGGGGGGGAAAGAAAGAAAAGGAGAAAATATATAAAAAAAAAATCAAAAAAATAAGAAGAAAGAAAAAGGAAGGAAAAAAAAAAAGAAAAAAGAAGAAGAAAACCCCCAAACGTTTCACTTCTCAGAAGTAGGGGGACAGGAAACTACTGGGTAAAATTTCACCTTTCAGTGTAGCAGATGAAGCTTTGCTGAAGACAGTGAAACACTGTGCACAGTGTGCATGAAGAGCAATATGTGCCACTTAGCTGTAAATCCAGGCATAGGAGAGAGGTAAGGGAAGAGGAGAGAAGAAAATGGAAATACAATTCCCATGTCTCAGGAAGTAACAATTTTTAACATTTGTTTTGAATAACAACATTTTTTAAATCCCCCTAAATCCTCCAAATTGAGTCAAAAGAGCACGACTCAGCTTTTTCTGCAAGGAGATTAAAGAACCATTTCCAAGAAGGCAGAGCTGTGGCTTTTGGCCCTCCATTGAGTGTGAAGCAACTTCTCAGCACTGGCAGGGCACAAGCACAGCCCAGCCCACCTGGTGTGAGAATCTGTTCCTGCTCCCACAGCCTTCCCTCCAATCTCACACTGAATCCCAGGCAGAGCTGAGCCTGTCCCCATGGCAAGCACTGGGCATTAAAATTCCAAAGGTCTCAGCTGGCTCTGCTGTGTGTTTGTGCCAGCTGGAGATTATTTCTCCATAGCTTCCTGATCCAGAAATATTCAAGTTTGTAATTTCTTGAAATCCCCCACCTCCTGTTGAAATATGGCATTTTAAAAGCCATTTCCTTTATCTGGAGACCTCTGTGGGTTTTGAAAACGTGCCATGGGTTTAAAATATTTCTTTTAATGGTTATTCTTTTTTTGCTGAAACAAAAGTCAATTTTCACAAAACCACAAATGTCTGTGGTCACTCAGGCTTACTAATACTTTCCACAAATATCTCAGACAGTAGTTAAAAGAAAGGAATTGTTTTAAATCCTGGCACCTGAAAACAACTCCTGTGATTTTTTTTATATTTTTCATTAATTGCTTGGCAAAAATAAAAATATTTCAGTATTTCTTATAGGCTTCATCAGTCTACCAAGTGATAGCAGATTAATAATTGTGGAAATTTCAGTGCAAATTGACAGACAAAATTCAATTAGCTCAGAAGGTCACCTCCTAGAGTCAGGTATTAGACAAATACATTGTTTATGCTACCTGAGCAGGACAATGAATAAATGCTTGTTGCTTTGCTGGTATACAAATGTCAATTCTAGGATGAAAAAGCAAAAATCTCTACATGGAATGGGGTGGGCTGTGCAACAAAGGCTGCTGGCACAGGCTGGCCCTGCTGAGCAGGTGGGAGGACAGTGAGCATCAGTCCAGGCACTGAGGGAAGTGTGGTGGTGGCAGAGGACACTCCCACAAAGGTTTCACCTGAGAGCCCACGATGAAGCTCTCGTGGTTCCTCCTTCACCCCAGCTGCCTTGGGGAGCAGAGAAATGCACTTCCCAAGAAAACAGGACTTGACACGGGTGATTGACTCTGGGCTGTAAATCCTGGGGATCCTGCACTGCTCTATTGCTTCACCTTGAGCATTAACTTAGAAATTCAAATGGTTTATGGCAGTTTCCTGCACAAGGCAGGGAGCAGGGTCTGAGGAGCCCCTCTCAAAGGAAGCTGGGCTGAATGCAAAGCTGCTGAGAGTGCTGACTTGTCCAGAGCATATGTTCATAATTCTCTCTCACAGCACTACTGATCCTCAAGCTTTTGTTCACACATCATGTGGTCTTCATGACATTTTTACTTTGTGTTATCTCTTCCTGGAAAACTGAGCTTTAAAAGCCTCTCTTGTTGTAATCAGCTGCCCTGGGTTACTGCAGGGAGAGCCCCTTGAGGAAGGATAGCACATGATCTCTACTCTGGCAGATGTGACAGTCCCAAATCTGTGCCTGTTGCCACCACAGCTGTGCTGCAGCTGCTGCCACCAGCATCCAGCACTGCTGTCTCCAGCACACCAAAAGGGACTTGTCAGGTAGGATACAGTGAGGCTTGATTTGAGCTGACAGCAACATCTTGGTCAGGCTGAGAGGGTGCTTTGCTTCAAAAATTCCTGTTGAAGAAACTTGCTATTCCCTTCACTACACGTGCAATCAGCTCTCATGCTTCTATTTCCAGCAGGCAGCTCCCCACTGTCAGCCCAGCACTGCTGAGCAGAGCCTGCCACTCCCCAGAGCCACTGCTGCAAAGTTACCCAGAGAGGAGCCAAGGCCTGGCTGGCCATGAAAACGGAATTGTTTCATCATGCCTGAAGCATGGAGGGCTCCCTCAAAGGCACGGTGTGGGGAAGAAGGTCTCTGCCTCTGTGAATCTCTGGCTGCTGCCTATTCATAAGGAATCTTTTCTCAGTTTTCTTTTTTTCTTTTAAAAAGGAAAAAGTACAGAGCAGCATATGCATTTCTATAGTCTAAATCACAGAACCACAAAAAGGCTGAGGTTGCAGGGGACTTTGGGAGGTCATCCAGCCCAAACCCCTTGCTCAGGCAGGGCTACCTACAGCCAGTTCCTGAGGACCACGTCCAGAGGAGTATTGAATAACTCCAATAGGGAAAACTGCCCAATCAACCTGGGTAATCTGTGTCAGCATTCAGTCAGCCTTGCAGTAAGGAAGTGTTTCCTGGTGTTCACAGGGAGCCTCTCTGTTTCAGTTTTTGCCTATTGCCTCTGGTCCTAGCACTGGGCAGCACAGAAAAGAATCTGGCTCCATCTAATTTGCACCCTACTTTCAGGTTTTTATCTGTATTTATAAGATCTTTTCAAGCCTTCTCTTCTCCAGGCTGAATAGTCCCAGTTTTCTCAGCCTTTCTGCATATCAAAAATGCTGCATCACTTTAATCATCTTCATGATTATCCATGATTAACCATCATCATCTTCCCTTTGTTGGACTTTCTCAAATATGTCCATGTTTGGCAGCTCAACTCTGGATACAACTTTGCAGACGTGTCTCAACCAGTGCTCAGCAGAAAAGAAGGATCACATCCCTCATCCTGCTGGCAGTGCTCTGCCTGATTAGGCCCAGGCACCATTGTCCTCTCTATTGCAAGCACACATTGCTGGGTCATGTTCAGCTGGGTGCCCACCAGGACTTCCCTGTAGTGCACAGGTGATTTCCATCTGTGGTTTCCATGGTGTTTTCCACCATGCATTGGTGCATGAGGTTGTTCCTTCCCAAGTACAGGGATTTTTCCTTCCTTTTGTAGAATAACTGATCCCATCTTTTAGAAATAAGTCCTTTAAGTAACCTTAAAACAGAGAAGAAACTCAATAACAAGCATAATTAAATGCCAAAGTATGGGAATAAATGAAGCATCACTGGGGGCATCCCTTTTGAGGAGCTGAGAGAGCGAGGAGCACAGAGGAGGAAGGGCTGTGTCCCTTTCCCTGCCCTGCCTGGGTCCTTTCCAGTGTCCTGTGTTAAGGCTGCAGCCAGACCACACTCTCGCAAGAAATGACATGAGATTTGCTCCAGGACAAAAAACTTGAACATAGTGAAAGTTGTTCAGCACCCTTCCCTTCTTGCTGGGATTTGCAGATGGAAAAATCCAGGGAGAGCCATGAATACTGTCATGGGTATTTCTGCCTAGGAAAGTCCCCCTTGGAGCTGACTCTGGAGGAGTGTGACAGTGCAACTTCCCTGGAAGAGAAGGTGTTGCTTTTCCAATAAAATATTTCACAAGTGGCCATCAGTTTACCATATTAATTTTGAAGGCATTTTTAATGTGAAAAAAAATGACACAACTTTTGACTTTCCAGTACTTAGTCATCCTGTGTTGGCAGATTAGATGAGTTTACATCATATTTTATTGTGCTGTGTATGTGTCAAAGCAATATTGCAGTAATCTGGGCTATAAACCCTTTGCTTTGTCTTGTTTAATGTCCTACATCTTTGGGGGTAGAACTGTCATTTTAGACCAGTCCAGAGCATTTCCCATTAGTCTCAGTACATCCTCTGGGAATGTTAAATGGATTCAAGGGAGACAGAGGGAAAAGAGCACAGACCCAGTTATAAATACAGGACATTCTTTTTTCTTTAACTGCCAACTTTTACACAATAAATGATGCCTTCTGAGTCTGGTGTGGTTTATATTGGGCACATATATTGTCAGTAAGAGGAACTCAGGAGTTTTCTGCAGGGAGTCTCTCTGCTTTTATTAAGATAAAAGAAATTCACTTATAACTATGCTTAATTGCTTGCTGTCTTGACCTAACCTTTGAGAAGAGTGAGGGTTCCTCTTGCTTTCCAATAGCAGAGCATCCCCAGAGACTCTACTACCATGTTTTCCTTCATCTGCAGAGGTGCACTGAAAATTGAGGATAAGAGCTTTCAGAATCAAGCTATGCTATAAAGAAGTTGAAAACTGAAAACTAATGAGGCTTAGGGAGAACATCCTGTGCCTTGGTCCATAGATCTGAAGGGCTAAAAGATCTAAATTTTTCACTAAGGGGGAGAATTATGCCTGACCTATCTAGTGACATTATATGATGGAGTGACTGCAGCAGGCAATAAGGGAAGACTGGTTGATGCCACCTGCCTAGAGTTCTGTAAGGCCCTTGACACAGCATGACATGATTATCTCCAAATGGAGAGACATGGATTTGATGTGGATAAGGAATTGTCTGGATAGAGGCAGTCAGAGAGTTGTGGTCAATGGCTCCTATGTCCAGGTAGAGTCTGGTAATGAGTGATGTCCCCCAGGCTGTGTCCTGGGACTCTTCCAGACCTTCCACACCTTCATCAGTGACATGGAAAGGTAAATAGAGTCTACCTTCAGCAAATTTGCAGATGACACCAAGCTGAGCAGGGCAGTTGACACAGCAGAAGGATGGGATGCCATCCAGAGGCACCTGGACAAACCTGAGATGTGGGCCCACGAGAACCTCGTGAAATTCCACAAGGCCAAGTGCAAAGTGCTGCAGCTTCGCTGGGGCAATCCCAGACACAAGTTCAGACTGGGAGGAGAACTCACTGAGAGCAGTCCTACAGAGAGGTTTTGGGGTTCCTTCTGGATGAAGAGCTGGACATGACCTGGCAATGTGTGCTGGCAGTCCAGAAAGACAACCATATCCTGGGCTGCACCCAAAGCACCAAGGGAGGGGATTCTGTCCCTCTCCTCTGCTCTTGTGAGACCTCCCTCTGGACCTGATCTTACAGATCCTCAGCACAAGACATGGACCTGTTGGAGCAGGTCCAGAGGAGCACTGCAGCACATCCCCTGTGAAGACAGGCTGAGAGAGTTGGGGCTACTCAGCCTGGAGAAGAGAAGGATCAAGGAAGACCTTATGGTAGTTTTCCAGTACTTAAAGGAAACTGCTAAAAAAGATGGAGAGAAACTCTTTACATGAGCAGATAGAGACATGACAAAGGGAAATTATTTTAATCTTTAAAAAGGGAGATTTAGATTAGATGTTAGGTAAAAAACTGTTTACTGTGAAGCTGATGAGACTCTGGATCAGGTTGCCCAGAGAAGTGGGCATCCCTGGAAGTGTTTAAGACCAGGTTGGATGGGGCTCTGATCAACCTGGTGTGGTGGACTGTGTCCTTGCCCTTGGCAAAGAAGTAGCCGACCTTTAAGTTTCCTTCCAACCCAAACCATTCTATGATTGCAGCTGAGTAGGCAGATGAGGCTCACCTGGAGGGGCAGAGGGCCAAGGGACGCCTGAGGACACAAAGCAGCTGTCACTTCGTCAGTTTTCCTCCAATCTAATAAATGCATTGCCTCAGTGGCTCTCTGTAAATGTTGTACCACTTGGTCTCCTGCAGGGACTTTTCCCCAGAGCTCTCTGCCTGTGCATGCCCTTCATATAAGGCCACACTGTGAAAATGTCTCTTTTCCAGGACACCTGCTGCTCAGAAAAGCTCTTTGCCATGCCCAGGCATTCTTCTGCAGCATGCTCTGCTCAGGTGAGTGTCTTCACGGAGAGCAGGCAGAATAAAACTCCCTTCAGATGTCTCCTTTTCCTCCTGATGAGCCAGGTGTAGAAGGAAGTAAGTTGCTCCCACCCACAATTCACAGGGAAAGAGAGAACAGGCTAAAAATCTGAAGTTATAGATCAGACAAGGAGAGCTGCAGTAGTTAACTGGATACCTCTGGTGGCAGCTTAAGTGACTCAGAGAGACAGACCTCCAGAGGCAATTGAAGTGCCTGCTGTCACACGTGAAACATCTAAGTCTTAAGATGTCTCTTGCATCAAACTTGGATCTCTGGTTCCTCTGTGGAGAGGTCAGCTGTGTTTCAAGCCACCAGAGAAGCTGCAGCAGCAGACAGTGATCTGCACCAGGGGAGGCTGGGAGCAGTGAACAAGGAAAGAAGCAGTGAAGGGGATTGTGCAGAAGACAAAGTCGATAGAGATGGAAGATCTAAGTGAGAGGACAGAGGGAGGAGGACAGCAAACCAGGGCAAGAGACACAAGGGCAGATTGGGAGAAAATGGGAGGAGACTGAAAGAAGATAGAAACTGGGGCAAAAGAGGGGGGTAGGGAAATTAATGGGAAAGCCAATATGAAAAAATGCTGCCTGAAAAAGGAGATGGAGAAAGGAGCAGAACACAGTGGACCTTCTATCAGGGAATCCCTTGGGAGGATTCCAGAACAATACTTCCAGAATAGCAAATGTTTCCATAGAAATAAGATGTAATTGGAGAGGAACACGGACCCTTACTTCTCCCCAGTTTGAATGAACATAAAGATATGCCCTCCCTTCCAACAGTCCATCAGCAGCAAATAGATATCTCAGACCAAATCATCATAAATGCTTCTCTTGTGCTACAGGAAAGGCACTACCTCTCCTGGGAACAAAACAATCAAAGCAGCCGCTTTTAGACTTGAGAACATGTTTCAGCCTCATATTTCTAGGGATTTGGGAAGGAAGGAAAGAATGAAATTAAAGCCCCTTCTGCCCTCAGCAGGAAGTAACAGTTTTATCTCTAGGGGCTTAGTTTCCTTCTAGTTGTCACATCCAGCTGGCATCATAGTGGCAGCAGGACAATTACAGTTGATTGAACCCATTGCTATTCTGTGTCAGAGATGGTGTAAGGTCTTGCAATCATTTTAGTCAGCACAGTTAGGAGGTGAATTACTCCAGGGTAGGATTCCTTGATAGCTTCAGTAGTTTGAGTTTTAGTAAGAATCTCTCTTCCCTATGACAGATGCTATTTCTGTTCTTCTTGTGAGCAAGCCCTTGCCATACCCCTCCCATTTCTTTGTAGCTCTGGTTTGAAAGTTGAAGTAAAAACCTCCCTCTCTGGCTCTGGTTGCATTTCTCCTATCCTTTCTTGCTCCTGTCAAAAGATAGAGTATCCCAAATCTTGTTTCTCTCTATCTAACAAATATCATACATCAGTCAGGTGTGCCAACCTTCCACCTCCGTTTTCTGTTGGCTTTATGCCTTTTTGCTCCTCTTCCTTTTGAACTTTGCCGCCAGGTGCAGGAACCAAGTCATGACTGATACCTACAGCTTGGAGCCCAAAGCTTGGCAGGTCTGTCTTCTTCCTTGTGGTGCCCAGCTCTGTGGCTTGAGGCAGAGCACTTCACAAACTTCCTCCACTGTTGATTATCTGGTTAGTACTACCCAGCACCAAGAGGTAGAGCAGTGATGGCTACTCATGTCTTAGTTCAGAGTCTTCCATACCAATTCTTTTTCAGGCTATTTAATTACATGGTGTTTTAAGCACCACATCATTTCCCAGTAAAAGTAATTCCTCAGCTCCATTATCCTCTTTCATACTCATTGCAATCCAGAAATCCACCTTGCTGACTCTCTCTCCACAGACAGCACCCAACAGAGTAGATCCTATAGAAGAAATGTCAGTCTGCCATTTCAGTCTAGTTGAGGAATCAACTAAAATTTGGATAACAGCAGCAAGTAGAAAAGAGCACTGCTCAAATTTCCACCTGCAAACTGAGCTAGAGTATGCTCTGTGAGTTGTGTGGTTTATCTCAAGCCTGGTACAGCAAATATAAGGTGCATATGCATATTGCAGGGCAATAAAACCTTTAGTCCCAAATGCTACTATCAAGAAAGATGGCAACATAGTGAGGCCATAAAGAAGGAGGGAATTTCAGGATGAAGAATGGGACTACATTGAGCTACTGCTTTCTTGCTCACTCCCCCAGGTCAGTTAAAACCAAGCAGAAATGCCTACCTGCACAAACACCCTGGCCATTAGGTTTAGCTTTTCATCCCACCTCTCTTATTTGCTGAATCTAATTTCAGACACTGACAATTTCTCAGCCGTGTTTTCCCTCACCATCTCTTTCCCTCACCTAGGCTACTAGGTGCATATGGTATATATATACCTAGTCTTGCAATTATTACATACTTAAACATATTCTCTTCACTATTCCTATTTTTTTTTTCTGCAAAGGGATTGACATACAGAACTTTTTGAAATTTAAATTTAAAATCTATTTAGATTCAGGTGCTTTAAGATGAAAAATCTTAAGTACATTGAAAATTCTGTCCTTCCATCTCTCTACAACAACAGTTATGAGGACTGTTTACTGATGGAGAGGAATCCGCATGCATCCTGGAATGTGCAACAGTAGAAATTAAATTAAATACATCTCATAATAGGTCATTCAGGAAGTGGCCATTACTTTATTTTAAATAATCAAACAGACAAACACCACTGCCCCACCAAAGGCAAGTCAACAACAACCACACCAAAAATCAAAATATAACAAAAAAGCCTCCCAAACTACTAAAAAGTTTGCAGATCCTAAATAGAATTCTTTGTTTTGCTGCCAGTTCAGAGTAGCTGGGTGGCAATTACCAGTGTATCCAGCTTGCTGCAGCCTACAACACTAGTCCCATTTTCTATGTGAGGACACTGAAGAATACATCAGATTTATAGTGCTTTGAAAGCACACACAGGAGACTTTTAATTACCAAGGCCCCAAAGGAGATATAATTGGTTTCAGAATTTATGTGCAATAAATCCTTCTGCTTGATTATTTGTTAATAAGTTCTGTTGATAATATTTTGCAGTGCCTTTAGTGCCTCCTCTGTGTGTTATGGCAAGTCCAAGTTTTGTGTGTTGGACAGTTGGGGCATCAGTAACCCTGCAAACTTGGTATGAAAAGGGTAATGTCTCATGCTGAGGCCAGAAGACAGTGGTCAGGGGGGTCAGAAAAAGTCCTGCATCTTTGCACTTTTCTGCTGTGCCATGGTCTGTGCAAATGGAGAGGCAAAGGATAAGGTGTTTCTTATTTTGGGAAGACATGTGAGTAGGCAGTGTTAGAAACATCCAGTTGCAGAAGGAATAGCTTGTTTTTCTGATCTGCTAGTATTTCTACAGCAAGGTAGATCTGTACAGCAAGTCACATTTGTGCACCCTATATCTGTTTTACCACCCAGTCTCCATGAACTTCTCCAAGTCCATCTCACGAGCAGCAGCTCTCCAAGAACTGTTGCAAGGTGAGTCCATCCCACAGGCAGCAGTGGGTACCTTTATTATCTTACCACCTTGGTGTCTCCCAGACACTGTTAGCTTGTCCAAGCACACCTGTCCCCTCCCAAAGACATTCTGAACCCCAGGAGAGCAAACAGTGATGTTCACACGTCACTGAGCCCCCCAGGTGGGGTGAAGAGCACACAGGTCATTCTCTGGCTGCTCTCTCCGTAAGGGTTAGACAGAGCCACTATCACAGAACAAAACCATAGCAATCACAGGTAATTTCCAGGTGAAGAATGCTGTGGTTGATCATCATCATTACATCAGCAGGGAATCCCCTTGGGGATCAGACAAGAGCAGAACACAATTGTGGGTTTACCCACAATTTGGGTAAACCCTCGTTTACCCAAACAAGGGTTTAGTTTAGTGTTAGTTTAAAAAAAAAAAAGCAATAAATTGTAAGGCTACATTCAAGAATGCTTGCCTGAAAGCTGATTCCACAGAGATTTTGATTGGTCTGTTACCAAATAATGATTTGGTCTGTTACCAAATCACGTCTTATTTGTAGTCTTTTTTGCCTGTAGCATGTACTTGCCAAATTTAGACTAGGAGATCACTTATATTTTATAAGAAGATATGACAGGGCAGGAAAAACTTGGGGTTTTATGGTGAGTTACAGCCTTAGAACATTTGAAAATAAATGGATGATATAATCCTACCACTGCACATCTATCATTGCCACCCAGCCTCAGAAAAGGATCTCAGTGCTTTGACATTGTTCCCTGCAGCTCTCTTTCTCTGAACAGCCCTGTGTGCAACAGGAACCACACTCATTGATAAAACAGCAAGAGTTTGACTGTTCAGAATCTGATTCATGGCTGCCAGTAGTGCTCTTTCACTAGTGAATCCTTTGTTTCACTTACGTTAGAAAGGGAAAAAATCATCAGCTTCCTGTGCTGCAAGGTACGTGTGTGAAAGAGGGAAGGGAAGGGAAGGGAAGGGAAGGGAAGGGAAGGGAAGGGAAGGGAAGGGAAGGGAAGGGAAGGGAAGGGAAGGGAAGGGAAGGGAAGGGAAGGGAAGGGAAGGGAAGGGAAGGGAAGGGAAGGGAAGGGAAGGGAAGGGAAGGGAAGGGAAGGGAAGGGAAGGGAAGGGAAGGGAAGGGAAGGGAAGGGAAGGGAAGGGAAGGGAAGGGAAGGGAAGGGAAGGGAAGGGAAGGGAATCAGTAGAAATTTCATCTTTGCAGAAGGTATATTAGGGAAATAGTCTCTCCAAATAAGACCTGTGAGACCTTATTGGGGTATTATGAAGGACATGCCCTCTCTCATTGCCCAGCTGTGTGGGATCCCTTAGTCACCTTTGCCCATTTATTTTTAGAAGTGACATATGGCAGCAGTCACAGACTCTCCTTCAGTATAAAATATTGCCTTTCCTTTGGTCCTAGAGACACATATTTTGAACTTGCTTCCCATATATAACTGAAATGACTGAAATGTCATCTGCCACTTCAGTGTGAATTGGGCTGGAAAGACAGCCTTCATCTCACCAGTGCCAATGAGAAGGGAAGGAGGAAGTGCACAAGGGTCCCATTAAAAGACTCTCATACCATTCCTTATAGTGCAACTGTGCAATGCATTTGGAGGTGAGCTGGAGAAGAGACAGAAAAGTCCTGACAGGATTTATCATCAGCCCAGAGTGGAGACGGTCTCAGGACCTGTTTTTGAGCTTCAAACAAAACCTAAGCCACCTCCAATACTTGGTCAAAAGACAGCACAAGAAGAAGATAAAATGAATCTTGCTTGAGTAAAGAAGTATAATGTAAAGAAAACAAACCCTGAAAATTTAGTCAAACAAAAAGGAGAGTGTTTTTTTCTGGACAGTTGTTAAATCCTGATCCTCTTTCACATCCACAGCAGAAAACGAATTTCCAGGTGCTCTGACCTGTGCCCTGAACCACATCAGTTGGCATCGCTTGCAACGTGTGCCTCCAGCACCTGGACCAAGCTGATCTGCAGGAAGGTGAAGCTTAATCCTCTGTCTAATGAGCTGAAACAGCACAGTGCTCCATTTCCTTCAGCCATAATCCAATTTCCACATATGGAATAATCCACTTCACCTTCAGACAAGAATTTTATCCATCAAGGGTGAAAGAATGGAGCAGGTTATCACTTTACTGAATGAAACAACCTATTAGTCCCTAAAAAAGCCCATGTTCACATGTGGCTCTAGCTGTTGGCTGCTAACAGAGAATTACTTTTTGTCACTGTTCCTGTCCTTTAATGCATGTCTGTATTCCTACTCCACTGTGATGTCACTGTCACATATTTCCCAGACTCCCTTTTAATCTTATTGTCAAGAAAGAAGCTTGATCACAACCCCTAAAGTAGATTCTGGCTCCTCACTCAACAGAGATCAGGATGTTGCTTTATCTAGTTTTGCTCAAGACAACTGGCAGAACTTTGTTTACATATTGGCTAAGAAGCTCAGAACCTCCCCCCCAGACGTCTGAGGTTAAGGATGGAGTGTGTCAGTACTCACAACTAACAAGATTATTTTATTCACCTGCCATTCTCAAGGTACAGACAATGAAAAGATCAGATTGCTGTGTGTCCTAGAGTTTATCTACTGCTGTGGTTTAGAATTTGTACTGAGCATCAGAGATTACTTAGAATAAATCAGAGACACTCCTGCTCTCCTTTTGCAGAACTGGATATATCACTAGGGTGTGGGGAGTGATCCGGGACCTTCCCCTTCACAGAGTGACAATGGTTGTGAAACTTCAAAGAACTGTCTCCAAGAGGCTTTGCTGCAATTGCTACAGCAATTAAGACAAGGAGCTGCACTACAGTTTTCTTCTTGGAAACAAATGTGGACACATTTGTGGGGTGTGCTTTGAGGTGTCCAGGGTGAGCTACATCTAGGCTAGTTCAGGCATTGCTGCTAGTTATCTGGATGTATACCATGGTTTTATAATCCATACACTACTTCTCCTTTGTGTATAACAACATGAGTGCAAGAAACAGGTCACTGGATTTTGATTAAAAGAAAGAATAAAATATATTACACTTGGTTTGGGGAGCTTTGGCATGAAAGTCTGTCACACAGTTGTTCAGATTCTTGTACCTAGTCTCAGCTGCTGATCAGAAGGTCACTGTGTTATTTTAAAACAGTTAATCCATGTCCTTTGAAGGGAGGGAATGACTCATAAGCTTGGTCTGGGCTCTGTTGCTACCTAGTATGAAATTTATTAATATTGAAACAACCCATAAGTTCTAGACCGGATGGCTGGAGATAGACTGAATCATGAGCAGATATACAGAGATATGAGCTGCATATATGTACCATACTGGTATTTTTTTTCTTCCATAATGCTCATTACTTCAGTAACAAAGCATGCATTTCCATACCAGCAATTCAAAGACCTGGAAGATCTTTGATGGAAGCAGGGAAAAGGAGATTTAAGAAACTTCTTTGCTGGAGGACATGGAGAGAGTTGGTTCCAGTCACCTACTTCTCATAGGAAGAAGCATGAGGAGCATCATCTTAATAATGAATCTATATAGTTTGCATTTTATATTAGTAGAATTACACTGCAGTTGGAGTAACTTAACCCTGTCCTGACCCAGTGTTTGTACGTATGAGCAGTGTGGCACTCTGATTTAAATAACAAGTGAGAAACTTCCTCCTCACTCCATGTGCCTTCTCCTTTTCACACAGGAACCTGGTCCACACAGAGTCAGCTGGTCCCAAAGCAGCAGTGGAGGAAACCCTGGCAAGAGTTGCAAGCAGATTAGATTTAATTGAACGACATTTTGATTTGTAAAGATCACACAGATGGAGAAGCCTGATTTAAAGGAAAGCTAAAGGTCATGCACTACTTAGACAGCAATGGAATTTGTCCATCCTGCTAACTCTAAAAATAAACTTTTAAGAATGTAATAAAATTGGACTTAGGACTAGAGGCATTTTGTATATTTTGAAATGCATATGCATGAGCCATGTGGGACAGATGTGCCTAATGAAGGGAACAGGGAATTTGCATAGTGATTAAAAACATGGGCATGAACACTGTAAGCCTGCAAGATGGAAACCACATTGCTGTCCCACGTTCTCCTATAAGCTAAGACAATGATTTCACTGTTCCTGATTTGAGACCTCTCAGCACCAGATCAGCAGCAATATTTGCAACCTTTGAGCAGTGGGTGCATATGATCCAACCACTGGGAAGGGTTATAGGACCTCATCTATTGACTTCAGAGGGCTTAGGAAAAACCCTTTCCAGCTTGTGTATGATTTTTTTTTTCCTAATTAAATTCCATAATAGATAAGATTTGGGATAAGGAAAACCTCAGTCTTCCACCCCCAGAGGACAGTATCTGACCCCACATCAGTTTCAATTAGTGTTACCAGGAAAGGCAAGCCCTTTGGAAAACCTGGCTCAGGAATGCTGATTTCTCTATCATGGGTAATGACCATGAAAGGGTGGAATAGAGCTGGAGAGCAGACTAAGAGCGCTGCTCAACTCGTGACTGAAGTGGATGTGCTAAGTCGGTGGGCCACAAGCCCTGGCAAGTCAAGGCAGAATGGAGAAGAAAAAGGTGTGCTTGGTATGCTTTGAAGAAATGTGATTGTTGCTAATTTTAACTATAGCTGAAAAGGTATATATTGAACTTTTGGAATCAATAAAATTGGCTTAACGTATCTAAACTATGGAGTCCACGTCTCTGCCAATCACCGTCTTGAAAGATCTCAGAGCTCACAAATTTAAAACAGCTCTTTTTCTAAGAGAAATATTTACAAAGTTTCTGCAGCTTTTAAGCCATATATGCATTGAGTGATAGTATGGATATCTCTATTTCTCATGCCTACTAATCTTGCTTGCCTCCTTCTGAGCCCCAAAATTATTACCAAAGGCACCAATGACACCAGATTTGGTGGGAGAGTTGCCTGAGCCACCAGTGCAGGTGACATATAAGTGCCACCTACCTCCTTGTAGGTCCTGTAGGTGATGAAAAAGTAGGAGAGCTTAAAGCAATTCTCACTGTCATCATAAAATATGAAGCAGTCATCACACACAGTACAATCCTTCCTTGAAGGTTATCAATCCAATGTGATATTTTGAGAAGACCAGCTGCTACAGAGAAACATTAGATAGATATATCATCAAAACAGGCTTCCACACTAAGGGAGGCATACTGTTACCAGTTGTTTGAGGAAATAATAGCTTAATGCAAAAATAAATGCTCTAAGTCCTTTTAATATACAAGCATTGAACGAGGCTTCATCCTACAATACTCCAAGTAAAAACCAAACCATTTTTTATTCCTTGTGCCCTCCAGTGAGAGCTGAGGGCCTCAATTTCCTTGATGAGCTTAGTGTGCATACAGAGGAAGGTTGCCAGTAGGAGGATGGACATTCAAAACTGAATTTTGTTTCTCAGAAGCAGAACTTTTCCTACACAGGTTGGATTTACCCTGATCATGATTTGAAACCCAGAAAGCAAATGCCAGTGAGATAAACTGGAAAGTGCTGTCTTTCAGTGGGACTTGCACACATCATTGTGGGAAGAAGGGTGATATTTTGAGTGGCATAAAACTGCCTACAAACTTCAAATATACTTCTTTTTCATTGCATTATAATTTGTCTAGAACTGTTCAATTCAAGGAGTCACTTCGCCATGCATAAGAACAGACAAGTATAAATCAGACTGCTTCAGGAGAAGGTTTGATGTGAAACTATGCTTGAGATCTGGGCAACAGAAAAGATGGCTTCTTAAAGCAATTGCAAATACTTAGAAACTATTCAAATAAGAAATTTTACACTGGTGAGTGTGGATTTGCTCCATAACCATCTTATTGCAGGTCTTTCTGTGCAGAAGCCAGGCATTCAGTGAAATGTAGATGTTCATGAAAACATCTGGCATCTGAGAGGAAACCTGTAGTAATCCAAGGCAGGAGATCAGCCCAGTGGATCTTCTCTATGCCCCTGTGACTCTGAACACAAAGAGCTCCCTTTCACTGTATCTGATCTTTGCTATGAACCTCACAAGGACAACAGTCTGGTGGCAAGCAAAAAATTAGAAGGCTTCTAGATTCAGAAATAATGATTTTCATCCTGGCAGGAGCCAAACATAGTAAAAGCAGGCCCAAAGAAATTATAGCCAACAGGAAATTTCAATCATCCTTTGGCTATATCTATCAGCTCCTCAGGGTAATAACCCAAACCCTTGTGTGTATGTAACAACTCTAGCTGTCATCTTCCAAATAATTAGCATAGACAGGATTTATGTGTTTTGATGATTATGGGGACTTGCATTTCATGGTAAGCATTTTGTAAACTCTTAGACTTCTAACTAGCAAATTCAGAACTGAATTGAAGTTAATTCAAGACTGAAAATTCCTTATATGGTCAAATTGTTTTAGGGTCTGTATCTGTCTGATTTTAATACAAATGACTCCCTTCGGATTTTGCTATCAGTGAGACTTTTAGTGCCAGAATCACAAGAGAGTCTAAGGAATTCTGAGGGTGAACTCCTCAGTCTGTTCTGTTAACAGTGTCCTTACAAACACACAAAAGGAATGTAGAATGGAAAAGTATGATGTATTCCAGTCTTCACCACTCATTAGTGCTGCTTTGGGATGAGAATAGAACCTCACTTGTGCTATGCCAGAGCAAGGTGTGAAGCAATTACCAAAAGAAAGATCTTCTTGCCTGGGAGCATGTCCTGCATATACAAGCACACCAACTGGCAACCTATTTACTTGGGACTGGCCACTCAATCCCCTTTTCCCTCTGTTTTCCCATCTTTGTTCCTCTCTACACCAGTTATATCCTTCCCTTTCCCTGTCTTTGGTTTCTCCCCCAGCCTATCCCATACCAGGTCTCACAGAATCCCCAGCTGCTATTCCTCCACATCCTATCATGTGTCCCATACCCAGGCAGGATGCCTCTCCCTTCTGTGAGGTGAGCTGGGGAGCTGTTTCCCCTGGGAAGGGCGTTACCTCCTGCCCATGAAGCTGAGGCTCTCCTGGAACAGCCCCTGCCCAGTTTAGAGTCTTGTGTCTCTGACTGGGATATTAAGGTTCCATGGCTTGTCCTTCTGCCCGTGTGTGTGTAGATGAGCCTTCAATCACACAACATAGCCGAATTCTTCCAAAATACATCACATTAGATGAAAGAAGATCCTGAGGACAACCCTCTGGCTCTGCATCTGTGTCTTGCAGCTTTTCTGTATGGCTTTGAATAAAACACTTTCTCAGTCTGTACCATGGAACATAACACCCTGGGTGAAGTGGAAGAGGGTGATGATGTTGGGCACTTTTTTAATGGTTGTGAGATACTGCCAAATACGTAGTTGAGGAAAGGTTTAAAGAAGGGAACACATAGGGCTGTGCTTCATCCAGATTATGTTAGAAACAAAAGGGGAAGAGAGAAACATGACTGTTCTGAGAGAAGGATACTTTGTAGGCACTTGGGACATCTGTATTCATTTAAAGAGCACTGGAAAATCTTGGCTGTATGGAAGTGATCTGCACTCCTTGCATCATTGACTAAACATCCATGGGGAAATGGGACAGGAGAAAACCAGAACTCTGGACCTGTGCTACCCTGTGCTACCACACATCCTTCATCCCACACTGCACAGCTTCCAATACCAGCCTTGCTGCCCTAGAGGGCTGTAGTCTGTCCATCTTCCTCATTTGGGGCATTAAATGCAGGTATTGATGCTTGTTTCTTCTTCTCCTTTGAGGCCAAGGTAAAGCACTGCTACAGCTGCTGAATTCATCACTTCGTGCAAACTACATTTATATGACAGCAAATCTATATAACTTTCCCGTGTCCATTTACTCTGTTGTTCAGCTGTCAAGAAAAGGCAGCCCATCAAGTCCTTGCCAAAGGGCACAGCAGCTGCCTCTTTCTCCTGGCTCAGTAGGATCCTCTGCCCTACATGAAGCCAGACACTAGAGCAGAAGCCTCCGTGGGATTTTTCCTCAAATATGAAAAACAAACAAATAAACAAACAAAAAACCAAAACAAAAAAAAAAACCCACCAACCAATCAAAAAAACCCCTAACAACCAAATCCCCAGATCTCTCTTCCAATAAATTATTTGGTTTATTTTCAGTCTGGTTCCCCTTCATATTTCCTGTATTCATAAGCCATAAACATGCATAAAACAGGAAAATAAAAGGAATGGAAGAGAAAGATAAGTTCCAATAACAGGTACCAATGTGAGGGAGGGAAAATCTTGGTCTATCTGTACCTTGTTATCAGCCATGAGATGATGACAAAACATCACTGTGAAAACAGGCTTTGAGTCTAATGGAGTCTTTATAGGGTGATGGAAATAAAAGTTGCCCCAGAATAGAAATCTGATATTGCTAGATAGGTTTAGATTGAAAAGAGGTCTGGTGGGTCTCATATTAGGCGCTGAAGACACTTCTGTTCCTAGGGGATTCAAAATACCCTAAAAGATTTTCTGATTTCTGTAGTTGGTCACTTTGGTCTTTCCATCCTATAACAGAAGAAGAATATGGTTTAGTGCTTTAAATTGAGTACAACCAGAAGAAAATAAAGATGATGCAGTTTGTAGAACTGAGTTTTCTTAGAAAATGCTGATTTAAAACATTGATGGGGATCTATTCATTGCAGCAATCTTCCATTAAAGTCTAAACTTGCATGGTACCTTTGAGTTTGGAAGCCATAGGGGGGCACAAGGCTCTCCACTCTACTATTAGATATTAGGGTCTGTAACCAAGTATCAATTCCCAAGTAGTCCCAAATCCCTAAAAACTTCATCCTGGATTTTGGTACCACCCCCAGTTCTATCATAAAAGTTTGGAAATCATGGGCACCCCAGGCAGACAGGGGATTTTTAGACCTTCTGTGTTATTTGAGGTGGATGGAGGAATCCAGAAATTAAGAGACAATATTCCAGTGGGAAAGATCAGCAGCAAAATCCAATCAGGCTGAAGTTGATTAACCTGAGCATTACCCTAATGTTTACATTTTTTATGAGGCATAACATCGCTGGACCCTGCATTGCTAAATCCATCCTATGCACAGATTGGAGTTATTTGAAACTAGTTACTTTTAATTCTAATTCAGTAAGCATAACTTCACAATTTTTCTAGTACCACTTTAAGGGAGAAGATGTTGGCAGGAGAGTAGATGTTTGCTTGTGGAGTGAAAACCAACAGATGTGACCTAGCAGGCTGCTGATCCCCTTTTCTGCTCCTTGTTATCTTGCCCATGTCTCACAGCTCAGCAAAGAAATCCCACATGGATGGAATGAGGCAGAATTTTACTGGTGGTCAAATCTCTTCTTATGCAGTGAAGAAGACTCAGAGACAGATTTTTAAAGTAAGTTTTTTTTAAAGTGAGAGTTTAATATCTAAATATCCTGAAAATTTGTCCTAAGCTAGTGTGAAAAATGAACCTTAGTCAACCTACGTGTTAACTTTGGCTTGATGCAGCATGCAAAGGAATAGTTGTAGGTTCCAGTTTTCAACAAAACAATACAGGAATCCCCAAACCTCAGCTCTGCTCACAGTGTCCTCTTTACTCCTGGGTTTCCCATTCTGCCCATTTTCATGATTAATTTTCTCCAATGACCTCAGAGCAGCAACACTGTCGGGTGTTGAGAGGAAGCACATTTGCACAAAGGCTACACAGCACTGAAGGATGACAGCCCATGTCATCTGAGACCAAACAGGAGTGTGGAGGCTCAGTCGTTTGGGACAGTCAGACCCTTCCCTAAATCCCTTGTGATTAATGAAAAAATTATAGAAGTGTGCAAGCATGGTTTTTGTTGTTGTGGTTGCTGCTGCTTTTTTTTGGTTGTTTTTTAGTGGGTTTTGTTCTTTGTACTTCATCTTGGATTTGTGAATAAGGTGACCCATGAGCAATGCAGAACCACCATGCTAGGACATTCCATTCTTGCCTTCTTCCATCCCCTCCTTGTAACTGTTCATCACAAAAAGCTCATCTCCACACCTGTCGGAGTCCAGGACATCCCTCTGGCCGCCCTGGCTATCTCCAGACCCTGGCAGGGGACTCAGAGACCCTGGCATGAAGTCAAAAACATCTGTGGCTTTGATTTGAGCCTGTGGAAAAAAGTGTAAATTTTCTATGAGGAATTACAAGCCACAAGGGTTTGAGTAGTGTGATATTTGAATTAACATAGGGTGGAAAAGTAGAAATTTGGAGTTTTTAGAATATAATTCAGGGGGTCAAGATGAAGGAATTTAGGCGTGTCCTAGCCTTCTTTTCCTTCTTCTTGTCTTGGTGTGATGGTGACACTTTTCTATTGGTTTAAGGCGGAGATTCACTGTCTAACATAGATGACAGAAATCGGTAATAAATTGTAAACAGACTATATGTAACTTTTGATATAAAAGGTAAACACTGCCCAACAGGGCAGAGCAGAATGCCATGGCTTCCTTTCTGGATGGAGCTCGGCAGGTCAGAGAAGGAATGTTATAGATAAGAAAAAATAAACAACCTTGAAAATGCAATCAGAGGCATTCCAGGCTCCTTCTTTGGCTGCATGGGCTAAGGGAATGAGGACTCTTTATGATCTCAGGCTCACTCTTACCATCAGGACCCCAAGAAATCACACACACCCACAGAAGGCACAAGGGATGTGGGGGAGTTGCCAGTACCCCAGTCAGAGGCACAAACACCTGCCAGGGCTGCCCAAAAGGAGCTTTGGCACGCCTGCTGTGGGCAGCACTTCTCCGGGTCTCCTCATTGACAGAGAAGAGTCTCTGCATGGGCATGCATGGGAGCTACACCTTGGATTGTGCAAGGCTTGTTAAGGGTTGGTGAGGGGGGCAAGCAAAGGCAGGGAAAAGAAAGCATTAGCAAGGATTAGGGAGGAACAGTCACTGGAAAACAGAGGGATATGGTGATAAAGTGGCTGGTCAAGTGTAAACAGGTTGCTGGACACTATGCTTGCCTGGCCATGCTCTGTGTCTCATGAATGTTATCTGTCCTGTCTTCTCAATAAACACAATTTCAAACCTCATTTAAACCCCCTTTTTCTGTGTGAGAGACTCTCTGCTGGTATATGGGGACAGCTCCAAGTGCAGCAACTGGAACAGGACCAGGAGCCATGGGCTCCTCGTGTCGGTGGTGCAGGGGTCAGAGTCTGTGGCCACCAGGGAAGCTGGAGCTGGACCAAGCAGGGAGTAGGTGACATGGCCTGGGAGCAAGGCAGTCAGCAAGCCTCTGTGGTCAGGACCAAAGGAGGCTGGAAGAGACATGGGGAGTCTCAAAGAGCTTTCTGCGTGAGCAAGTTGGTCTGTGGTAACAACTGAACTGGGGCTGTGATCCCAGGGATTGGCGTCTCCAAGTGCCAGCACTGGGGTTTACTGTGTTCATGTGTGCTCTCTGTGTGTCTGTAGCCTGAGTGTCCTGGATTTATGTACATGTGTAAATGTCCAGGATGCATGTATGTGTAAATATGTGGTGTGTAAATGTGCCCTGTGTGTGTGTGTGCCTGCAGGGAGTGCGTGCCCAGGGATGCTGCTGGGACCTGGGGCACAGAGCTGTGCCAGACTTTCCTCCTCCTGCCTGCTGGATCCAGCCTTCCCCAGCAGTAGCCACTACCACTGCCAGGACACCTCTAGGCAAAGATGGGAAATGATTTCCATCTCTGTCAGCCCAACATCACTGCCTTGGCAGAAAAGGCCACGGAAAGAAGGAAAAGGAGAGCACGGCTATAAACCCCAGGATGCAGTAGCAGCTGTATCCATCAGTCCTGAGTCTGTCTGATCTGTGGATTCCATAGAACCTCTTCCTTTTCTCTCTCCTCCATTTGTATCCCACTAATCTCCTCTCTTCTGAAGGGAAAAGGTGTAATTACTCCTCAAATCTAGCCAACATTTTGCTGCCTCCCTCCTTCCTGCCTTCTCAAACCTAATCTGTGATCAAATCCACCCACCAAAGTCAAATGTCTTTCCAGGGATGAACTTTCAATCAATCTTGGGAGCAGTTTTCTAGTTTTGTGGTTGGTGAGAATAAAAAATTAATGTGTTTTTTTCCGTGTAGAAGCATCAGTCACGCATTGTGTGTACACTAAATTCACAGGGTCATAGAAATTAGAGCCTGGAAAGCCCAGGGGAGAGAACTGCTCCAGCTAAGGAGCTGTGCAAAACTGTACTCTGCATTGCATTAAGGTGAGGAAGGTCTTTGAGCATTCCTGAACTGTCATATCATCCTTGTTTTCTTGTCACTTCTTCCTGAAACACAGGTGTGGGCATTGTCTTTCCCAGGGAAAGCATCTTATTAATTTTAATGAGCAAGGAAGATATGTGCTGTTGAGGAACAACCTCAAATTAAAATATTATTATTATGCAATCAAATATTTGATTGGGTCTTTCACAGTGACATTTAAAGAGCCATGTCCTTATTTTTAGTTAAAACCTGTACTAAGCTGGCTTATGATCCATCAACATCCCTGTCTAAGGATCTGACCCAGATTAGATTTATTTGATTCTATTCTCAGGCTATTATATACTCTCCCATTATGGATCGAGTCTTAATGCCAATCAAATGGCATTGGAAAACCTCCAAATGGCTTCAGCTGAGTGGGAATGGCCCTGTTCAGACCATGTGCTTAAGGTCAGTGTCTGCTCTCAGGTATAAATCCAGCAGAATGTCACTGAAATCAATGGAGATATAGTTGATTTACAGAGATGACATTGGCAGTAGCAATTGACTGCCTCCAAGAACCTGTCTGTGGCCTCAACTCAGCCCTGAGCTCTCAGGATGCTCACACAGGGCTGAAGTCAATGCACTAGAGGACCTGCTGTCTAGTTATCTTCCGACTCTCCTTTGAGCTCTTCTAGTTTAATTTTCTGAAAAAACAGATATTGGGTGCACTGATTCTGGGGTGGAACATCATGATGTGATTGAAAAATGCCAGGTTTGTTGTAAATTCATTGTCATATGCTCATCTGTGTCTGTGCAAGTGGGAGCAACAGGAGGAAAGTGTCCTCCTTTCCTCTGCCACGTCAGCTGAGGGGCAGCCAAAACATCCCCGAATTTCTGTGTGGAAACCAGGACTTGCCCTGTGCTGTGCTGCTTCCACCATCCTGCATCCTCATTCAGCCCCTGCAGAGATCCTGGAGATGCCCTCAGAAATTCCCACTCTTGCATGATGCCTCCTCCAGACTTCCCAGTGTGGGGTGTGACTTTGCTGCTCACCTCGTTCATGTCCTGAATTCACCCCCACTTTGTGGATTTAAAAGTTCAGCAAAAGGGCAGCCCCCATGCAAAGATTTAGAGGGTTCCTACGATACAGCTGCAACAAATCTTTTACTCCCACTCCAAGCAGCAGAGGTCTGGACATGAGAAGAAATGCACAAGGAGGAAATAAAACCCATTTTCATTAGCAGTGACTTGCTGACGATGTGGTTTCTCTGTCAAAACCTGTGACCTGAATTATCACTGCCTGTGCTGCTGGAGGGTTTATTGGAAAATGGATAGCTTTGCAGGGAAAAGAAATCAGGCTGGTGGACATGACATATTTTAAAATAAAAGGAAACAAACCCTCTTCCTTATCTTGCATATAAGCAAAGAGGACATGATCAGAATACTCTTGATGATGAATCAGGCTGCAGAGTTCACCTGGTCCATGCAAATTACACGTCAGGGATGTTCCAAATTACCTTCCTGCCCTCTGCAGCTAAAGCCCCCCAAATGCATTCTCCAACCTGTAGTCACTTAGATGTTGATTGAGTTTCCAGTAAGCTGAAGAAGACTCCCAGCCAACATTCAAAGGAATGTCATGGCTGAGGGCTGAACTCACACCATCTCCCATTTTGTATGAACATCATCCCAGTGGAATTCTGCATCTGGCAGAGGCTTAAGGCTTCTGGCAGCCTGGAGTCCTCATTCAGATGGTCACTGCCAAAATATCAGGGGTGGAGGAACTTCTTGGGCAGCTGTGAGCATGATAGGTGTATCCTGCCCCACGCCTGGATGAATGCACTGCCAGGAGCGCAGTGGCAACACATGGTGACAACACATGGTGGCCAACAAGGCCAAGTGCAAGGTCCTGCACATGAGTCAAGGCAATCCCAAGCACAAACACAGGCTGGGAGAAGCATGGATTGAGAGCAGCCCTGAGGGGAAGGGCTGTGTTGATTACTGGAAATTTAGTGACCTGGCAATGTGCTCCAGCAGCCCAGGAAACCAGCTGTGCCCTGGCCTGTGTCCCAAGCAGAGTGGGCAACAGGTTGAGGGGGATGATTTTCTCCTTCTATTCTGCTCTGGTGAGACCCCACCTGCAGTGCTGCATCCAGCTCAGGGGTGCCCAACAGAAGAAGGGTGTGGACTTCTTGGAGTGAGTCCTGAGGGTGAAGAGCAGGGGCTGAAGCACCTCTGCTATGGATAAAGGCTGATGTAGTTGGGCTGTTCAGCCTGGGTATGAGAAGGCTCTCAAGGGACATTAAAACACCTACCAGTAACTAAAAGAGGCCGACAGGAGAGCTGGAGAGGGACTTTTTCCACGGATAGACGGAGATAGGACAAGTAGCTATGTCTTTAAACTAAAGGAGAGTATGTTAAATTAGATATTATGAAGAAATTCTTCCCTGTGAGAGCGGTAAGGCACTGGAACAAGTTGCCCAGAGAAGTTGTGGATGCCTCTCTGGAACCTCTGCCATCTTCAGAGGATTTAGTATTTATGCCAATACCTCTGCTCATCTTCATTCTTCTCAAAGTTGTGATGGGTTGACTTTGGCTGAACACCAGGTGCCCTCTCTATCACTCCCCCTTCTCAGCAGAGGGAAAATAAGATCGAAAATAACTTATAGGTTGAGATAAGGCAATTTACTAAAGCAAAATCAAAAGTTTACATGCATTGAAGCAAAGAGAAAATAAATAAATGTATTCTCTACTTCCCACAAGCAAGTAATGTTCAGCCACTTCCCAGGAAGACAGACTTCAGCACGGGTGGCATTTTTTCCAGACAGCAAATATTGTAAATAACAAAAGCACCCTGTTTGTCCTCCTTTTCTTAGCTTTTATATCAGAGCTGATTTTGCACAGTATAGAATATTCCTGTAGTTAATTTGGGCCAACTGGCCTGCTTGTGTCCCTTCCCAGGATCTTGCCCACTCCTAGCCTCTTGATGGGGGAATTCTGGGCAGACAGTGCTGATGCTGTGCCAGCTCTGCTCTGCAGGAGTCAAACACTGCTGTGTTATCAACACCTTTCCAGCTATCAATGCCCAGCAGAGCACCGTGAGGGCTGCCATGGGAAAATGAACTCAATCTCAGACAGACCCAATAAAAATGCTTTTCTTCTTTCTGACTCCAGAGTTCCTGGATTAGTCAGATTCTCCTTTTTTATAACACTTCTGCAAACATGTGAGTAAAGGGGAAGTCAACACCCTGCAGACACAGAGAGTTCAGGCAATCAGATGGCCAACAAGCCGAGTGCTTGACTGCTCCCCTCCCAGACAGGCTGTCTTTAAGTCAGCTTGGATGAACCAGAACTCTGTATCTGTGTTTGCCCTGGTGAGTATTTTTTGTTTCATTTTTTAAAGAATAGTGGGTGGGGTTGGTTTTGGCAACAAAATGAGGACCCTAGCCCGCCTCAGGTAAATTCTTGCTTTCCTCATAAAGAACAATTCCTTTCATCCTTATCAGTGTGTAAAAGCTCCGAAACAAACATCACCAGTCAGAATGGGAATATTCAAATCTGCTAAATTTTTCTCTAGCAACCTCAGTTTTTGAAAAAAGCTTCTACATTACTGTAGAAACTTTTTCATACTTCTGGTTGGTCCTTCATGGTTCAGTCTTGTGCTGTGTAGATATACCCAAGTCATGTCTGAAAATACCACATGAAATACAGAAAGAAAGTTGATCATATTAATGGAATCTTCCAACGAGACAATCAGTCCTCCTGAAAAGCAGGATAAAGAAGCCAGGGAAGCCTGGCTGCCTCATTCAGGACTGTTGCAGTTTCTTTGTGTGCTCCTGCACTGCTCTGCATAAATACCCCTTGACTTACAAGCTTCATTTATTTGCTGAAATTAATGCAACAGCATGCAGTTACTATGGTGATGTGGGCTCCCTGACTATCTTAGGCTAAACCCATACCCACATGTGAGCTTCTTCCTGCAGTGCTGAAGTGTGCTGGCTCTGGAGTAGAACCAGACTGGAAGCCAACGTGTAGGAAAGGCTGGGTGATCAGGGAATGTGGATATCACTGACACAGGGGCATTGGCTCTGCAGTAGCTATGGACTTCCTTTGCCTGCCTCCATATCCGAATCTGCTCCATGCATGGAGGGGACAAGCACAGATGACCTTTAATCTTTATGAAGAAAGCAATGACACAATTCATGTCTCCCAGCCTGGTTGCTCATGTACTCTGCATGATGCTTTCCTTTTGCCAGGCTCCTGCTTTTAGAGACAGGAGATAAGGATAGTTCTGCCTTATTCTCTTGACAGCAAAAGGCAAAACTTCAAAATTAGGTGGAATTAATGCAGTGACAAGGTCCTCAAAGTCTCTGAAATACCTTGAATGCTGTGACATTCTCTGCTTCCAGGGCTTCAGGGCATTTCACAGATGCACAGTTCTTTCACTGGTCTTCTGCATAAAGGGCTCCATTTGTAATTAGTAGAACCAAGTAGGGAACTTCCAAGAGCTTTAGCAAATTCTCTGTGGCTGGGAAAAGGGTGCACTTAATCAAAGCTGTGGTTTGCTGTGAATTACTCACTCAGCTGTTGATGGTGACCGGCTTTACCCTGCAGCTTGTTCGTGTTCCCTGGAGCCTCAGATATCTCTATGCTGCCATGAGGATTTTGTCTTGTTCAACCTTTTCTTCAGGAATAAATCTGTGTCCAGTGGTGCCTCAGTCAGCAGGTTTGTCTGCCTGGTGCAGCTCCCCATGGCACACAAAGTTGTGCTGTAGCATACTCTGGGAAAGAACTGAGTTGCTCAGATGTGCTATAACAAAGATGGTTTCCCTGCTAGGGTGGCACAGAAATGTTTGCTCTGTTGAGAGATTAAAGAACATGTGCAGAGTTTTCCGCTGACAGGAATGTGTCACTTCACAGCTGGCTGTTTGCACAAGTACCCTGCCATTAGCCAAGCACCCTGTCTGCAGCTCTGTGGTGCCCAGAGAAGGAAAGAGAGAGGGTTCACTGCACAGTCTTCATGGCTGATGACTTACCTGCTGCTTGGAGCACTAATCAGTGTCAAAACAACAGGGACTACCAGGCTGGAACATAGATTTTGCAGTGTCTGTAGATGCAGAAATTTTGGTAAAATTAGTGAAAAAAAAAGAAAAGGGGAAAAAAAAAAGGAAGACTCGGAGATAAATGGAATTTATTTGCCTAAGAAGTTTGGGATCTTAAAGCTCCCATTTTCTTAACTTTAAAAACCACAACTGAGATACATGGATATTTCTGAGGTCTTTATCTACGGAGGTTTATATCTTTGGATGTTCTTTCAGTTCCCACTGAGTCTGAAGCTCTTCAGGTGTTCTCCAACACCTGACGCAGAGAGAGGAGAGGGCTGTGAGCTGCAGAGATAGTTCTTCAAGGAAACCTGTGAGGCTGACAAAATGCTCATCCATGGATATGGTGAAGGAGTGTCTCAAGCTGTTTTGGTGCCTTGAGAGGCTACCTAGAATAGAGGCTAGACAGTGTTAAAAGAATAAAGTAGGTATTTATTAAAAAGGCCTTAAAAGGATACACCTTGGGCAGTACAAGAGCCCGGCCAAGCCTACACCCAAGATGGACTCCAAGTCATGAGCTTTCACACTTTTATACATTTTGGCCCATTTACACACTGAGTTAATTGTCCAATTACAGCTTCATCTTATGAAGTCCCATCCTCCCAGTTTGCTCTCCTCAGTTCCCGGTTGTTTGTACTTTTTGGGACTGAAGCTGCAATGGTGTCCTTGGCTCTTGGGCTGGAAAAGGATCGTTTTGTTCTACTAAGCTGTGAGAAGGACTTGCTAAGACTTTATATGAAGTTCAGAGTTCTATACTAATGCAGTACAGAATCTGCAAAATATGAAAACTAAAATTTAAGGCATTGGTTTCAAAGGTCTTTCCTGGAGATGGGAGAACCATGAGAAAGTGGAAAGACTGCAAAAAGAGAGGTTTAAACGTATCAAGTTCTCTAGCAACATCAAGGCAACAACTTTAGAATAAATTTGCAGATTGTTTTAACCAGTCTACAGCAGCACAGCTATCATGCAACAACAATCCCCCTGGGACTGGCACTGATGCATCTGAGCTTTCAGCTCCGTCACACCTCTGCATTCTGAAGAGAACTGTCTCCCATGAAACTTCCCTTTGCAGAGGACAGAACAGACCCAGCTGTTTAACATGCCATGCTCCCTCACACAGACTTTCCTCTTAGCTTTCCTTTTTTTGTTTTTCTTGCAAGGAAAGAATTATTCTAGTGCCATTTAAGCTGAAGGAATCTGGCTGCTGTTACTGTGCACTGTAATTCTGCTGCCCTTCTGGCACAGAACAGCCCTTCCCTCTCCATGGCTGCCAAAGGAAAAGGAAAGGGGAATGAGATCTGGGCTACACTGAGGTGATTATTTTGAAAAGCTCATTGAACATTTGGCAGTACAGATGTCACCTGCCATTAAAATGGGAAAGGAATTTGCTCTTTTGTCTAGCACACAGCAGTGGGTTTTGCCTCATTGAAATGTAATCCAGGTAACTGTCCCATTCAGGATGTACTTCCAACCCAGCAGTTTGGGAGTTACAGCTCTCTTTGACTCCTTAGGTAAACAAAGACAATAAACTCTTCCCCAAAATAAATAGGAAGCAGAAGTCTTGACCTCAAAGATTAAAAAACTTCCTTTGTAACCATGCAACCCATCTCTCCTTATCTCTGTATGCCCACATTGTCTGCGTGTGATGTGCACAATCACCAGTCCACATCACCAGCACAGTGACTTGGGTAGGTGTGGTTTTTGTGTTCACTGGCCAGTTCAACTCACCCCACGTCATAGCCGTGACAGTCAGAAATTAAATGGAAATGCTCTTTTTTTAACATGTAGGAACTAGAGTACAACTAGCAAGAAAAGCAGTTAAAACCCAGATCCAGGGAGTTGTAAGGCTTTTCAAGGGTGTGATGCTGGAGAAACTAAGGTCAGAGGATTCCTGAGTCAGTGAGGCTCAGATGCTAGCAGGTATTATGTAGGCCAAAAGAGGGTAAACAGTGGCTGTAAGGCAGCAGGAGCCTTTGTGGTCATCTCTGCTGAACGCCTGCTAAGGTACAGCAGCATTTCCCATGTCAAGCACACCGCTCCTGCCTGAGCATGAGTCCCTTTAGAAGGGCACAGAGCCAGCCTAAACTCTCAGTCTTGGGTGAAGATATCAAGGGATGGATAACACCCCACTGCACTCAAGAAAGAGATGTTAGAGGAGGAGCTTGGATTTGACCTGGAAAACCTCTCATCCCACTGCTCTTATGTCTTAGTTAGGACTAACACTCTTCAGGCCCAAAAATTGGCCTGGCTGCTGCCTCAGAGGGCAGACATTAGGCTTTGAATTTGTTCAGAAGTTAAGCTGTTAGCTGATGTCTCTCAGCTGAGAGAAAAGGCTTCACACACATCACAAAGCCCATCCCTAAGGAGTCAATCCTCTTGGAGCAGCACTGCTGAGGGACAGCAGCTAATGGTCCCCTCTCACAGCTGCAAGGAGCTGAGTGCTTGTGTGGGTCACTGTCAGCATCAAAGGTGGGACAAAACCTCCCTGGTGTTCACTTTGACCTTCTGGTGAAGCTTTGTTCTTCTTTTTCTGAAAAGTTCCCAAGTCTCACCAGGGTGAGACAGTGTTAGAACCAGCATTCAAAGAAGCTGAAGCGCTGAGTGAAATATGAATCAGGACCCACCCGGTGTCCCAAAGGCAGGTTGGGCTGGCAGCACGCCTCCCCTGTTTGTGCTGTTCATTCAATGGCCTTGTGGTGATGAACTCTCAGTTTACAAATATATTTAGATTCACTTTTCAGACACTGTCTCTCATTGGATACAATAAACCTGGAGCTGTACATGGAAGTATAAGGCAAGCTGTAACTCCAAAATACCCCACATCTGCAGAAGGAATCATGCAAAAATCTTGGTTAATGGTGAATTCAAGAGCTCCAAGGCAAAATCTGTTTGGGCTGCAGATGTGTGAGGTACTTAGAACCTTGTGCTTTGTCCGGTTTCTGCTTCTTGACTTCTAACTGAGCATCTGGAGCCTCTCCATAGATCTTCAATATGCTGTGATCTGCAGGCACAGAACCCTGCCTGTTCCATGGCAGCTTCCTGCCGTGCTACTAGTTAGCCCACATGGCTCCCAAATGCACTCAAGAGGTCCTCATTGATTTTAACAATAAAGCAAAATTCAAAACAGGTGAATCATTCCCAAATCTCAAAATCATTGTTAAAATAGCATTCAATATTGTAATAAATTTTGGAAAGTTTTGGGTTGCGTTCTGGCTTCTGAACCTTCAGGGTACATTCAGTATATGTTCCTAGCAAAGGAGAAATTGTGTATATATCAATTAAAATACAATTAATATTACATTTACATTTTATTTAAGTATTACTATATAAAAATTTAGGTACATAAATGTTAATATACTTAATCAAAGCTAGACATTTTATTTTTATAAATTGTAAGCTATTCCCATGTATATTTTTTTCCAGTGATAGTGTTAATTTTTTTTATAGCAGCTCATATGGTGCTGCTGTGTTTTGGATTTGTTCTGAAAGCCGATGTTTTTATTACTGCTGAGCAGAGCTTACACAGAGTCCAGGCTTTTCTGCTCCCCACCCCACCAGCAAGGAGGCTGGAGGGGAACAAGGAGTTGGGAGGGGGCACAGTAGGGATAGCTGACCCCAACTGACCTGTGAAAATTTAAAAAGTTTAATAAAGGACAATAGGAGACAAGGACCATAGAGTAAAGGTTATGGCGCTCATCCAAGAGCACACTGTCATCTTTGGGGATACCCCTTAAATACCTTTTCCTTACATCCTCCTGTTGCATATTCATAGACCCTTATGCATATCCATAACTAGTTTACATTTTCCAGGAACTATTTTACATGGCCCCTCCTCGGGTCTGCCTTTTTAGAGCATGTGTGTTTCTTGGCTGTGGTTTTGGCTCCTCTTTGTCACTTCCAGTTTGGGCCTTGGTCCACACTGCCTTCAGACAGTGAGTGCTCCTGGCTGGCAGGTCTGTAGCAGGTGTCCTCATCCTGTGTTCATTGGATGTTATCCCATCCAAGCAGGCATTTTAACACAAGCACACTTATATCAGCTATTTCACTACTGTGTCTATGCTTAATTAGCGGCAGAAATACAAACTATATCATTATAGCAAAGTTACTTTAACACCACACATGTAAAATCCACTGTAATATTTGTGAAAAGCCAATGCTATAATATGTATCTATAAGACGACCCAAGGGATATTGCAGACCATTTGGGGTCACACTCTGTGTATAAGGGTGGGGGAGAAGAAGGGAGAAGGTACATTCAGAGTGATGGTGTTTGTCTACCCAGGTAGGGAGATGGATCCCAGCTTTCCCAGGGATGCTGAACACCTGCCTGCCTTTGGAAGTGGGGAATGAATTCCCTTGCTTGGGCATGCAGTTTTTGCTTTACCTGTTAAACTGTTTTTAACTCAACCCACGAATCTTCTCACTTTTACCCTTCCCCTTCTCTCCCCTATCCCACATGAGGGGATGAGCTGACTATCAGGGTTAAATCACAACACCCTCAAAAAAGCTATTTCCAGAAATGGGGGATTTCAGTGAAACAGCAACACTTCTGTGCACTGTTTGCTCAAATAGTGGCAGTGTTTTTTCTCCCCTTAAGATTTTGTTAGGGATGAAGCCTTAGCACAGTTCAGTTCTAGAATTGCCACACAAATATTGCTTGTTACATCCGTAATTTGAATACTGGGTATTCAGAAATAACAATTCAGCTTTCTAAAACTGAGCACTAAAAAGTAAAAGCTATTTCCAAAGCTCCATTAATAACTTGCTTGTGCAACAACATCCACAAATCCAGTGTCAGAGTTAAACTTTGAATTCCACAGACCTTAACTTGCAGAAACACACTCAGCCTTTGCATATGCTACCTTGGGAGATGAAGATCCATCTGAAAAAGTCTATAAATTTGAAAAATAACTCTCATAAAAATGAATGTGATTTATGTAAGCACATTATGGGGAAAATACCCTGAACAGTTGGTTTAAGTGCTTAGACTTCTTTAACTTAATATTTCCATATGGTTATATTGTAATTTTAGATTTTTTTTTGTTGTTGCTTCATACTCTTCTTTGTTAAATTTGAGAAACAAATCAAGGTACTGGCACAAAGAAATTAAGCAACAAAGATGCCTCCAAAGAGTGCTTGATTGTTCCCACATGTAGCAATGATTCTTTCTACAATTTCCCCTAATCCTCAAGGAAACATTATTCCAATTGTCACAGGGTTGTTTGTATGATTGTCTGTGAACAGACAATCATCAAAATTTTCTGATATAAAAAGCAGAAAAATAAGTGAGGAAATTAACAAACTGCATTTCTTTTTTTTTTTTAAAGCAGGATCACATTAGCTAAGTAAAGATTAGTTTCAAAATGCCAGACATGGTTTGAATTCTTAGTGAATTGTTTCATGTTTTTAACACTTTCACATTTATCCTACAAGATTTCACTTTTGCCTAGATTTTACTACCCCTGCAATGATCCACCACTAAAAATACTCAGTTTATCTGGAGCTCTCAAACTGGCTTATGTGCTGTTTTTTAACTACAGCTTCCAAAGATCTTGAAAATGATTATTTAAACCAGCACAGCACATTGTGTCAGCCTTCTCAAACCAACGTAACCCCACATTATATTGATTTTACTGAAGTTGATTCCTACCAAGTAAAACTGAATGGATACAAATCACTTTCAGGGCAATGTGGAGCTGCAAGGGAGTGGTGTGATATCACCTGCACAACTCAGCTCACTGACTGCAATAATCTTTTTTTGGGGGAATTTCTTCTCTGCTGCAATTCATTCCTCCTGTGAACATAGTAAGAGCAAGTTATAAGACAAAGTAATAAATGCCATAATGAATTTGTTTTCATTATCTGTATCAGACCAGTTTATGGATAAAGAGGAGGCTTAGGATGTTCAGATGACAGAGCAAGTGTCAGCTGAAACTTGGCTCTAGGATGGCCTGAACATCTGTGGGGACACAGAGCTTAGTAAAAATGGCAACACTTGTCCAAAAGTGTTGTTCATTTTCCTGAAAGTATCTACAATCAGAGCTAGTAAGTGAATGGGGGGAAGAACACAGGGATGGAGAGAGAATGGGCAAAACAGAGGGGAGAGAGGGACAGATGGGGATAGGACTCACCTGAACTGCTCCTGCAGCTTGTGGTGGGAGACCTCCATAAGGGACAGCAGGATTTTCTTGGGAAAACTCCTTATTTCTCCCAGCCAGAAAGACTGGAAGATTCCCCTCAGCCCTACACGCCACCCATGCGAGTAGGCAATATATGAATATATCAATTGTATTTATCATGTGAGAACATTCCAACCAGACTTTCTCAACACAGAGATAAGATGCTGGGCAGAAAAAAGGATTTTCATTACACTTCTTTCCTTCAGACCTAATAAGCCACAATGGATTGATGGTCAACACCCCAACACTTAACACACTTTGTATGAATTAAAGGGAACCTGCTGAGATACACAAATCTTTTGGCATTTTTTTCAGAAAGTATGTAATTCTTAGCATGTCTTATTCAAGTGACAGACGTAAAAAGAAGCTATCAAGAATGGATTCTTTGTTTTCTACTTTATAACTTGACAGATGTAAGAATTTATTTAACAATAAAACACCTGGCAGCTGTCTGGAAGGGCTAGTGGCTGAGTCTGGTGCAAGTAGATACAGCTGAATGGCTAATGTTGGAAACCAAGCTGGATGGAAGGAGCTGAAACCTGTGATGCAACAATGCTTTTTAGTATCAGAAAAAGGGGAAATAGTTACACAACAAAAATATCAAGACCAATAGTTACATAATCTGCTCTTTTTCCAGGGAACCATAATTATTAAGGCATTTTCTCATCTGAGCCACATGCAACTCATTAAAAAGGTGCAATCAATAGCAAGCACAGTCTGTGGACAGCATAAGTATTGAAATCCAGCTTCATCTCCCTAACCACATTTTCAGGAGCTGCCCCTGAGTGCACCCCCAGCACTTGAGAGTGAGTCCTCTCATACATCAGCAATAACACCATGCATCTGCTGGAGATCTGCAAAGCCTCATCAGTGTGATGTGCAGAGGAGGATGCCAAGGAAATTATTCAAACCTGGGAAAATGCCTTAGTCCAAAAGTCAGACTCATCTTGCCTAAATACAGGAGTCTGTAATGCAGGCTGTGATATGAGGTAGCCAGCACAGAATTCCTTGACTGCTCCTAGAGAGAAATAGGAATGCTGTGAGGGACATTTATGCAGCCTGGTTTAAAGATTCACTCTGGGATAAGATGAACTTCGCTGAGAAAGGGTTCATTACTCCGAGCTGACTCCAAAGGGATGGTGACTAGTGCTGTACAGCCATCTGTTGGGTAGAAGTGCACATCTGGCCTGATATATCCATGTGAGAGACCGAAAATATTCCGTCCACTTAATTAATCAGAAGCAGACCACAGTGCTAACATATAAAGGAGACCTTCATGTAAAGACAGTTTTGTTTCCAATGGGCATTGTTAACAGCAGACAGAAACAGGAATTAACGGGTGTAGGCTGAAGCCAGGTACACATGCAAGGAAAATACAAAGTGAAGTGCTTTGTACAATGAATGAAACAAGCCACTGCTCAACAGTAGAAGAGGTGGCTTCTTGATCTCTGGGAGCCTCCAATGTCTTTATGAAACATCAGTGCTCCAGTTCCATTTAATGTGGATTAAAGGAATAAATTTATTAACCAGAATAAACTGTGTTGCTCCATAAATCAGACTGGATCAGATTACTTCAGAATGTCTGGCTGGTCCCTGTCTTAAATTTGTTTTAAAACATGCATACTTTTCTATATCTAACAGTCTTTTCCTCTGTTCTCCAGGGGAAATAAATAAACATTTGGAAATACAGTAGGTTCTTTAGTCTTTAAAAGAGAGATAATTCTTTTCAAAAATAACTGTGTTCTACACAGCCATGGCAGTGAGCACAAGGATTTCATCTGCAAAGGCAGGAGCAATTTTGCAAGCCAAACAGAGTAAGTCCCCTGAGCTGCTGCCCCCAGAATCAATGGTTCTTCAGTCTCGTATTTACTCCAAGTGACAAATGTAGGTTGAAGGGGTTGGGTTTGTTCAGCCCCCTCCAGGTGGTACTGGTGTCCATAACCACCTGGTTTCTGAGATAAGGAGAAATATTTGCCCTGAGCTCTGCCTTGCTGGCTCAGTTTAGATCTTAGAGAATTCAGTAGAACGTGTTCTGTTGTCTCACGTGAACTGCTGCCAGCTCCTGTGACTCTTTTGTGACGCAGAGTTAGAGCATCACAGGGGCAGCTGGGAGGTGATGCACGCACTGTACTATGTCCTCATGTCTTTACACGTGTTGTTTCTTGCTTTGCACATTTTCCTTGCTGTAAAACAAGAAAGTTTTGTGGAAACATGAAGCTACCTTTATATAAGGAAGTGTGGGTCTAATGTATTAAGGCAGGTTATTTTCTCAAAAAAGAATCTATATAATATATTTGTCAGGAATGTACCAAGCCCCATATGCAAATTTCAGAGAATTTGTTCATCTTTGCATCTTTTTGACTTTTGATATGATGGTTACCAACATTATTTTAATTTACAGCCTGAATACCTTCACCTGCACATAATGTTCTTTTCTCATTCATCTGCTATACATCCTCCCTTCCCTGACATTCCCTATCAATCAACAGCAATAGAATCCCACCTCAGCTTTCCTTTTACAAGGTTGAGCAAATCTCATTTGCCCATTTCAGGGCTTTATTCTGCCAGCAGCTTAAAGTCATCATGTACATCACAACCTTTCCCCTCCTAACTGGAAGCAAGTAAAGAGCTCTTTTCCCAAGGCAGGTGGTTTTATAAATTTCTAAGGGTGAGGTTCACTCAGTGTACCTTGCCCTAAAGGACATCTTAACAGCTCCCTCAAATGTGATGACTGCTTTCCAGCACTTAATCTCTCAGTCCAGGTAACTCTAATGTTCAATACTAATGATTCCATGGTTCTGTGCTTTATTTGGATACCTTCTCTTCCTGAGCAGTGGCCTTACCTATTATCTCGGGTGACATTGCAGCCTGCCTCATGGAGGTGTGCTGTGCAGCACTTTGAACTACACTGAACCTTGCTCCAGGGCCTGTTTCTGCACCCTGGCTGCAGGCACAGCCTTGTACATCAGCTGGGCTGCTGCAGCAGTGAAGGTGAGCACCTCAACATCAGGAAAAACCAGTACATCCCATGGGTTCGTAGGAGATTGGGAAATGTTCCCATGTGTCCTTCAGAAGCTATTTTGAATCCACTTTCACCAAAAGCACCATAGTTTGGTTTGGACTGGAAGGGACCATAAAGATCATCTAATTCCAACCCACCTGACATGAGCAGGGAGAACTCTCACTAGTTTGGGTGGCTCAGATTCCCATCCAGCCTGGACTGGAACACATCCAGGGATGGGGCGTCCACAACTTCTCTGGACAATCTATTCCAGTGCCTTACCACCCTCATGGGAAACAATTATTTATAATACATAATCTAGACCTACTTTGTCTCATTTCAAAGCCATTTTCCCTTGTCCTATCACTAAATGACTTCAGAAAAAGTCCCTCTCCAGCTCTCTTTAGCTCCTTGAGGTCTCCAAAGGTGCTGGTGACTTTTCTTATCTGAGCTGAACAATCCGAACTCTCTCAGCCTGTTTTCATAGAAGAAGTGCTCCAATTCTCTGATCACCTTCAAAGCCTCATTTGGAATTCCAGTAGGTCCACATCCTTTTTACGCTGTGTGGGAATCCAGGGTTTCCCTCTGGCTGCCCTGGAGGGCCTGGGACCCTGGCAGGGGTCAGGAACCCCCCTGGACAGAGCCCCCAGAGACACTGTCTGTGATCTCTGTCCATGGAGAGGAGTTTTCAATCTTACAGGATGAATTACAAGCTTTGAGTGTTTGATAAGAGTAATAATTAAGTGTGACACGGGTGCAAAAGTCAAATTTTAGGATTCTAGATTAGGGGTTCAAAGGGGACAAGATGGAGGAAATTGGGTGTGTCTTGTCCTTTTCTTCCTTCCTCATGCCCTCCATGTTTCACTGTGGTGTTGGCATTTTTCTGTTGGTTTAGGCTGGGGACACACTGTTCAACGTAGATGATAGATATTGGCACATTATTGTAAATATAGCACACGTAGTTTCTGGTATTTAATGTTTGTAACATCCCACTGAGGGCAGAGCCCCACATGCTGCCCTGCAGGACAGACCTGCGGCAGGGCAGCAGAACATGTTATAGATAAGCAAGAATAAACAACCTTGAAAACAGCACAGACGAATTATGGCTTCTTCTTTGGCAACGGGGCAGAAAGACAGAGACTTTCTACAATCTCAGAATCACCAATACCCACAGATTCCGACAACGCTGGGTACCCCGGAGCTGGATGCCGTACCCCAGGTGGGTCTCACCAGAGCAGAGTAGAGGGGCAGAATCCCCTCCCTCACCTGCCTCATGGAGTTTTGGATGCAGCCCAGGACACCTTTGGTTCCCATGTTCATCTTCCCATGCATGAGCACCCCCAAGCCTTTCTCCTCAGGGCTGCTTTCCCTCTGTTCATCCAGCATCTGTGTTTGTGCTTGGGACAGACCATGCTCAGCACACACGGACTCTGCACTACCAGTCTGCTTCTACCCTTTGCCTCCAATAAAACGGCCAATTATTTGGGTATCTTTTCTTCTGCTTAACTAATGTCCAGGTAAACACAATAGATTATATTAATCTTTTTCTGAGCATCATTTCTTGTCTCAATAAACCTACAAGGTAATCTTGTTTATTGTCTCTCTGATAAACACAGGTTTGTGTTTTATCCCACTTTGTATTTATTTCTGGATGGTAAATAGTTTTTTTCCTTCTGGATTTACTCTAAGAAATCACAATATATTAAGCTTAGATGAATTGCTCTCTGGTTTTCTAAATGGCTTTTTTTTCCAATTTCTTAGACATAGGTTATGCTCTGATTGCAGCACCTGTCTGGTTTACACTAAGACCATTTTCAAGTCTTTGAAATCTTTTGTCCAGATCTCATATCTAATCATTACATTCTTTAGTTTGCACAACTTCACTCTTCTGCCATCAGGGAGGTGTACTCCAAAGTGGCCTGTGATAACAAGATTTTCTCTAAACATTAATTCGTTAGTATCAGATATAAAACATCATTGCAGCTGACTTGGTGTTGCTTTAAGTAAAGCAACAGTAAAGTAAAGAAATCTGCTAGCTTTTGCATGCAGAAATAATGTGACATGAGCATTTTCTAGGCAACATCTGGGAAATTGATTTTTAAATATTTTTAGTTTTTTTCTTTAGCAGCATCTCAGCTGGTCTGTCTTGCACTGAGCTCCAAGCTGCTGGTTAACAGCAGATCTTCAGAATTATCCCTGCACAAGCATTCACCATCCCTCCTTGGAGGGATTCTGCTCATACCATTTATCCCTTCCCAGCCTATTTCAGCAGCTGGAATGGACTGGAAAGTCATTTTAACCTATATATCTGGCAAGAAAGCAAAAATACACAAACTTTTCCATCCTACCTGTGTTATTATATTGCTTTTCTGCCATTCAAAATAAATGCCTATCCATACTAAATTAAGCTGTGGGAGTAACACCTGCCAGGTGTGCTTCAGTGTTTTATTCACAATTTTCCCTGGGGATGAAGTCCACCTGCAGTTACCATTTTGTGTTATTTGTGTTTATGTTTATACAGAATGTACAGCCCTTGGTATGTGTGTGATGTCCTTTGAGGAAAAGGATTTGTCTGAGAACTGCATGGTGGCACAGCTCATGTGCTTCTGTGACATTCAGGAGAGATGAAACTGTGAGCTGATGCTGATCAGACAAGCACATAAGCCTGACTTTTAAAAGATTCTTCTGTGTTACTATATTTATTTTGTTGGAGCCACAGAAAAATGCGTTCTTGTCAAAATGTGTCTTTAACAGGCTTTGCTTGCCATTCTTCTTGTGGGCTGGAAACTCAAACAGAAGCCTAATAAACACTTCAACCTAATCAACAACATTTATTTTCTGGGTCTAATTGCACCTTCTGGTTTATTCCTGACTGTCCTGGGAACAAGTGAAATGAAATAAAATTACATAATGCTAATAACTCCCCAATCACTTAATGCACTTATTTTCAAGTCTGTACTTGGGAATAGATGGTACTCAAGGCACTGTGAGATCCAGATGGCCAAAGGTAAATTAGGTTTATTTTACTCCTGTGATGTTCTGTAGGTGACATCTGAACTGCAAAGAAGGGTCATTTATGTAAGAGAGATGGAACATGCTACATTTTCTGTGAAACACACACAAAGTACACATGGCTGCCTCTCTCTGCCACGTAGTTACCTTTATCCTCATTTTACGTGCTTATGCCGTTTCTTCCTTCTGCAGTAAAATATTTATGGCCAATTGTTTTTATATTGTTTTAGTCTTCCTGTATCCTGACAGAGGTTGAATCATAGAATCATTAAGGTTGGAAAAGACCTCCAGGATGATCAAATCCAACCTTTGATCCTGCCTGCTAAGCCATATCATGAAGTGCCATATTAACTTGTTTCTTGAATATTTTCAAGAATGGTGATTCCACCCCTACCTGTGTTATGTACTTTTTTCTATTTTCATATCCCATCAGTGCCTTTTAAAATTTTTTTAAGTGTTTATTATTTCTTCTCAGGCTTTATACTGTCCTTATAGCAAAACTTGCATTTATCCAAGAGTACAAAAGTGAAGAAATATTTCATAGCACAGAGAGGTTTTTATGTAAGCTTGTGGGAGCTCCAGATTTGCTGAATATTTCTGCAAATACAGCTTTTGGTGTTTACTGTGTGTTTTTATGTGCTGAAATACTGAAAGGTTTCTCTGACTTTCACAGACATTTATTGAGAGCAGATTGTACCAAATCACAACCTTCACCCATAGCCAATGCTCCTGTATACAGCACTAATGAGTCCTAGCAGGCAAAAACACGTCTCTGTGTAATAGTTCAGCCTGACAAGAAATCTTCCTCTGATGTCACAGCTGTCTCTGAAGTGAGCCTGCACCCTGGTCCTGCAAAGCAGAGGCTGACACCACTGACTGTGTGTCAGTACCACAGAGCTCTTGCAACTTCTCACCATTTGAATTCCAAGAGCAAGCAGGGAAGGATGTTGTTTATTGTTTCTCTTCTCTTTGCTCTTAACGCACCTCAGTGCCAGAGCCTGGTCGTGTGAAGCGTGGAGGCTGAGGATGTGATCTAAAAGCCTGCTTTAAGCCTGCATTCTTTCCACCGGCTTTTAGAAGACTCTGGAACAGGAAAGGCTGTTACAGTCCTGTGACGTCTGTCAGAAGTGTGGGGTGCGGTTTGCAAAAAAAAAAAAAAAAAAAAAATCAGTGAGAAGACCAAGCCAGACATGATAAAGCTGTGTGTCACTTATGCAAAGCCTACAGCCACCAAATAACCTTATCAAGATTGTCAACATGCTGTAAAAAGTGCTACTCCTGCAAGTTATACAAAGTAAGGGCGGTGACTCTTACACATTTGAGTACAGATCACAATGAACCTCTTCAGGGGAGGTGATGTAGATACACATATATCACCTGTCATATATACATAAATCATCTGTCTCTTCTGCCAATCACAACAAATAAATTGTGCATAGTCCATCTGTGGTCAATCTTCTTAGATTCATATCTATAAAGTTTGGAAATATTTAATCTCTTTCACATCTAGTCATACTGATCAACTGGTGTGTTCTGTAGGGTGTAAAATAAATACAAACCAAATACAAATCATTAACTAATATAAATACATAGATTACCAATAAATATCTTTTAAAGGACACCACCTGTGTGGAGCTTGATCCTGACCTGGGGGCATAACCAGCAAGGTCAGTAATCACTCCTGGTCTGTTCACTAGGGCAGGAGCTATCCAATGGCATTTTGGCCAGTGCAAAGAACAGTCCCATTCAACTCATTCAGAATGAGGGGGAGAAGCTGGGGATGGGGTGCTAGTTGGCCACACTCCTGGATCCTCTCCTCTTTCCTCCCACTGGGAGCACAGTGCAGTGCTTAGCACATCTTTTAGAGCAAGCCAACCATTTTTGAACGACAATTTATTTACATAGGCGAGGAGAAATAGCTTCTTGGCAACTGTGTACATGCCAAATGCTGATTTTCTATTTTAACTTCTAGACACAATGGCAATTGGCTTGTTTGAAAGATGGTGGATTATGAACTGAAGGGACAGCTAATGAGGGGGGAGCAAACATGAGCCCAAATCTGCACTTCCCTTGTGCATTGCCTTGGTGAAACACTTGAAATTGGGTTTGGGCCAAAGAAGCTTTTGAAGTAACCGAATCAATTTATTTTTAGCTGCAAATATGGAGTAACTTTTAAATAGAAACGAAAACTGGACAATCCAGGAAAACAAAGAAGAGTGTCAATAAGGTTGAAACCCAAGCTGCCTTTGAGCATCTGCAGGGTAGATGCCTCTTCCCTTTCTTGTTGCAAGCAGTCAGGAAGGGACAAGAAATGAAATCCATAAAAGGTTGTTATTCACCAGAAATTAGCTTTGCTTATTAAAACTGTTAAGAATTACTCAGATGGCATTCCTAGCGCAATATTTAGGGAGTTAACAGGATGTTGGCAAAAAAATGCTCCAGCCATCCTTCAAAAAATAACCCAAAGACAACATGTTTCATGGCTCCTTCTCCGGCACCACCTGGGTCTATCCCTTTGGAGTCTTAGAGCAAACAAATCACAGCTGCTCTACCTCTACCTTGGGATGAGGTATCTTAAGATGGGAGAGCCATAGTTCTACCCACATCTGGTTTAGCAGTGTGTGTAAGAGGGAAAAAGTGCTGCAATTGCTTAATTTCTTCTCTTTTCTGATCAGTGCTGGTGATAATGGTTTCCTTGTTATGGCTTGTAGACTCCAGCACACTGCTGTGTTGAAGCATAAGAGGGCTCAAAGATAACTCTTAAATAAAAAAGGTTTTGGTTCCAGCACAGCATGCTCGCAAAATATCTACTGACAAGTCAAAGAGTGTTCCACATGGCATGTAAAACATATGTTAAAAATTATGCATCATAGACCAGCTTTAAATTATTCATTTTTAATTCCTTCAGCCTTGAAGGGCCTTTAAACATTCACTACTGAGAAACAATCCTGTCACTGAGGGAACAGCTATAAAATAAAAAACTGGCTACTTAAAAATATACAGAAAAATGCTTTACCTAGGCACAGTTTCTGAATTTTAAAATATGACTAAAGGTCTGGATCCCCACTTGGTAAAAGCTGATACAGCTCCTTTGAAGTCTGCATAACTATCCCCATCAGCAGCTGAAAGCCCTGGCCCAGACTTTAGAATAGATATAGTTTCTCTACATAAGATGACAAGCAAGATTTGCATGGTTAGTTCAAACGATTCCATATTCACTGAGCTGTTGAGGAAATACTGTCTGTGAAACAAATCCTGGATTCATTCCCAAAACCATCTAAATGACACTTGCTAGTGAAATGCTACAGCATGAGGAGGATTGGATCCAGCATGCTGGGTTGGACCCTGCTGTAATTCCAATGGCATTATCAGAGAGCACTCGTTACCTCCACGCTCCTTGGAGAGCATCAGGGAAGTTGAGAGCATCTGAAGGAATTGAGTGAGAGTGTAACACTGATATAAAAAGGATAAATAGGCTCCACACTTGCTGTTCACACTTGGTGGATTTGGTCTTGTTCTCTGCTCTTGGCTCGGGTGCTGGCAGAGACTTGTGGATCTTCTCCATGCTCTGCATTTCTCCATGCTACACTCCTGTCACTGTGTCATGCCTCCCTGAGGCATCTCTGGGGCAAACACTCCTCTTCCACCTTGCTTCACAGAAGGGAGCCTTTCTGAGCAAACTCAGCCACCATATCTCCTCCTTGCAACTTGTGGCCAAGGTTGGTGTGGCTGGAGGCGTGCACCATATCCTACCTCTTGTGTGTTCCAGAAAAATGGTGCAGAGATGGGACTGAAAACACAGGAAAAAAATTATATCTCACTCCCTTTCTTCAATCACAGAACCATAGAATAGTTTGGGTTGGAAGGGATCTTAAAGATCATCTCATCTCAACTCCCCTGCCATGGTCAAAGACACCTTCCACTAGATCAGGCTGCTCAAAGCCCCACCCAGCCTGGCCTTGAACAGTGCCAGGGATGGGGCATCCACAGCTTCTCTGGGCAACCTGTGCCAGTGTCAACTTGATTAGCTATTAATAATTAGGATATTCTTGGCTGCTGGGTTAAGCTTTCCTTGATACAACCTAGTGAAACTTTGTATGTTGTATGATGATAAATTAGCTGTTTTATGAGATTTTTTTTTTTCTGTTGAATACAGGGACAGACCAGGTGTGGTACAATAGGCGGTGAAATGCAGAGTGCTCAGACTCTTTCTCATCACTCTCTCACTCCATCCCTCCCCCTAGAAATGCTTGGCAGAAATCCCCAAACCTGATGCACAACCCTATTACTGGTGAGCTGTTCCCCAGAAATTCTTTGTCGTAAACAGTCCCAGTCACTCACTGTTGTGAAGCAAATGGAGCACCAAATTCAACCAATTTGCCTGAAAGTATGAGAGCATCAGGGCAAAAAGGTAACAGAGACACTAACAGACGATCAAATTGGAGCTCCTCATCCCACCTCCAGCAAAGTGTCAGGCAGCTCCTGGGAAAAAGCACTGAAGAGCTATTTAATAGACTGTTTCCACCACACAGTAATCCCTTGTATTGATACGTTCCTTGTTAAAGAAGACTACTGTGCTTTTTTTTTTTTTTTCTCTAATGCTCATTACTGTAGATTAAATCCCTTCCAAACCCTGTTTATGAAGGATATAACACTGTGCTGCTCTTCAGTATCCCAGAGGCAGGATTCAGTGATGGGGTGAGTCCCTTGAATGGCTTGTTTGGGCTTATGCTCCCTAAGCAGAAAGCTCAGGCTGTCACAGGTGCTCACCCCCATGCAAATGTCTGCACAGTGTGGTGCATGATGTGACACCGTCTAAATCCACACTCCAGCTTTTATTAACATAACTCAATGGAAACAAGCTCAGTGGTGACTGATGAATTACAGCTCCTACATAGCACGTTACAGTTTCCACTGGAAGTACCTGGTGCTGGGTTTAATAACCCAGCAATGTGGGCAGTTTCAGTAACTCGATTAATCACCTGTAAACTCATCTGTTTCACAAAGGGAGTTGTGCACCGGCTGTCCAGGGTTACAGAACATGTTTTTCAGAGCTCAGGAATGCATTCTCCCCTCTGATATGTGCTGTGCATGTTCACTGTGCATATTTGCCTGCCTACGGGAGGGTGGAAGACAGAGGATCAGAGATCATTTGCTTCTTTGGAGGTGCTATAATCCCCCCAGTTTTAGTCATAGCCCCAGTCTTTACACATCTCATGGCTCCAGTCTTTACACATCGACACTAAAAAAGCCAGCATTACTTTATTAAATAGTTTTAGCAGACACTTTATCACTTCAGTATATCTGTCTGGGGAATTCTTTAATGATGCTGCTTTCTTTTTAATTCTACAGTTTTTTATAGTCAACTTAGAAATGTCTGATGCTGGACAGAAAGAAGAGGGTTGAAGAACCTCTCCTGTAAAAACAGGCTAAGGGTGGAGATTGTTCAGCCCAGAGAAGTCACAGGGGAGACCTTATAGCACTTTTCGGTATCTACAGGGGCTGCAGGCTGGAAATGTTTGTTTGTTTGTTTTCACAAGGGAATGTAGTGATAGGATAAGGGGGGATGTCTTTAAAATGAAAGAGAATGGGTTAAATTAGAAATTTGAAAGACATTCTTTCCTGTGAGGGTGGTGAGACAGGACCAAGTTGCCCAGACCAGTTGCAGCTGACCCATCCATCAAAGTGTTCAAAACCCAGGCTGGATGGAGCTCTGAGCAACCTGTTTTAATACAAGGTGTCCTGTCCATAGTAGGGGGATCGAAACCAGATTGTCTTTAAGGTCCCTTCCAACCTAAACCATTCTATGACTCTGAATATCGACTCTGCGCTATTTTTATTTTCTGCCCTGAGAAGCGCCGAATTTCTTTCCACTTTCCCTGCTGCGATCACCTTCGGGATCCACGCAGCTCAATTTCAGACGCAGCAGTTTGGCGAACACCGACATTCCTGGGAGGTGACTCTCTAGGGAGAACCCGACGAGAGCCGGATTTCATCCCGAGGGCGCTGGGGGTGGGTCCGGGTTCGCATCGCACCTCTGCGCCGCACAGCCCCGCTCGGCGGCCGGGGGGAGATGGTGGGAGGGGAACGGGGGTGGGATGGGGGGAGATGGTGGGAGGGGAACGGGGGGGAGATGGGGGGGAGATGGTGGGAGGGGAACGGGGGGGAGATGGGGGGAGATGGTGGGAGGGGAACGGGGGTGAGATGGGGGGAGATGGTGGGAGGTGAACGGGGGTGAGATGGGTGCAATGGGGGAGTGATGGAGCGGAGGGGGTGCTTGGGGAGTGGGATGGGGTTGGTGAGGGGGGTGATGGGGTGATGACGGGGGGATGCTGAGGGGAGGCGATGAGGGGGTGGTGGTGGGTGCGCCCCTCCCGGCCCGGCCCCGAGGAGGAGCCGGCGGGCCCCGCGCCTCCACGTGGCCGAGGGCGCGCTATATGAGCGGGCAGGAAGCGCCGGGGAGGGAGCGAGGGAGGGACGGGGAGCCCGGAGCGGCTCGGCGGGCAGGGCCGGCAGACAGACAGACAGACAGGGGGACGGACAGACACACACACACACAGACAGCACGGCGGCAGCAGCAGCCCGTCCGGCCGTGGCTCGGCCAGAGCCGCACCCGCCGTGAGTACCGCGGGACCCCGTCCCTCCCTCCTCCCTCCCCGCTTACCTGCACATCCCCCGCTCCCCGCCGCTGCGGAAGGCCCCGTGGGAGCCTCCCAGCCTCCCGACTCCTCACTCGGCTGTGGTTGAGTTGTTGGGATTTTGGAAAAATTATTTCTGTGTTTTAGAAACGGGTGGCCCCGGCGCTGGCGGAGCTCGCAGCATCCCCCTGCACTCCGGAGCGGGGAGGCTTCTCCCCATCCAGCCGGGATTTCCCCACTGGAGGGAGGCAGAGGGGAGGCGGCGGGTGCCGGGCTGGGCTCTGGGGGAAGGGGCCACCTTCGGGCGATGCTCGGGGGGCGACAGTGCCGGAGGAGCCGCCTCCGGCTGCCCCACGGGGACCGGTCCTGCCCAGCCCGGCGGAGACCCGCACCCTGCCTGCTCCATGGTGTTTCTTTCTCCCCTGGGTAGGCTGTGTGCCGAAGGAGTAAATCGGCGTTACTCCGTTAGAGGGCAAAAAGCAGGCTGGCTGTCTTAGGTATCTGCTCGTACACTCCTGCTTGCAGAATTAATTTCTAGAGGAGCAAAAATAACTACTCTTCGAGGTCAGCCGTTTGTTTTTATTGTACTTGGTGTATTTATCCCAGTAGCAAACATCCAACCCAGGTCCTTAGTGTGATTGTGTGTAGTCTCGGCACAAACGAGAACAAGCCAGTAAAAAAAAAAAAAAAGCCTTGATGTATATTTACTCATTTGAGGCACACAAGATTTTTAAACTCTTTGTAACAGCTGGGCTTGTATGTATCCGATATACTGAAATAACTAATTCATGCAATTGTAAGTCTGAATTATATTTTTGTCTGCTGGGCACGTATGTTGAAGGAAAAACCTCCCTAATTATGGATCTTTCAGCGAGATTGGAAGGGTGACAAAGCCCTTGTAATCTTTTGGGTCAATTTTCATAAGCTCCAAAAGCTCTCTTTGAAAAGGAAATTAAATTTCAGGGTACAAAAGGGACAGGAGATACAAGGATATAAAAAAGAGTCTCTTACTCTGCTTTGATCTTGTCCTCAGGAGTTCATTTATTTTAGTGCTCTTCAGTGACACAAGTTAAAATGAAGAGTTGCCTTTAACTGGAGTCTTCCTGCCTCTTGGCATTTCGGGAGGTGCCCAATTAGCAGCACACTTCTCCTGTACATTATTTACACAGCTTCAGCTGGAGGGGTGGCTCTGTGTGAAGCATCTGCTTGGGATGGCTTGTTACATCCACAGCATCCTGTGCCACCCATGCCAGCCAGTACCTTCCACAGGACAGTCTGTTCAGCCCTCAACTTCTCTGTCCCAGTCCAGGGCCGGTGGTGCTCTGCCCACTGTGCTCAGTGCCTCCACAGAGCTGCTCTGCTGGTAGAGAAGTTGGGGGTGGCCCTGGGCTCCCTTTGCTGCTTTCAGCAGAGGCAGGATGTGATCTGCAGGGCACAGCTGTGCTAAAGGTCCTTTCTGGACCTATCTGGGAACCTGACAGTTTCTAATGTGCTTGAGAGCATGTCCAGGTGGGTAAAGGAGGGAATGGCTGGATGTGAACAAACAGTATGTATTTGTTTGTTAGTTAATAGCATGTGTTTTCTTGATTATCCTGGAAACAACAAAGCCGCAGCACAGGTGTGTGGTGAACTTGCTGCTCTGTTCCTCTGCTGATTTCTCACTTCATTTACTGTTTTGGTGCTGCTGTAGAGTAACATTTCTGTGTCAGGAGGTTTAAGTCCTGTGCCTCAACAAAGTCCCAGTCTATGGTTCAGCCAAACCAGTTTTTAAATCACCACTAAGTTTTTAAACTACAGTTCTGCTAATACACATTTATTTTACCTTTTTGCTGAGTAATGTGTAGAAGCATTGTCTCTGAAAGTGTGAAAGAAGAGAGAAATTGCATTACTTATACTTTTGGCTCACTCACTTGGTGCACAATCTGATTCTACAGAGGAGACAGTGAGTTGCCCTCTTTGTATGAATGTGTCACATATCCCGACCAGAAACAAACTTGAGACCTTCTTTGCAGTTTTTCTTCCAGACTTGATTATACTGCTAATGGTAATGGCCTCTCAAATGAGGAAGGCTGTTTTTCAAACTGAACATAATTTTATGTAAGACTTGGTATGTGCTTATCAATTTTCTTTTTTTGTTTATGTAAAACTGTGAGTAACTTGAGAGGAAATTAAGGTCATGCAGATGGCAGTTCCATCTTCTAGGTTATAAAAACATATTTTATGTCAAGTGAGTTGCAAATGCTGCCATTAAATGATAGTAGAAATAAATTTTTACTCAGAACATGTTTTGCACCTATTTTCAAAAGTGTAGTGAAGCAGAAACCTGCTTTTAAAAAGCAAAGGAGAGAGAGCAAACTCGGCTCACAGCATATTTTAAGTGCTGCTAATCCCACCACCTGGTGGAGCTTTTCATGGCTCTGGCTGAGGGAACTTTGAAAAGGATGCATTTTTTGTCTTGTTTCAACACTGTCACATGCCACATGTAGAATTTCTTCAACTCTTTTCTTTTTCATACCAGACTTAATTAATTTTCTATGTCTTCTGTATCTTTTATACTTTGCAGAAGGCAGCATAGGACTACTGGTGTCTCATCTGAAGCAGCAGATAGATAAACTGGTGAAGTAGGGGGGTAAAGTTTTCACCTACAATACTTCTTAAGTGAAAGAATTATTTTTAATAACCAGTCCCTCTGCCAAGGTACTCTGGTGGAGCTTTTCAGTGCAAGCCCAGTTAGCTTTGTATATATTTTATATAAATATTACTATAAAATATTTTTATTTACTATAAAATATTTGCTAAACAGCCTGTGTTCAGTCAAGCTTGCAAGGAGCAGAGAGGCAGAAATATTTTGAACTGATCTGAGATTCCTGATGTAGGTTACTAAAACATGGGAATGAATTCTAGGAATTAAGGTGAAGTATGGCAGAGATACTTTGCTCCCCTCTGCCACAGTCTTGCCTGACTGCATCAAAGCCTGTCTGTTATGTTTAAGGTGTGCCTCCTAGCTGAGAAATGAAAATCTATCTCGCAGGTATGCAAGCTGAAAGTAAACTCTGGGGTTATCTGTCAGCTCACCATTCCGAGGAATTGCTTACAGCAGCGAGAAAGCTCCTTGACCCATACAGACATTTCCTGTGCAAGACATGCAGCCTTCCAGGCAAAATGCTGTTGTAAATGTTTGTGTTGCCCTTTTTACCACAGTAACTGTGGCAGCAGCCAACAGACCAGTGGAGGCTGTGGCCAGCCCAGGAATGTGGCAGCTCCCATCTGCCTCTCCCGTCCTGGCAGGAATGGTGAGCCACTGCTGGATGGACAGCTGCCTCTGCAGCCCACCCAGGGCACATCTGCATCCCTCTGTGGGCTAGCCTGGTGTCTGATTCACTGTCCAGCAGGCATCTGCTCTGTTCACCCAGCATGTCTGCTCCAGGGAGCTGGGAATCTCCTACCAGCCTTCAGGGGTCTTGGCTTCTCAGCTGTCATCTCTCAGTGCTGTTTGAACAGCCCTGGACTATCTGTCCTTGTCTTCTGACACCTGCTGTTGTATTTGAGACTTCAGGAGGGTGGGTTTGGTGTCCAAGGTATCTTCAGTGGCACTTGAAATGTGTTTGGCAGCTGAATTGACCCTGTGGGAGCTGTGTGTGTTTTCTGGGCACAAACCTCTATCTTATGAAATAGATGATAACCTTATCAACATAATTGGTCTCTGTTCAGGATGTATGTCTGTTAGTTGCTCAAAGTTGTCACTTCTTGTGACCCCCTCTTGTCCTGATAACTGCTCTGGGCTGACCTGAGCCTAAGTGAAGCTCTAGTGAGAGAAAGCATTAGGTGTGGCTGCACTAATTAACAGCAGCCACAGAGGAACTGCTGTCACCCTTCTGGTCACCTTTTCCATTCTTACCCAGCCTCCTCTTCCCACTGCTGCCAAGTGTCCCATGCTCTGTAAGTAGCAGTTGCTTTGTGTAAAATGTCCTATAAAACTTTGAAAAGCTTTTTTAAGTTACAACCCCCTCAAGCTGTGAAATAGCTGTGGAATGTGGAAAATGGGGGGCCTTGACAGACATGGTGCTCTTTTTAAAAGAAACTCCCCCCACAGTATTGGCAGAAGCTTGCTCTGAAGCACGAGTTAAAATTAGGAATGTCATCAATTGTAAAGACTGTAGTAATTGTTAAAATACAATTCTGGGGGAAAGGAGGATGTAAAGCAATTCTTTCCTGGCTTTGCTTCACTTTGCCTGTGATTAAGTTGCTTCATCTGGTCTGACGTGCACATCCTTCCTTGGGGAGAGGAAGGTTTGTGTCCTGTGTATGAGATGACCAAACCTTTGAGCAGAGAGGAGTTGTGCTGTTTCTGGAAACCTGTTAACCACATCAAGCCACATCTGCTTCTCTGGGCCAGTCCCACAGCTATTTCTGCCAAGCAATTGCAAGGTATCCTAAAATGGAAAAGAGACACAACATAAGTGATTGAAACCTAGTGACAAATGTTTGAAGTGTAGCTGTCTTTCTCTGAGGACATATCTCAATAGAACTTTGTTTGGTTTTTGTAGTACCTTTTCCATCTCTTTGGAAGTCCTTTGTCCCAGCAGGTTTTCAGTACAGGCTCAGCACTCCATAGCTTTCCATCCCAAAAGATTTGAAGAAAGGACAAGGAGGAATGGGGGACAGGTTAGAGCCCACACGGTCCAAGCACAACATTTCCCACCTTGCTGGTGCCTGACAGAGGACTGCTGCTGGCATGGAGGCAGCCACACACACTCTTGGTATCCCCAAAACTGCTGCAGTGGACTCCTTAGCCGTCCCTTTGGAGGATTGTTCTGCAGACTAAAAACTGGCACAGTGACACTGAGGTATTAAGTCTGATGCAATTTTAAAATGTCTCTGGACTATATAATTGCTACTGACATTTTTCCAGGAGCTGTGGAGTTTCGGATTTTTTTTGTTGTTTTTAGAGCTTTGGTACACCAAAACAAAACAAAGGGTTTTTCCTTTTAAAGGACACTGCATTATTTCTATAGGCTGGATCTTCAATCAAGAACTTAATCTTACTTATCTGAAATACTTTGTGTGCTGACACATCACAGTGCTGTACCAGCTCGAAAAAGAAATCTAATTCTATCAAATCTGCCAACTCAGTTAATATGACCCTGCCAGGGAAGCATAAGGCATCACCTCCAGTTCTTTTAGGAAGGTATCAGATTCCCACTGCCAGCTCAAATTCAAAGCACAGTGCATGTGGCCAGGTTTGGATTTAAAAAAAAAAAAAAAAAAAAATCTAAGGTACTTCTTGCATCCTGGCATGCAAAACCACAGATCAAATTGGAAAATGTAATCTGAATATTTGGGTTGAAACATAGCAGTCTGAGTCCTACAGACAGTCCTTTGGGATTAGTCTTGAAGCAGAGACTTGTGTTACTCCACCCTGAGACTTCTACAAACTCCTGTGTAAAGAGCATGGTGTAGGGCTGCCTGCAACTTGAATAAGGGCTGATCTGAAAGTTTTTGTCTCTTTTTGACACTCTGGAGTGCATCCAAAGCTGCCAGGGTGTGATAAGGACACTCATGCCTGTATCTGAAATTCCTTTATCCTGATGGGATATGGCAATGCCTTCTATGGAACCTGCAGCCTGCATTACTGCAAGACTTTGCCTGGAAATGCAGTTTTTCTGTGCATCCAATGCTTTCTCTTACTAGAGCTTCACTTAAATCAGTTCATGTAAATTATCTGACTTAGATTTTTTGGTGACAATACTGAGAAAAATACTCATTTACATTGAATTGAAGCAATCTTTAGTTAAGCAAAGGCAGGTCAAAATAGTTACAGTTTTGAGAAAGTGATGCATTGTTGCTTTTAGATTTACTTTGTCTTAATTCCAGGTCAATTTCAAACCTCTCAGGTAGTCAAAATCACTCATTTTGAAAGAACCAAGTTTACCTTCAGAGATGTCAGAATGATTCCTCTGAATTTGATGTGGCCTGCATTGTCACAGTTTGTCAGCCAATGGCAATACTGATATTATAGCTGAATCTGGGGTTTTGATTCTTTTCTCTTTGAAATTATTTTTGTAGTGAAGTTATTATTCTTTGGAAGATTTGCCCTGTTTTTCTCTTCAGAGACAATTCAATATTTTCAAGTAAGTAAAGGGTCTCTCCTGTTTCTCAGTCTAGTGCTTATTAGAAGAATTAGAGCTCTTTCTTCTTGATCTCTTCTATTTTCAGCTCCTGTAGCCTCTGCTTTTCCCCTTCAGTTAAAATCTGCCTTTATAAAGAAGAATTGACTTTATGATCAGGTCTTCTGTGGCTTCACTTTGACTGTTAAAACAGGTCTGCTTCTCTTCTCAAGTAGCTGGCTTGATTCTAGCCTAAAAATTTAACCTGAGAAGTGAAAATGAACTTCTGCTTGCCCACTATCAAATGTTCAGCTTCATACTTCAGACTCTAACACTGAGGGCTACCTAATATCTCCAGGGGATCAAGGAGTAGCACTGGTGAGAACACAAAGCAGGTAGATACTAAATTTGCAGGCAGGACATTGGTGCACGTCCAGCAGCTGAGAATGCCACGGCCACTGGAACTGTGCCAGTTATCATGGAATCATAGAACATCCTTGCTTGGAAGGGACCCACAAGGATCACGGAACTGGCCCTGTGCAGGACATCCCAAGAATGTCCTGCAATCCCTGAGCTCTGTCAGGCTTGGTGCTGCAATCACTGCCCTGGGGAGCCTGGTCCAGTGCCCAGCCACCCCCTGGGGGGAGAACCTTTCCCTGGTATCCGACCTAAACCTCCCCTGATGCAGCTTCAGGCCATTCTGTCAGTGCTGTCCCTGATCACCTGAGAGAAGAGATCAGTGCCAGCCCCTCCTCTTCCCCTCATGAGGAAGCTGCAATTGCAGTGAGGTCTCCTCAAGGCTGGACAAACCAAGTGACCTCAGTTGCTCCTCATGGCCACCCCTCAAGGCCCTTCACTGTCTTCATAGTTCTTTGGACACTTCCTAATATTTTTCTATATTTCTTGTGTTATGTTGCTGTTGTGATGTTACGATGAAGTTCTGTCTTGTGCTCTGGAGACTGTGCTGTAATGGCAACACAGAAACACGAGGGAGAACTGCGTTACCCTTTGTAAAATGTTAGGAGTTAAACAGACCCTTGCAAAAACTTACCTTGCTTAGAAAGGCAATATTGAAATGTAAACTGGCTCTTACAAAGTAGCACATGGAAACCAAAATTGTCTTTTCTGGTGCTAGGAGGAGGAAAACTTGGGAGGGCAGTCTGAGGATGCTTTGTAAGTTTGGTAAAAGGCAGCTCCCTTCTCTTGGGCTGACAGAAATGTCTATGGTGTGGCTTGCTGGTGTAAGTGGGGACTCTGCAGTGGATTCGTGGAGAAAATATGTGCAGGGGACACAGCTGTGGGGTCAGGATATGGCTTTGCTTCAAGATTATAGCTATAGGCAAAAAGACAGCCCCACCAAGGTTATTCTGATGTCTGCAATGTGGTGATATGAAGTGCCCATGGAAATACCAAGTGTGTGTGAGATACTGAGAGCTTCTTCAGAGCTTCAGGAGGGGTTTTCTAGTTTCATTTCCATTTCTCTCCTTCCTGAGTGGGTACTGAAATGTTCTTTAGTCCTGCTCTTCAGGATTTTTTCCCTGTCATGCTTTAACCCCCCAAACAGCAGCCAACTCTCACAGCCACTCTCACATTCACTGCAGTGCAGTGGGAGAGAGCTGGAAGGGTAAAAGTGAAAAACTCACAGGTTGAGACAAATTTAATATGTAAAGCATAAGCTGCACATGGCCAGCAAAGCAAACTAAGGAGTTCATTCATCACTTCCCATGGGCAGCCATCCCCAGGAAAGCAGGGCTCCAGCTCACATAATGGCAAATGGGAAGATAAATTCCATCACTCTAAGGTGTCTCCTTTTCTTCTGCTCCCATCTTCGTATGCTGGTCATGATGTGACCTTGGGTCACTTGGGGTCAGCTGTCCTGGCTGTGTCCTCTTTCAGTTCCTTGTGCACCCCAAACCACCTTGCTAGTGGAGTAGGGTGAGGAGCAGGAAAAGCCTTGGCTTTGTGTAAGCTCTGCTCAGCAACAATGAAAACATGCCTGTGTTATCAACAGTGCACCCAACACAAATCTAAAACACAGCTCCATACCAGCTGCAGGGAAGAAAATTAACTATCCCAGCCAAAACCAGCAGAGTCCTTCTTTTGCACATTCTTCCTCTCATCCATTCTTTTTCCACAAATTTTCCTTGTTTGAAGAAAACAAACTATTCCTGCAGCTTCCGCCAACACCCTTCCTCCCCCAGGCTTTGTTCTCTGCATGTCAGGATCCGAGTGAACCAAGACACCAGGAGAGCAGGGACACTTCAAACTGAGGACAAGTGTGTGGTGTTGGGAGGACACACTTATGGCTGAGAACTTGGAGTCAAGTCCTGCTCCCAGCTCCAGACTGCAAAGGACATCATTTCAGTTTCCTGGAGGTTGACTTCAGCCTGTGAAGTGGTTGGAGATTCCAGTAAAGATGTAAACACTGCCCTTGTTGACCAACATCTTGATTTTTGAACTACGAAAGTAAAGGGAAATGAGCCACATGGAGAAAAGAGCTTTAGAGAAAGGATTCACTCTCTGCCACTCCGCTGAGTGGTGCAGTCATCAAAGATGTGCAAAAGCACAGCTGATGCAGTATAAATCATCTATATTTCTGTTTTGTTTACTACAATGAGGTTATCACCATAGTGCTACAAGGATTGTGCAGGTTGGTGCTTTATCCATGTGGCTGTTCATGAACTGCTTTTGCTTGCCTGGATCCTAAGAGCATACAGTGGAACAGCGTCATTGACTCACTGTGGCTGTCACAGCAGATTTTCTGCTAAAAAGTATGCAAAAATAGATGTGCAAAAGTAAAAACTGCTTCAGACAGGGAGTTACAGAGAAAAAGCCTGTATTGTGGTGGCAGGATGTGTGAAATAGCAGCAGCTTCACAACTTTGTGATAAAGCTACGAGGATGCTGGAGCACAGCTGTCCTGCATCCTGCTGTTAAATCCATATCTCTCCAGTTCAAAGACAAGGATGTGGTGTGGGACAGTGCCCAATGCTGTGTACAAATTCATGTAGATGATGCCACTGGCTCTTCCCTCATCCCATAGCACTGTAAGACCCTTGTATGCCCGTTGCAGAAGGCCACCAGATTTGTCAGGAACAATTTGACATAGTGCTCATAATTCAGACAGTTAATTACACGGACAAAAGTTGTGTGTTAATGCTCAGGTCAGACACTGATTTGTGTTTCTCCAAAAGCTTTGTAACTCTGTTGTGTAAAACACCCAATGCTTCAAACAGAAATTACCTCAAACAACTACATAGCTGTTTGTGAGGCCAAAGAGCAGAGGAGCAGGAGATGAAAACTGGCTGTTGAAAAACACAAGGTTATTGAAAAACAAATGGTGATACAGTAGTTGCAGAAGTAGCTAAAACACTTGGAAGTAGCAGTGAAAAAAAAGGAGTTAAGGATAAGCTGCTTTTCCCAAGGTCACAGTCTCCTTTTGATACTGAGTTGAGTATCATCTCAGAAAATGTTGCTATGGAATTGCAATAATTTTGGAATATTTCTAATAAAGAAAAATGATGGAGACCTGTATAGGAAAGAACCAATAGGTTAGAATTACCAATCAAACTCCTTTGGAGGGAGGTGTCTCTGTTTCACAGAACACCAGGAGAGGCAGCTTGTTTCTTCCTCTGTTGCCGCCTGACCCACTGCTGCTGTAGGACAGGGGCTCATTTGCTGAGCTTTGTTTCTTCTGTCTTAGGAGGATACACACTGCTCCTTTGCCTGTAAGTGGTCTGGATGAAGATTTTATCATAGAATCAATTAAGTTGGAAAAGATGTCTGAGATCATCAAGTCCAACCATCAAACTAGCACCAACACCACGTTCATTATTAAACCACATCCTCAAGTGCCACATCCACAAGTTTTTCGAACAATTGCAGGGATAGTGACTCCACCACTCTCCTGGGCAGCCAGTTCCAATGCTTTACAACCTATTTAATGAAAAAAAAAAAAGTCCCAATGTTAAATTTAAACTTCCCTGATGCAACTTGAGGCCATTTCATCTCACCTTGTTGCCTTTTACTTGGGAGAAGGGACTGACCTCCACCTGGCTACAACCTCCTTTCAGGTAGTTACAGAGAGAGGGAAGGTCTGCCCCCAGCCTCATTTTCTCGAAGGTTAAACACCCCCATCTCCCTCATAGGATTAGTATTCCAGCCCCTTTAGCTTTATATATCAGCTACATAAAGCTAAAATTTTACCAGATTAAGACAGGAGTGCTCAGTATGGCTACTCTCTTTACTGTTCTTTGGAGAAAAAACTTCCCACACCCCAGTGACAGTAGCCCTTTGTCCCTTTGGTTTAAAATACCCAAGTCCTGTCTGTGGTGACTGTCATCACACCAACTGAGAAACAATTCTAAGAAATTTACCCCATTTTCAAGTTATTATCTTGGAAAAAGGACAGTTAGCTTGTGGGAACAAGCTGGACCAAGAGTTATATCTTAGTGCAGCAGAAAGCAGTCCTTAGATCCTCCTCAGGCAAGCTGTCAGAGATACACCCAACTTTTCGTTTTTCGTGTGTGTTCTTGTGAATTTTTAAAGAAGCATTGCTCAAAATGTCATTTTTTCCTGACTTATCGTACCCCATGCAAACTTAGAAATCCTCTGTAGTTTATGAAATAAACCCACCAGGCACAGGTCCATTGGGGAAAATAGCTTTTCATTAAGGTGTAACTCTCCCCTGCCTTGCTCTCAGATCCACTAACCTTACATTTGGTATGTCTCTGAATTTGGAAAATAGTATTATGAGTCTGGCTGTTGTCTGCCAGTAAAATTTTTACACCTTTACTGTCTTACTGGGAAATTTAGTGGCTCTGATATGCAGAAGATATCAGTGAGGAGCTTCTCATAGAACAAACTGGAGCTGGAACAAGACCCCAAAACAACTTGATGCACTTGCTATGGGAGTTTCAGGCTTGCTTGGAGAGGGCAACACCCTGAGGGTGGGATTCGATTCCCAGGGTGGGATTTAAGCCTTCCCACTCCTGGAAGAGACCAGCTGGCTTTACAAGGGTGAAACTTGGTGCCATAGGGACTGGTGCCGCCTGCAGTGCTGCTGGCACACTCCTCACTTAAACACTGAGATGTGGCACACTGCCACCTGTGCCAAGGGTTAAGTTAAGGGCAAAACTGGGAGCAATTTGCTTGTTTTGAGAAGTATCTCTTTCACAGTCCCTCATCGCTACAAAGGAAACACCTCCAAAGTTGCCATTGTTACTTTTGTACCTAAGCAGACTTCAGTTGACAACTTTGGTTCTTGGAGATGGAAATTCTGTTATTAGGGCGCTGGCACTTTTCTGAATATTAAGAATCTTTCACTTTTATAGCTGTCAGAATCAATCTTTCATATCTCCTCCTCCACTGCTGTGCTCTCTTGTGAGCTGATTGCTACTCCTGGGCGGGTAGGTGTCGGCGTTGTTTTGCCTGGCACCAACAATATTGACTTCCAAGGAAAGGAGGGAGTTCCTGCATCTCGGATCGAGTCCTGTGTTTGTTTATGATAGTCTCTTCTGTCAGAAAAAAATGCTGCCTAACACTTCCCCTGTCTCCAAGAGAGAATAGGGTTGTGCTCAGTAACCCTGAGTGCAGACTTGTCGTGTCTAGTGAGCTCATTAGAGCTTGATCTGCTCATTACCTGGGGACTGTTGAAGGCAAGACCAAAATATTTGAGAAGTGAGTGAGGGCAGCATGCTTCCCTCTGAGTGAGTATGGGAATGTAGTTCAGCACATGTGTTTGAATTGATTGCTGAAGCTGACATCTGCTTACTGAGTTTTACAAAGCTTGTGGTTTCTCATAATCTGTAAAACACATGGCATTTGTATGAACAGGCTTGTCAGTGGTAGTTCCCTCACCCAAAGCCAACAGGACTCTTCCATCTGTGTAGCAGAGCCCTTTCCTTAGAGCCATCACTCATCGCTCTCTAAGAATCTAGCTGAAAGTGAGTAAAAACAAAATTTTCTTTCTTACTCTTCCCTTCCCCAAGGAAATTATTTCACTGGTGTGACAACCCTTCCCAGTCCACTTATAGCTCCTATTGAATTTTAACTTCCTGTCCAAAATTGTTGGGACATGAGGCGGTTAACAAGATCCTGAAAGGCCACAGGACAATGGATCCTTGTCAACAGTACATGGTGACAGATTTCAAACCTGACGAGTGATCTTTAGGGCATACAGCAGGCACCCAAAGAGTGTCTTGGGTATTGAGAGAGTTAAAATTGGTTTGCATTTTTTTTCAGGAGGTGCAGAACAAAGCCACAGCACTGGCATTATCATGAAAGATATCCTTCAGCCTGCCTAGCTGGCTATTTTAGGAGGCATTAAGTGATGTAAACATCATGGCAGAGAGACTGAAACACTTGTTGTTAACCCCAGCCAGCGACTGAACACCACTCTCTCACTCCCTTACCAGTGGGACTGGGGGGAGAATTGGAAGGGTAAAAGCTGGAAAACTCGTGGGCTGTGATAAAGACAGTTTATTAGGGAAAGCAAAAGCCATGCACATGAACAAAACAAAGAAATAATTTCCTGCTTCCCATGGCCAGGCAAGTGTTCAGCCATCTCCAGGACAGCAGGGCCCTGTCACAGGTAATGGTGATTTAAGAAGACAATCAACATCATCCCAAATTCCCCCCTTTCCTCCTTGTTCCCCCACTGTATACACTGAGCATGATGTCACATGGTCTGGAATATCCCTCTTGTCACTTGGGGTCACCTCTCCTGGCTGAGTCTCCTCCCAGCTTCCCATGGACTCCCAGTCTTCTCAGCAGCATGGCAGTATGAAAACCACCCAAAACACAGCCCCATACTGGCCCAAATCAGCCACCACTCCACACCAAATGGAGCAGTGTTTGTTCAGGCTCATGCTATCCTGCTCGGTGGTAACTTCATAGTTCCCATCTCTTGTGGGATTTGTATCTTTATCTAAATAGGATGGAGATTGGCCTAGGATGCAGATGTGCCTCTAGGTGCACACTGAAAACCACTGTGCTGGCAGGGGTGCACCACACCATGGCAAAGTTACATCCTTTAGGTTTGGCTAAACAGAGATTAACTTTTCAGTAAGGTGGCGTCTTGGTTCCTAAGCTTGCCTAAAAATAAACAAGATGCTGACTAGCAGGGTTACATTTTCATTGCTTGACCTGTCAAAGGAGACAGTGGCAGGGAAAGGACACAACGTTCAAATGGCATTGCATTGATTTGTAGCAATGCTGGAATTTCTGTTGAGATGCTTCCTAAGGATGTTGGAGGCATCTGGCTAGGGCTCTGCTTGTTCTTTCCTTTGATATATACCCAGAACCAGAGACACGTGCTGTAAAATGGAGTAATTAAATATATTGATTTCTTGTAAAAATGGTTACTGTAGTTCATTTCATAGTTTGGGGGTAAGGGAGGATCTTTAAACATATCTTCACTCTGCTTGTGTAATTTGAAGGTGGCCTTTTTTCTCTTTTTTTTTTTTTTTTTTTTTTTGGTGTCAAGTAGTGGAGGTTTTTTTGGTTAGGTTTTGTTTTTTTCTTTTTAAAGTACAAGGCTTGTTTAAGAACTTTGTAGACAAAAATACTTTGCAATGGCAAAAATCTTCTGTTGTGTGTTCAGAGCAGGACTTTCTTTGCTTTTTAGCTCAGAGTGCTTTAGACAGAATAGGAGAAGGACATGAAAGAATTGTGTTGTACTTAGCAGAATTAGAATAAGCCCACAAGCACATGGTTTGTACTTTTTAATTCCAAGAGCCTGAATCTGATCTCACTCCTACTAATCTCTGAAGGGATTATTCCTGATTTACACCATCCTGAATGAAATCAGAATCTGGCCCTGAAAGCCTGTTTGTACTTCAGACATTGTCTCAAGGCAGCTGACCTGCAAATATGAAAAGGACACCTGAGTTCCTGTGGGTTAACTGTTTAAATTTGTCAAGCTAAGTCGACTGCAGCTTGTTTAGCAGGGAAATGGCACTGCAAAACCTCAGGCTAGAACCATTTGCTTCTATTGGACTAATAGGAGGTAATCAGAGGATCCTCTTTGGTACAACATGGTTCTCTGCATTTGCATAGCATCTTTCATCTGAGGACATTAAATAACTACTTCATTGCACTTCTGGAAGCTGTTCAGCCAGACAAATCTCTTTAATGACCTGCCACGACTCTGGTTGCTAGCAATGAAGCAAAAATAAGTAAGTACATTGAGGCTCTGGTCATGAGTGGCATCTGTAAGAAGAGGTCTGCAACCTAAAACAGTGTGAATCTGTTAGCTGATAATACTGGGGTTTCTGGAAAAAAGGCTATGTCATACTTAGCTGCTGAGAAGAAAATTGACTTTTATTAGCACAGGTGCCGCGCAACACACAGGTTCAGTTAGTGTTCACTGAGACAGGTACCAAAAGCAAATGTACAGTTTCAGGGTTGGAAAGCACATGTTGCCTTTAAGTCATCATGCCAACCTCTTTATGGCCCTAAATTAATATTCTTTTTGTTCGTGTTTTGGTTCTCTACATGCTCATTTTTAAGGCTGTGTTTATATTGAGATTAGGGAAAGTTGAAAACACCTTTTCATGGGGCTTCTCTAAAGGAAAGTGGTATATTATTATATACCTGTGCACATTCTCAAATGAACACGTCATGTTTGTCATTCTGCAAAGCACAATTTTGGTGGGAGCCAGATGGGCAGCCTCATGCAATGGCCCACCTATTTCCCTTTAGATTTTGCTCTTGAATTCTGTTACCAGCTCAAATTTCTCAGTAACTGTCTCTTTGCCATGTCAGTATGAGTTGCTCCAAGCTTTAGACTACAGTAGTTAGAAGACTGTGGAGGGTGCTGTCTCTATGGGCTGTAGCATGTCTACATCCCATGATTCACCCAGCACAATGGAAAAACACTGAACCTCTGGGACACTTATCAAAAATGCTCAGTATTTGAAGATTTTGCTCACCTTGGTTCAGTTACCCCATGCAAACATCTACCCCTGCTCTGGAGCTGAGCTGCTTTTTCCTTTCCAACCTGTAAGCATGGTTATGACATTAAATATATTGAACCAAATTTGACATGCACAGTCATTTTTCTGGAAAATACCCTTAATTTTCCTTGCAATGAGTACGAAAGTCTGCTACTTCCTCAGAGGTGTATTTAGTTTTATTGCTAGTCACTCCAAGTTGTTAGCCATGGCTGATGTAAACCCTGCCTGTCTATCAGCAGAGACTGGAGGAATTAATGACTGTATTCCTGGAGGTGAGACTTCATTGATTCCAGTTGAAGCAGCTGGTGAGCAATGCTCTGAGGAGTTGGCATTATAATAAAAAACCCAGTTGGCTTTGTGTCTATATTTTATTCATATGATAACCCAGAAAACTCTGTAGTGAGATCTGCATTTTTCTGTTTTCCATAAAATACTCATCATCATCTCAGGTCCACATTTCTCCACTTTTTTATATTTACCTGATATAAATCAGAATAAGATATACCATGTAAGCAAATGTGGGATTTACTGGGGGAATGAGAACTGGTTAATCCCACACTCTTCAGCAAAGCTCTCCCTTCCTTCAATCCTATCTCTGCAGCAATGTGTGTATCAACCTGGGTCCTCTTCAGTGAAAAAGAGTGATACTAGACCTTCCTTTGAAGCTTTTGCTGTTTGATTGAATCAAATTCTGTAAAAATTCTTTCCATCTATATATCAGCTATGGGGTAAGAGACATTTTTCCCTATTTGTCTCTGCTCTCAACTGGTCCCACAAGGTCTGTCGCCAAAGCAGATGAAAAGATGGAGTAATTTTAAAATACACCATATACCAGATATAAAATCTACTGCCTTGCTGAACTGGTTAATGTTCCTTAGCTGACATTTCTGCAGTGTAGGAAAAGCTGCATATTACTGGCCAAGCACTTTGTAATTTTCTGTTATTTCTAAAATGGATGCCAGCAACTGGAAATATTGAGTAATTTTTAATTGAAGTGATATGATCAGTGGGTGATTAGTTTTTGGAGTGCCTTGGATGTATGCTATGTTGTAGAGACAAGCCATCTGGAGCAGGGCTGTGGTTTAGCTGCTGCAATGAGTACCCATGGACTGCAGTGCCAAAATGACCAGGTTTATTACATCGATGAAGATCTTGAGTAATTCAATTCATTTTCACAGATCTAAATGAACTAAAATGAGAACATAATTTGGCCTGAAGTTTTAGTTTGATGCTCTCAATTATTAAACCAAGGATCATCGATGCATTTTCTACTATGCTTAAAATAACCCAGCCACAGCAAATCAGGCTGTTGAGTTCCTTCCTCTGCCTGCAGCTTTTACCAAATTTATCACAGCCAGGATTCCACATTTTGCCTGGATGGCCAGTGTGGCTTCATTAGGTGCTTCTTGTATTTGCTGCTCCTCTGACCTAAAAGCATCACACTCTGCCTTTGATCTTGGGGACAGGCTGGCAGGGGAGAAGAATCCTGGAACCACAGAATGAGTTGTGTTGGAAAGGACCTTTAGAAGTCATCTAGTCCCACCTCCCTGCAAGGTGCAGGGACACCTTCCACTAGATCAGCTTGCTCAGAGCCCTGTCTGTGCTGACCTTGACCGTTTCCAGGTGTGGAGCACCCAGCACTGCCCTGGGCAGCAAAGTTCTCACTGCTGGGGATTGCTGGGGTCCCACCACAGATCTGGGTTAGTCACAAAGCTTGCAGCTTGCATTGCTGCAGGGTACATGTAGCAGCCCCGGGTGTATTGCCAGGCTTGTAGCTGCTGGACTTATTTACTGCAAAATGAAGACTGATTTGTGGTATCACACCAGAGTTAATCCTCTCTCTTCCTGAAATTTTCATTACACAGTCTTTTTGCTGAAGTCTGATCGGTCATGGTGATGTACAGCCCTGAAACTTGAATCTGAAGTGCTGCCCCGTATTCAAGGTATCAAGGGGTGTTTGGAGCAGTGAGGGTTACTGGAGAAAGTGACTGGAAGTGGCTGGAAGGGGAAAAAAAAAAGCAAACAACCTTTTGAGAATGCTTTGATCTGAAATCAAATATCTGCACCAAGGAGGCAGTGTATTTTTAGGAAGAGGGCACAGGCTTCATGTAAGTAGATGCATTCTATTTGATGTGCTGAGATCAAGGTGTTGGAGTCTTTAACTGCTCATCTGGCCATCTTATCTTGTGTTTTCCCTCTTAATTTTTCCCTTGTGTTTTAAAATTGTTTTTCCCACATGTTCTGCGAAACATTCTTATGTAAAGCTAAGTCTCCTGCAACTCAAGCAAGCTTGTTTGTAGCACAACAAGAGCAAAGAGGTGTCAGAGTTTTGGTTTTGCATAAAAACACATCACTTATTTCCTTTTTTTGTTTTTTCTTCCCAAGCTTGTTATTAAATGAGCAGTACTTTAATGAAGCATTTAATGGAGAAAACAAAACAAAACAACTTCTATATCCTCTAGATTGTTCCCAAATCCCTGAATGAAAAATTATTTAGAGATTAAAACCCTTGCTGTTTCCTGTGTCATTGCAAAGCAATAATGAGCAGAACTTGAAAAGCTCTTCTCTCTCCTGGTTTGGAGTACCAGCCTCTATTACAGCATCAAACAACCATGCCAGCACTTTTTCATGGTACCAGCTGATTAAGTTTCATAGCAGATTCTCCCCCAATTTAATGCTGCTAATGACTGTGTAACTATGTGAACTAACAATAAAAGCACAAGTTTGAAATCTCAGCTTCAGCACTGGAGCTTAAACAATCTGTACAGGAAGAGGCTGTTGAGAATGTAAGCATCAGTTTAAAATTTTCAAGTCTTCCTGTGTTTATTGCAATTTCCCCAAAGCCACGCAACCCACAGCAGACCCAGGAATAATTGCAGGAATCAGGTTCTTGCTGTAAGCAGGGACAAGTGGCGTGCCCTGAGCACTGGCACATGATGAAAAAGCCAGTAGTCTCTCTCTCAGCAAGAGGTCAGTCACTTGGGTAATTCCTATTTCAAACAGGAGAACTGGATTGATGCTTCAAGGAGCCTCAGGCAGCCAAAGAGGAATAAACTTCAGGTTAAAATGTTGTATTTTGTGTCATTACCTTCTTCTCCTGCCTTTTTACCCCTGCAGTGACAGTGTGTCAGAGGGTAACAATGGGAAGGGGAACTTTGCTGTGTGTGGGAATAATAAAAACCAGCTCGGTCTACACTGTAAGGTCCCAATCTGCAACAAGAGAAATAGAGCACTTGTCTTGCCTTTTGATGTACAGGGAAGAAAAACAGAGGCAGGTTTAGATGGAGTTTTAACTAAATGGTTTAGGTTTTGCAAGTTGCAGCCCTGTAGCCTTTAATGTACCTGATGAGAAGAATGAGTGGCTCATTTACTGTGAGGGTGGTGAGACACTGGAACAGGCTGCCCAGAGAAGCTGTGGATGTCACATTCCTGGAAGAGCTCAGGGCCAGGTTGGATGGGGCTATGACTAACTCACTCCAATGGAAAGTGTCCCTGCCCATGGCAGGGGTTTGGAACAAGAAGATCTCAAAGGTCCCTTCCATCCCAAACCATTCTGTGATTAATTTTGATATGTAGCAGACATGGTTACAGATGACAGGACTTGATTGGCAGTGTGCTGAGAGTAGGTGTCCTTCAGCAGGATTTGCTAGCAGCATGGCAAAGATGTGGGGGACTGTTGGAGGCATTATCCAAGTGGGATGCTGCTGCCTGCCTGCCATGAAAGCAGAGGTGAGACCCAGCCACGATGGCCCTTGAGCAGAGAAGGGTGCAGGAGTGAATCAGGTGCAGGAGTGAATCAACCCAGGTGCACAGCAAGGGATGGGAGTTTGGGGAGCTGCCAGGCCCAAAGTAACTGCAAAGAGGTCACCCTTTTAAGCAGAAAATGCCTTGGTGGCCTGAGGAATTTCTGCTGCCAGGCAGGGCCATAAGCTGAGGTGCTGTACGGTCTGCAGTGACTCTCAGATATTATTCAGATATTAAGATATTAAGATATTATTCTCCTATTGTACTTGACATGCAGTGATGGAGAGTGGAGGGAGATGCCACCGTGGAACTCCTCTTCTCTGGCAGGGTGAAGTCTGTCACTCTTTTATCTCTTTCTCCTCTTGGTCTCAGTGCTGGGAAAAGGGGTTTGAAATGTGGAAATTGTACCCAAGCCAGGGAAGGTGGTTTTAGGTTTTCAGGGTTTCCTGAACATTCCAGCTCCAGTACATTTTGTTCCCAGACGTGTCTTTATTCTTCATTTCTGTGGCTTTTCAGGCAAGGCTGCTCAGAGCACTGTCCTGGGTGTCCTGGGTGGATGGTGAGGACAGAAAGGGACAAGAGGAAGATGTCAATTGCAGTCACTGATCAGAGAAGCCAAGAAAACAGTTAGGAAAAACACCTGGCTTTTGGTACTTATTTCCTTAAGGAGCAGAGTGGAAAGCAAAAACGTGGGATGAGTAAGATAGGAAGGAAAACCATGCTCATGTTTGGTGACAAGCCCTGCCTTTCAGCACTGAGGGTAGGGCTTGGTTTCTTCTTCTTGCTCCAGGGCTATGTGAGCACGTCTGGCTCTGATGGACAAGACTCCCACTCCACCTGCACCTTCTCCTCACTGCTGGCTGACAGAGCCTACTGGGAATAATACCCTGCTGCGAACCTATAATATAAAAACAATCTTTCAGGAAAGATCCTCAGAGGGAATTGGATCTTCATTTTCTTTTAAGAATACTCCAGCTTCCCTCAATCAGAAGAAGACTGTTCTCCTTATGAAATGAAAGGCAGTGAGTGCTTGGAGGACAGGCATGGTACAAGGTGAAAACAGTTCATGTTCCTTATGGAACAAGGAGAATTTTCCTGTGCTAGAGCTTCCTTAGAGTGCAGATGTTGGGTATGTCTGACAGAGTACAAGCATCTGCAAAGCATGTGCTGCTGTCAGACCTGGTCATCTGTCCTCCATTTATGGGTCACAATGAGAAATAGGTACTTTAATTTGTCACTTGTCTCATTTAGAGGAGGCATTGGAAAAATGGGCCCTGGAGGTGGGATTTCCTCTGTGCTGACAGTTAAAGAAGCCTCTACGACTTTCTTGGGTGTTGAGGTGTGACGCGAGATCAGCTGGGTCCTGCCCCAGCACAGCTGGGAGTGAGATCCTCTTAACCTCTTAGCTGGGGATGCAAGGGCCAGAGGACAGAGGCTGGGATGTCTGAATGAAATGAGGCAGCTAATGCTGGGGCTGTGGTTACCTTCTCCTGTGGAGAACTGAAGCACCAAGGTCGTGCCCATCCGGTAACCTGATGGGAGACTTTCAGAGCCTAAACAGCACTGAATGGTCTACACCTTAATGAAAGACAGTGAGGGCCATGCTGCCTTGCTTCTTTTATGTCATTAAAAGAACCTAAAGCAACAAAAACCACACATATATATATATATATGTGTGTGTGTGTGCATGTGTGTGTATGTGTGTGTGTATGTTATCTTTTGAAAAATATCTATCACATAGGTGTTCTTTTTAGATCAATGTGGAAGAGATGGAGAAGCTTCCTTCTGGTCCAAAATGAACAGGATCTGCTCCTCTTTCTGTAGGAAGGAAAAAAAAATCACTGCCCTGGTTGACTGAGATGTGTCCAAGGACCCAGACTCTTTTCCATAAACCCTAATACATAAAACAGAGTCAAAACCCAAATACTCAATTGTGCTTAGATCCATGGCTCAGCTGAAAGCTGGTTGGTGCCTTCCTGCTGCCTACACCCCTGTACACTAGCATGGATAGGTGATCCAGACTGACCCCATCTCAAGTGCCCACACATGCAGTGAGTGAACCTTTTCAAAGTGTTTTTTTCCACATGAGGAAACAGCTTCCTCACGTGCTTATTACTTTGCCATGTCCCCTGATTGAAAGGATGCTATGAGCCCTCTGCACAGGGCAAATGTTAGGGTGTTCATTTTTTCCTCAAAGGAAAGAATAGCAACATTCAGGTTCCAGTGGAGTGCAGATGCTTCATCAGAGTGTAGTTGACCCTGAAACTTGCTACTGGCTATAGTTTTGAGTAAACCAGGAGAGCAGGGTTTCTGATACACCAGGTGCTGTGTCTCATGTTTGGGCTGCATTGCTGCCTGCACAGGGCTGAGGAGGAAATGGCTCTTCCTGCCTGAAAGAGCCTTTCATAATGTTCTGGTGGTCTTGGAACACCAGCTGCTGGCGATAACCCGAGGATGGAATTTCTCCTGTACAACCATCTGGACAGTTGTAATTTCAGTGGCAATTTTCCTTTGTTCACACTGCTCAAATGCACTTTTCTGATGATTTGTAGCAGAGGATTCATTAGCTTCTTTTACAGCAGGACAGCTCTGCTGTGTGTGCAAGTCAGTGTTGATATTATAACACATTTATCTTTAATTTGATAGCCCATTGCTCTTACACACATTCACTGTCATTGCAAAAGTGTGCTTTTTGTTGGCTTTTCTAAGGAAGGGATGAGGGGATGCAGAAGTAAAATTTGCTCTCTATTAAAATTTCTGTTCTCTGTTAACAGCTAAGTATGTAAAAGAATAAAGACAAAAATACTGGTCAATCATAGAGAAGTAAAAGGAGCAATGCTTTGCAAATGTAGCTGAGGGATGTGAAAACACGATTCATTTTCAGAAGATTTTGTATTGTAATTCTGCATCACACCTCTGACTCTGACTGTCTCTCTGTGTGTTCAACTCATAATATTCTGATTATTTGTCACTAGCTGGGCAGCTATAGCCTTAGTTATGATGTGATCTAAAATCCCCTGAGACACCAAAATACTTGAAGCAAGGAAAGATGTTGCTAAATAGCACATGATATAGCTGGAAAATCTGACCACAGAAAGCCCCAGATGTCTGCTAGAGCCACTGTTTTCTTAATTACCCAATTTTGGATACTTAAGGCAGTGTGTTAAAAAGAAACAAAACTAAGTTGTGGGCAGGTTTTTTGAGGTCTAATATGGCTGTTATGGGTGATCCATAGATTTTCAGATGCTTCCAGAAAAAAACAAGAAAAGAAACCTCTACTGTATGCCATTTTAGCATGTTGATTTTTTTTTTTTTTTTTAAACTCTGGAAGCTTTTGGATCAAAAATTGAATTTCAGGTTGGGAAATACTAAGTCTGTGAATGATGCTTTCCTTATTTGTGAGGTTTTTGCTGAACCTTTTATGAATATTTGACTTTGCAGAAACCCCCAAATTACCATCCGCCCATGTACAGCTTTGCTCTGAGGTGGCTCCCTGGTGCTCTGAGTGCCCTTTCAGTGCCAGTCCTTGGGGAGTCACAACTTCCCAGCACAAAGCACTTGCCCTCTAGTTCTGCTTTTGCTTTATTGTATTTGAATTTTTTTTAACTTTTTTCTCCTCCCGACCTGCTGCTGCTGACCTTGCTAAACCTCTGTCCTGATCTGTATCTTATGCTACCCTGAAATATCATGCACAGGAAGCATCTGGCTGTTCCCCTGCTGTATGGGGCATTCTTTCAGCGGATTATCTCTGTTTCATTCTGCTTCGTTCTGGCACAAAGCCTGCAAAAGTCATTTGACAGACCTAAGCTCTCTGCAGATCCAGATCATCCATCTCTTGCCGCTCCTGAGACGCCCGCGATTCCCGCGGTGTCCACGCGCTCGGAGCTGGCTGCCGTGGGGACGTGGGCATTTGTCAGGTTTGCTTTTTTCCCCTTCTCATTGCTTTGTCAGTCATACCTCCTAGAAAAGGAACTGCAAGTTGCTAGGAGAAGGTGAATTAAAATGTGCTCAACTTTGGGAAGTGAAGTGTGTGGTGGAGATGAGGTTTTTAAACATCCGCTGACAGTGTTCCTGGTGGCAAGGAGGGCTGTGTTTCTCACAGGCTTCTGGCTTCTGCACTTGCAGTTTTCCCATTGAGAGGGAAGCTAGCTTTGGTTTTGCAGGTGCAAGAGGAAACAAGTGTCTATGGCTTCCTTCTGTTTTTACACTGGCTTTTCCTTTTTTAAAATAAATTTGGCTTGACTGCTTTGCACAGCCCTGGCAGGTACCCAGCCCCCGTCGTGTTTCTTTGTTGAGTCAACAGTAAATCCCGCCAGAGGAGAACAGCTTAATGGTCTGTAGTAATCATCCATCCAAAATCCTGGCTAAAATCTTAATCTCTCCAATTTGTGTAGCTCCTTTCCTCCCAAAGGGGAGCCACATATGTGTGTGGTGGGTTGCCAGAGGGTCTTTGTTGTGCCTTGGTGTGTGTTCAAGGCTAGGTTGGATAAGTCTTAGAACAACCTGGTCTAGTGGAAAGTGTCCCTGCTCGCAGCAGGGGCCTGGAACTGGGTGATCTTTAAGTGTTCTTCCACCCCAAACCACTCTGATTGTTTGTCATGAGTAGTGCAGGTAGCATTGGTGCAGCGTAAAATGGCTGGGACCCCTGGGATCCCCACATCCCTGGTGAAGTATGTGCCTAACATGTCCCCTTTTGAAAAATCAGGAGAACCTTCAATTGGGATGTAATGCCTTTTCCCAGGCTAAAATATAATCTGCTCAGTTCCAGATAAATGGGTTTCACTTTGATGCTGCAGGTTTTAGTCTTGTGCGTTATTGCTGTGTTGATAAGATTAATGATGTTGCCATGGTCATCTTAATGGTGTTTCACCAAAATTCCTCCTTTTCAGGTTGGGTAGCAATGTGGGACTCTCTCCTTTCATGTTTTAATATTTTTTTTCTCACTTTCCTATTAGCAGGACGAGCATTGAAGTGTGATTCCCAATGCTGAGACCGGAAGGTCTGTTCAAAGAATTCAAAACCTCATGGTTCCTGAGGGCCTACTGAGGGGTATTTAATATTTGGGGCTGCACCAAGCCCCTCAGAATACAGCTGCAAGGAACAAAAGCCTCTGAGCGATATAATTATTCATTACTGTGTACAGTCATACATTACAAAGCTTAATGCTTGCTTGCAGACTGGGTGACAGGGACTCCATTTGTGCTGTGTTTGCCTCTTAATCATTACGATAATTGCTTCTACACCATCTCTAAAAGGCAGATTAAGTCCACACACAACAAAACCTCCCATGGTATTGCTGCTGAGATCTGCCCAATAAAAGCAGCACTGGGTTTATTTTAATTTTATTTTTTTTTATTGAGGCAAGGTTCTTATTTACCTTTTATCAAACCATGCAATTACTTAAAGACATTAGTCTTCTGCTCAGTGATGAAATAACCCCCAAAGTCTCACCAGTGAGGTCACCCAGGTACCTGCACATGAAGTGCCTGAGCTGAGCAGCAGCTTGCTGGGTGCAGCTGATGCAGTGCCCTGGAAGCAGCAGGGCATCCTTAGCGAGATGCTGTTTGGCTGTGGCACTTTCCAGCCAGGGTGCATGGCATGCTGGTGGTGGCTGTGCTGCTCTCAGCATCATGGAAATCCTGAAGTGAGCAATAACTCTCTGGTCAGTGCATGAGCAGAAGCAGGGCTGACATCCTGACGGAGAGCAGACAGTGCTGCTTCGTTCACAGCACAGTCCTTGTGAACTGCAAGAATTCATTTTCCCTTTCAGGGCCCCTGAGCTTGAGTTTCAAAATGAGAACCATATTTTGAGCTCTTTGTTCCGGCAGAAAATCAGCTCCTCTTTCCTGCTGAAACTCAGTGCTGCAAAGGTGTAAAAATAAGCCAGGCTCTGGCTCATGTTGCAGCGTGGGTCATGCCTTAAATTTAGTGTTTTGTGTTTGCCAGCTTGGCTCTTTTGGGGGGCCCCTGTGCCCCGTGCGGGCTGTGGCTGAGCAGGGGAGGTCCCACAGTCCTGTCACACCGTGCTGAGTGTGGCTGCTCTCGCTGCCTACAAATCCTTCAGCTCATTTCATGTGAGATGTCTCTCTTCAAGTGAGTAAACCACAGATGTAACTTTCTGCAAAATTACCAACTTTTACGGAACACTTATGGCTCCCTGCGAGGTCTCCTCCTCCGCTCCCACTGTGCTGCTGCTTTTCTGAAGGCAAATTAAACAGATCTATTCCAATCTGACTGAAGCCATTGAGTTACTTAAACAGATTGACCTGACTTGGGCTTATCAATTTCTTTAATGAGGTGTCTTCTGCAACTTCTGCTTGGCTTTTCTCCATACTCCTCATTAAAAAATTTATTTTAGAATCTCTTTGTTCCAGGTGGAGTCATTGCCAAATAGTTGCCTGCGTATCTGCCTGACCCTTACACCCTAATAATGCTTTAATTTTCATTTTTAAATCTAGCAGAGGCGCTGAGAAATCACCTTGCTTACAGATGTAGGATTTGGAAAATGTTTTAACTCTAAGTGAGGAGCAGCAAGGAGCAGCAGTGAAGAGGGTACTTCTTCCCTGTGGCTCCATGGAAATAACCCTGCATAACAGAAAGAGTTTCAAGATTAAAATGCTGCTTTTTGTAGCCTGGGTGAGATATCTTTTTACAATCACCTTTTAAAACAACAACAGGGACAGATTCTGCCCAGGCTGGAGGGATAATGACTTCCCATTGAAGCTTCTTTATGAAATTGAATCTTCAGGATCAAATGGTGGATATCTGAAAGGTTTACCCAAATTGTAGGGAAAAAAAAATCATTGTTGATGTATAGAAAAACCAGGGTGCTTCTTTGGGACGAGTGTGCATTAAAACTGGTTGGATAATCCAGATTTACTCCAATAAAACTTTCCTCTGTCCTTGAGCATCTCTCCCTGGGCACATCTTTCTTGATGCTGATGGTCCTTCCCCTAAAGCTGTTGAATTGACTGATGTTAGGAGATTGTTTTGGTCTTTTTCTTTGATCCATTAAGGTCATTTATGTATTGTACAGCAGTCAAGGCCAGGTCCTCCACATGTGCATGAAGTCAAACCTGTTTGAAGGTCTTTCTCAGGGTACAAGGAGAATGCCTGTTTTGTACTCTAGATCCTTCAGCTCGAACCTTCACTCAAAAGTTCTTCCTCCTCTCCAAAAAAAATAACAGGCAGTGCTGACTGTCTCCTTTCTACTTATAGATTATTAATCCTTCAGGTGTAAGGCTGAGCAGAGCCCTCAGTGGTGGGAAGGGAGATGTCCTTCAGTCCTCCTCTCAACAAAGCTGACTTTCTGCAAAAGCCCATCTCGTCCATGTGTGCTGGGCACAACATGTTCAGTGTGGGAACTCAAAGGAAGCACAGGCAGAGAGAGGGAAATGAGTGATTTTTGGGTGCCTGTTGTATGCAGCATGAGGTATAGGGCAAATTCTCACTCTGTGAAGGTGCAGGGACATCACACCAGGTGCTCTGGGAACATTACCACTACTGCTACTTTGGGTTTTTTTCTTATATGGCAAAGTCTCTGTAGAGTTTAGATGACAGTGTGGGAAGAGGGCTAATGACCAGGAGGAGTTAGATGCACAGGTTTGCAGTCAGGCATCCTCTTGTTGTCTCTCGGACTCTTTCCCTGAGCAGAGTCTAGAGTTCCATCTGAGCTGACCAGGTTTAGCAAGAACTGGTTTTACCTTCCTCTTCTGTATGTTCTGTCTGTACTTAGTGGGGGCAGGTTCCCAACTCCACTGAAGTGTTTTGTTCTTTCATCCTGGTAGCAATAAATCCAATTCCATGTGAAGCTGCTGCAGAAGAAAAGCCTTTTGCTCTGGCAAATAAAAACCACCTCTGCTCCAGTCCCTCCTGCTTCAGACACACAGCCTTGCTGCTGACAGTATTTCCACCTCAAATGCACAGTTAGAAGAGCAGGGCAGGGAAACCCAAGATATACCTTACAAAATAGATACCTTCTATGTAGAAATACATCTCATTCCCAGACAGAGAGGAGGAGGAGGAGTGTGTGGCTGTGGGCCATGGAACCGGGCGGGATGCAGGGAAGTGGGGACAGCCCTGTGGCATTAGTGGGGACACTGTTTGAGATCCCAGCAGCGTGCTCCAGCTCCTGGCTGCAGAGCACAGTCACAGTGTTTATTCTGACTGCTATTGGATTTTTATAAAACTGATTCAGCAGAGCATTGATATTTGCACAATATAAAGGAGTGGGGAATGATCCTGTGGTTACAAAGTTAGATGTGTGCCTAAGTGTCTTGCTGAGCTGGTATTAATTTAGAGAAAATGAGCAGGTGGTTCCTGCTTTGGCTTGAGTCTGGGGTGAGCATGTGCCCCCTGATTAGATTTAGGATGTTTCAGTTCTGAGTGCCTGTGTGCCTCAACACACAAGTTAACAAAAAACCAGGATCATCCACCAGAAGAGCAGAGCCTTAATGGCACTGAACCATACACCACGCCCATTTACCGAGGGTTTTCCAAGGTGTGCAGTCCAATCAGTTGGATAATGAATGCAAAGTTGGCCAGAGGACCGTGTATATTGGATTTGCAGACAGAACTGTTGAGCTGTGGTCAGGCTGACCAGAGACCCCTTCTGACTCAAATAATCAGGTAGCACTCTGCATGGAAGCCACATGAGTTTGGAGAATGTGGTTTTTTTTGTGTCCTGTGGCCAGTGGGCCTGATCCTGCATTGCTGGGCTGGTTCTGAGAAATTGATCATTAAAATCAAAGAGGTTTTTGACTGACTAAGGCGTTCAGACTGTATTGCTGTGGATTTTAGTTCCTGCCATTCATTTTCCTTTGATTATCAGTACAATGCTTTATTTTTGCACAGTGTAATATTTTATTAAAGGCGCATTTGTAGCTAATAACATTTATGAAGAGGCTGCTTTGACTGAAATTGCATCTGAATGTCACTCAAATAATGAATGGGAATACCATATATCCATTAAAATTTGAACAATGATAACTGTATGTGTGTTAAAGTCCCCTTTTTGATGGATATGGCCAGCAGCCATTAAAATACAGTGAGAATTCTTGTTCACAGTCCCACAGTGGCTGATAATAACACTCTTGATAAGAATTCGCAGCTCAAGACACCAATTTTACAAAAGGGATTTATTGCAGCTAACAGCAGCTCTGAAGATTAAAACGTAGCCATCATTCAGTTCTACTTTTTTTTTTTTTTTTTTTTTAAGTCTCACGTATGTAAAGAGTGGATTTTACTTCCCTATCACTCTCTGGAGTTGGTTTCCTGCTGGCTCTTATTAAAAGTTACTCACTTTTTGAATATAAAATGTTAGCCAATATCCCCACTGGTTTAAAAGAAAAAAAACCCAAAACTTTTCATCCTATTTTTAACACAGAGGGTCTGTAGAATTTAGAAATAGATGTGGCCTACTGGGTCATCTAGTCAATTTTCTACACCCCTCCATTATTTCTTGCAAGCCTTCATGTTTCTGGGCTTTTTAATGTTTATAGATGCATTGCTGCTGCAGCTGTTCTCCAGCTCAGTGATGTGTGTCACTGGGCTCTAGCAAGGAGACTCAAATGGCACTTTGAAGTTGGAGGAAAATAGGGAAAAAATCTTCTTAATAGAATCTCTCCCAGAATGTGATTTTGCTTAGCTTACAGTAAATATGGGGTGCTTCAAAAAATGTATTAACTGTAGAGTCTTGTAAGTGTTTTCTTGGACCTACAAAGCTGATGCAAGAGGCAGTGTAGTACAGTGGCTGAGATGACTGACAGATTTATATTCTGCTTTTTGACCTTCAAAAAGTCACTTAATTGAGCTTTTCCTTTCTCCCCTCATCCCTTCTGCAGAGCAGGGTTTATCTGAGCAGAAAGTGCTTACTAAGCACCAATTGAACACCTACTGTGCCAGGACCCTGAGCTTTATCTCTCAAGCCTGGTCAAATGCAAAATAATAACTTGTTCTTCTGAAGAAATAGGTTGTTGAAAGAATCATGTAGGCTTTGGTTTTTGACTGGCAAAAAAACCCTGGATTTCTTAAGGATTTGGCAAGCTGAGTTTAGATTTTCTTCTATAATTATGAATATAGTTTGTTGACTTTGCTGATTCTTTACCTCCATTCCTGTGTTCAGGTCTGATCTGGCAGCAGGAGCTGAAAGGCTCACATCCTTGTGCATTAAACAGGATGCAGTGCCTAATTATTATCTTGATTAAATTTGGTGATTAAGTGATCTGTAATTGTGTGTAAGTTCAGACATCCCAAGATATTACTCAAAGCCGTGGTGACTGATCATCTGGTCAGGGTTGGGGTGGCACAGTGTTGATTAAATCTTTCTTTAAGGAGAAGTTGGTTCATATCTCTGAAAGCACTTAAAGCTCTGTAGAATTTTGCTACATCTCTCTTTGCTGAGCAATATATAAAATTACATCAAGTGCAAGTCTAGATAAGTAATAAATGTCAAGAAAGAATCTATAGAAGGATGTATTTGTAAAATATATTAACGGCTCCTTGTTTAATTTAAGAAGATAGAAAAATACCACATTACTGATACATTTCTGAAGTACAAAAAAAACCATGAGAAAATAAATATATGCCAGCATCATAACTTCCTCTTGATGACTAAAGCTATGGCATTTTTAAATCCAGGGATGAAGCAATTTTAGGTGTGATTCAGTTAAAATCTCTGCCTTTCTCTGTCCTCTCAGAAAAAAAAAACACCCATGCATTTTAAATTTTGCTCCTTTCAAATGCTATGGGATATTGATAAAAAATGATAATAATAAAAAAGCAATGTTCCTTATAGCAAAGAAAAGGCAGTCTGGTAGTCAAATGTTTTTTTAAGCTTGGTGCAACTTGGACTGAAAGACTGGAATATCACCCAATAATAAGTTTGTGGAGATGAAATCCACTTGGATAAAAAGTACAGAGCTATGCAACTTGACAGGCTGAGTCCTAAAGGGCAGCAATCCTGGATCCAATAGTCTCTCTCATTTTGAATAATTGCTGTGCAACACAGAATCAAACATTTATTGCTGAGTACAGGTGCATTTGCTCTCCCTGGTGACCCTCTATAAGCAAATGTGCAAGATGATTTTATTACCAGGACTGCAATTCACACAAACTGTTTGCTTTAGAGAATTAAATAAACCCAGACTAAGGACAGTCAATACTGTTGTTTTACCTTCTTGCATTTAAATGCTGCCTCCTGGATGGTTCAATAGCAAGCTGGAAGACAGAGGGGTTCTGTTTAATGATTCATGTGAAAAAATTTACCTTTGAGGAAAAGCCACAAGAGCACCAAAATCAAGGGGTTACTTTGCTGTAGACAAATTCAGAGTATCACCTTCATCTGAGCAGGCTGCTGTGATTGATAACTAGTGGGAATTCAGTTGATGGGAGTAATCTTGGCTAAAAAATTTGTTTCCAAACTGGAATGGCCAAGCAGTGGCAAAGCTTTGATTTTGCTGCCAATGCAGCATTTGAAGAGTGAAACCATATTTGTGGCTGTGGTTGAAAGAGCTTCTAGGAGACATTTGAGCCCATGCCATGAATTTTTGAACTAGGAGCCTTTTTCAGTGCAAGGGAAAATGATATTTCAGAGCAGCCCTTGCCTGGGAAGGGTTGTGATCAGTCTTGCCTTTGGGCAGAGCCTTCCCTGAGACCAGTATCTCTTCAGTGCAATTAAAAATAAAGGGAATAAAGGCATCTGGTGCCTGGCTTGTAGTGATGACAGCACTGTGCAGGGCTGTGGAGGGACATTAGGAGCCATTTACAGTGCCAACTAATGCCTTATTTGTTTTTCTACTGTATTCGTGGAGTGTTGACTGTCCCTTGTTAGGACAAAATGAGACTAAGCAGAGGCAGAAAGGTTAGTGCTTTTGGTCTTCTCCTTTTTATCTCCTTTTTATGACCACAACAGGGCTAAAGCATCCCAAGTCTTTGTTGTCTTCATAATCCCCTGAGAACTCCATGCAGAGATACAGATCCAGATCCAACATAGCACCCTGGACTCTCAAACCTTGTGATTGCTTGCATTCAGATACAGGCTGGTGCTCTCTCCCCCAGCTCTGTGTTTTGTACAGTGAAAAGGTAAAGGAAAAGAGAAGCACTATAAAATGTATCCTGGATGTGACTGAAAGCATCTCATGGAAGCAAGAGTAAATACTGAAATGCTGATTTATCTTTCCAAGATCAACACCTGGGCTTTTTATGAGACTTGGAGTAAGGAATATAAACACTGGGTGACAGCCACAGTAGGACTGACTATTCAGGCTATACCTCCAGTCTATCCAGTTATTAAGAGCCAGCACAGAGCGGTGCAGAGAAGTCATCAGAACATTCAGAAAGTCCCCAGCTGTTGCAGATCTGTTTGTGGGACAGGGCTGAGATCTCCCAGGGCTCAATCCCAGCCAGGATATTCTGGGGTGTTCATCCTCTGCAGGGTTCAGGATCAATCCTTCAGCCTCATGGAGCACAAACATCACAGGCATGGGATGAAAGCCATCCTGGATTATTTTCTGTCTAACTCTGGGGTTGGAGCAACAGGTTTTGTCCTGAACAAAGAAAGGTGAAGGACACCTGTCTTCTCAGCCCTCTTGAGAGTGATCTGGCAGAAGAGTCTTTACCAAAATTTTCTTTGTAATAATTTTTGAGATAAATAAACTGCAGGCATCACATACGGCCAAATGAGATGGAAGTTATGGCAAAGCTGTTCAAGGGACTTTCTCCTTCAAAACTCTTGTAATGGATGACCACGACTTTCAAGACAAAATATTTGGCAAGCGAGTTCAAACTGAATAAATTCTCTTATTCACTCAAAAGCTCGTGCTTCTTGCCAACACGGTAATGTGCTGTTGGGACAGGTAGGAAGGGCTGCTTTCCAAAAATAAACAGATATTATGCAACAAGCTTAGTTATATTAATAAGTGTAAAATGGATGTACTATTCATTATCTGCTTTCAAATCCAAGTAGACAGTCATAGTGATGACAACTGATTATTTTTTTATTATTACACAGAGAAATGTTTGAGGAAAGACAGAACTCAGTCTTTAACATTCTTTGACATTGGAGCCTGGTAATTAATGCAAGATGTTCCATGTGTTACTTGAAACTTTTCTGTCGGCTTTGTGATCTGAACTAGGTCTGACAAGTTACATCAAGAGTACTTCACAGGACACTCCCTCTAGCAAGAGTAATACCCTTCTTGCAGGACCTGCTTCTGAAGTTCCCATTGAAGTTAATTGACTTGATGTGGATAGACAGCATTTGTCTCTATTCTATTATTTTGCAGGGTTTTGTCCCGATTCTGTTGAATATAGGAGCTGTCCTGGATGTGATATGTTCACTGTTATAAATAGGAGCAATACTAAAATTCATCCTTAATTGTTTTTAAAAAAAGATTTTTGATAAAACAGCTGGTGGAAAACATTTGAAAGACTCAGCTGGCTTTGCATGAAGTTGGAGCAGGCTCAAAATATACTGACAAGTCCAGCAGTGAAAAAAAAAATCCCTGTTGTCAGCTGATGTACCTCCTTCCTCTGCATTTTGGGCCATTCTCACTGTCTCTTCTTAGGCACTGAACTTCAATGTCTAAATTGAGAGCCCAGTAAATGAGAATGCAAGTTTGTTGGGTTTGCATGACAAGGTTTTGACAGTGGGGGGACTACAGGGGTGGCTTCTGTGAGCAGCTTCTGGAAGCTTCCCCCCATGCCCAGCTGAGCCAATGCCAACTGGCTCCGAAATGGAGCAAGGCCATCTGCAATGCTGGTGGTGCCTCTGGGATAATGTGTATAAAAAGAGGGAAAAGTTGCTTCTCAGCAGCAGCCAGAGGAGAGAGGAGGGAGTGTTTGAGAGCAACAGCTCTGCATGCCCTGAGGTCACTGAGTCCTGGAGCATTCACCTGTGGAGGGCTCCCAGGCTGGGGCAGACCTGCAGCCCGTGGGAAGGACTCACCTTGGAGGAGGTTTGGCTCCCTGAAGAGGAAGGAGCAGCAGAGACAGCATGTAGTGAACTGACCACTGACCACAGCCCACATTCCCTGTGTCCCTGCACTGCTGGTAGGGTGGCAGGAAGAGAAATCAGGAGTGAAGTTGAGTCTCACAATAAGGGAGGAATGGGAGGAAGATGTTTTAAGATTTGGTTTTATTTCTCATTGTCCTGTTCTGATTCCCAAGTTGAGTCTGTTTTGCCTATGATGGTAACTAGTGAGAGATCTCTCCCTGTCCTTATCTCAGCCCACAAGTTTTTCACTATATTTTTCTCCCCTGCCCAGCTTAGGAGGGAACTGACAGAGGGGCTTTGGTGGGCACCTGGCATCCAGCCAGGGTCAACCCAGTACACTGAGAATCCCCTCATATCCAGTGGTGGGAGTGAATCTCTGTACTGTGATCACTCAGGGGAAGAATTTAACTCCAAAATTATAAGTGTGCATTGAAAACATGAGACTGAGTCTTAAAGATGGGCTGGAACTGCACATCCTGGCTCTTATCCTGGGTGCTCATGGGGAGTGACTCAAGCGCTTGAACACCTCCATTCAGCTGCTCCATCATCACAAGGATACTTACATTACCCTCTGCAGGAGCGCTGCTCTCTGCATAAACAACCTGCTGTTCATATCACACTAAGCACCCAGATTCACGTCTTTGCAACCTCAGTGGCCTGAAAGGGTTTGTGCAAATGTGAACAGCTGCATGTGGCTTCCCTGACCCAGAGAAAGGCAGTATGTGAAATTTGGGCTTATATGCCTACACAGACATACATAGCTAGAAGAAAACAGGTAAGAAACCAGTTGGTAATATATGCCCATGGCACACTCAGAAATGCTCTTGAACAGCGTGGCTGGCAATAGTGTGGAGTCTTCTAGATGCAGGTGGAGGCAGCAGATAACTGTGGTGGCTTGTGCCAGGCAAAGCAGCTCCTGCTGCCAGGGCCCAGCATGGAGCCCTGGGGCTCCTTTGTGGGCATTGCCATGGGTCACTGAATCACAGCCAGGGAACCAGCTGGTAGCTCTCTGTCTGCAGCTTTCTTTATCCCATAAAGAGTTTCAAATGCTGCCCCCAGCTCCTTGCTTTTTAACAGATGACACTGAAGGATTTTCACCTTTTTCCCCCCAGTTTTTTTTAAGGTTCTCCCTGCTTCATCATGTCATGAGTGACGCCCCTGACAGCTGACCACTGATTTCTGCACCAGCAAGATTTTCATGGAATCCTAGAGGCATTAAGGTTGGAAAAGACCTCCAGGATTATCAAGGCCAGATGTCTTTTTTCTTGTGCAGAAACCAATCTGTGGCAGGACAGGCACTAATTCCTCACCCCACCCCAGGCGGCTGCTCCAGGAATGGGGCACATCCTGACCCTGGGAACAGCCACCCTGCCTCCCTGCTCAGCTGCCCTTGCCAAGCAGAGCTGCAATCTGGGCTCAATTCCTGAAGCAAAATGCAGCTGAAGCAGCTCAGTGTTACCCTCTCCAGAGACCAGCTGCTCTCACCTGGCGCCTGGCAGCTAATCACAGTGACAGCAGCCATTGTTTATTTTCCTCCATCCTTGTCTTCCTTGTTTTATGGAAAATTAGAGCAGGCAGGCAAGCCATCCATCAGCCTATAAATGCTGTGGAGTCTTTTGGCTTTGTGCTAAATAATTGTGCATTTTATTGCTATTTACACATTTATTTTCCGAGGCAATAAAATACAAACTGCAGTCCTCAATACTTTATATTTTGCATCTGTATCACAGCAGCCACACAGGCTTCAGCAGCAACATGCAACCTGCTGCCATAAATTCACGTTCTTATTTTAGTAGGTCTAACATTTATTTATAATTAATGTCAGAGACCTTACACAGGAATGCCAATTATTGATTTTTTTTTCTTTTTTTAAGAAAAATAAATGACTTTTTTCTTATTACTGCCATAGCAGCACAATCAAATTGCAGAGGCTAATCTTGTCCACAAGAGTGTAAGAAAAGGCTCTTAAAAACTGAGTTGGTGGTACAGTTATAAAAAGCATCATGCAACCCCTTAACTCTGGAGTTTGTATATATGGAAATTATTGTGTGGGGGGCAGGGGACAGTAATTCAAATTAGCGGCTCTGCTGGTGTCAGTGTGGGATCTTTCAATAGGAAAGATCTCAGCAGGAGCCATTGTAACCACTGCAAAATCAGAGCCTCTGCAATGGCCAGGGGGCTCAGAGTCCCAGTGCAGCTCGGGATGGAGGCACCCAGGGTCTTGGGTGGATTCCCAGACTGCATTGCTGTGATTGAGGAGTGACTGCTGTGCCCGCAGGTTTGCACTGCCCAGACTGCATTGCTGTGACTGAGCAGTGACTGCTGTGCCTGCATGTTTGCACTGCTGGTATTGAGCAGTGACTGCTGTGCCTGCAGGTTTGCATTGCTGTGACTGAGCAGTGACTGCTGTGCCTGCAGGTTTGCATTGCTGTGACTGAGCAGTGACTGCTGTCCCTGCATGTTTGCTCTGCCAGCAGTGCATGTCCCTGCATGTTTGCTCTGCCAGCAGTGCATGTGGTGTGCAGCACTTCCCATACAATGGTTGTACATGGAACTCAGCTCCACTTGCCACAGTCACATACACAAGGATGCGAATTGGACCAATGAAGCCTTGAAACATATTTTTATGGCTTGAATCTCCCATTACCTGCTTAGTACTAAGATATCTACCCATGCATTTGTAAACTAAATGGCCCTTATCAGTAGCCTTTGCACAGCTGGTGCTTCTCCTTCAGTCCAGCTATGCCAGGAAATCTGCTGAGGGAGGCATCAGACTTGGCAAAGAGTGATGGGAACAGTAGCCAACTCCATCTTAAACTAATTTTTACCCCTGGCAGGGATGGCTGCCTAACAAGTGTTCAGAGGCTGAAACACAGCCCTAAAAAAGCTGCAGGTTGGAGGTGTGAAGGGGCTGCAGAGGACAAAGTAATGAGTCTACTACTGCACCAGCTTCCCATTCCTGATGATTTACTGTCAAAAGGCTGAGCAGCTCTGGGAGAGGGAAGAAGTGGAGTTAGGAGCAGAGCTGGGAGCCAGGGATGGATGTTACATTTCTACCTCAAGCTCTGTAATGGTGAGAATAAGATGGGTGCCTGCAGGCTCACTCACCCCTTCCACATCTGCAAAGCAGAACTGGCACCAGCACGTCTTGTGTATGGTAGTATTTGGAGGGATTACCAAAAAAAAAAAGGGCTTGTTGTGAACAGTTGTCATGGGGGTTGAATATCCTGCTTCTTTTGTGCCACCTTCCCCTCCAAGGGGTTCTTCTCCCACACAAGTGAACCTCAGTGGGTCAGGAAATAAAACCAGAGGTGATGTCTTCCCAAAGAGCTCTGTACACTGTAAGGAAGCCTGGCCTGTGTCAGCTGGGAGGGCTGTGATGTCCGTGCATGAATGTGGCAAGAGATGCTGTCAGAGCAAAGCTGGATGTTGCTGAAAACGGGTGAGCTGTGTGATTCAGCCTGAGGAACAGCAAACCAACCCTGAAGGATTCTGTTCTTCCTGCCTAGGGACATTGAGTGGCAAAAGTTGTGCAAGACAGTGATGTGTTTCTGTTTCTCAGCGTCTCTGGAAACGTGAGATGCCCCAGACATCTCATGTGGAGTACCACAAATGGAAGCACTGAGTGCTCAAATGGAAGCACTGAGTGCTTTGGCTGTTACTTGTTTGTCATTGCACAGCCACAAATGCCACCTGAATTCTGTCACTTCAATTCTGACTTTTTTTGCTTGCTTTTTTTTTTTTTTTTTTTTTTTTTTTTTTGTCTAGCACTATTAGGGTTTTTCTTTCTTTGCTTGCTCATCAGGAAGATAGCTCTATTTTCATTTCTTAATTAGCTTGGTATTTCTTCACTCATTCAAAGATGTCTGGCCAACTTGAAGTGAGGTTGGGATGTTGCTGACAGGTATCTGGGCATAAAGGAGCTTTATTCTTGCCCAGTAGCACTGGTGGGGCTGAAAAAATTTCTTCATTTCCTCTGTCTGCTATGAAAGTGCTGGGGAGCCTGGCCACCATATGTGCAGCTCACCTCCATGGGTTTTGTAAAGTTGTTTCTGAAAGTAAATCCTCTTTTTTTTTTCTGCTTGTGTTGAACAAGTTGAGCTGTAAATTATGTTCCGCCCCACGGATGCTATTACACACCCAGCCCTAATTTTTTGAGTTGGGAAAGGCACCAAACACATCCAAGAGCCTGTGGGAATGGGACAAGAGGTAAAGGTTTTAAACTAAAAGTGTTTAGATTCAGACTAGGTGTAAGGAAGAAATTTTTATGAGGAGTGTGGTGAAATACTGGCACAGATTGCTGGGAGAGGTTGTAGATGCTCCATCCCTGAAAACATTCAAGGCTGGGTTGGATGGAGCTCTGAGGAAGTTGATCTTGTTGATGTCCCTGCTCATTGCAGCACAGTTGGACTAGATGGTCCTTTTAAACTCAAACTATCCCATGATTCTAATAAAAGTTGTGGGGAGGAAGAGGGGCGATGTTTTATCCTTTGCCATAGAAAAGGGGTTTTATCTCAGTGGGAGGTGGGTTTGGTTCAGACCAGCAGAAGTTTGGACATCCCTGTGTGCCTCCTGTCCTCCTTGCACGCAGCAGCATGACCCATATAGGGGTTAATTCCAGCAGTAAGCCCTGTCAGCAGGTCAGTAAACCTGCTCCCAGACCCTTCCTGCTCCCTGCTAATCCAGGCAAATCCTCTTTCCGTGTGCCTTCTCCTGTTTCTTCCATTACCTTGAAGCAAAAAGGTGAGGATGAAGAAAAGGAAGGAAAGTTATAGAAACACACTTTAGCCATTTTGGTAGGTGTATGAGAGCAAAATCAGTCTCCCTGAAGTGCAGTGTGGCCCCTGCTGTGTCTGTGGGCTCTGTACTGGTGTCTGTGTGCAGTCTGCCCACTCTACCTGCTCCTCCCCCCTGACTGCCCGGACCATGGCATCCCAGGACTTTCCCTATCTTTCCCTGCACAGAGTCATGTCCTGTAAATAAGGCTGAGCTCATTTCCCAGGTTGCCTGTATCTAAAATCAGGGGGATATTTCCCTTTGGGTTCATTTAGTCAGGAGGAAAGGGGGCTGAGGGGAGACTTTCTCTACAGCTCCCTGGAAGGAGGTGGTAACCTGATGGGGGTCAGTCTCTTCACCCAAGTAACAAGAGATAGAAGCAACAGCCTCACACTGTGCCAGGGCATGTTTAGACACATGTTTAGATTGGATATTAAGAAAAATTTCTTCACCACAAAGGCTGTTGAGCATTGGAACAGGCTGCCCAGAGAAGTAAGGAAATCACCATCCCTGAAAATATTCAAACAACATATGGATGTGGGATATGGGGACATGGTTTAATGATGACCTGACAGTGCTGGCTTAGCTGTTGGACTCTGTGATCTTGGAGGTCTTTTCCAACCTGAGTGATTCTATGATCCTTGCCCCCTGCACTGCTGTGCAAGCCAGGGTGCAGCTTCAGCTCGTAGACTCTGCAGGGGGATGATGCTCTGAGGTGATCCCTGATCTGATCTGATCTGATTTGATCTGATCTGATCTGATCTGCATGGGGATGATGCTCGAAGGGGATCCCAAAGAGTTTGGTTTTTATTCAGGACTGAGAGCATGGCAGCACAGTGTCCCATCTCCACACTGGGCTTCTTTCAATTTCTTCTTTCAGTCCTTTAAGACCATTAAACTAGATTTTGGGGAAACACATTTTTTGCTGCTCTCTTATGATTTAGTAGTGATAACAAATCACTAAGAGAGGCAAGAGAACTTCCTGCACTGGTTGTTTGTGGAGAAGGAGTTAAAAAGTCCTCTATTAGTCATGTGTGACTGGTTGGTGCTGTCTTTGCATGGGAGGAAACCTCTCAGCACCTCACCCAGCTGAGCCTCCCACGATCTATGAACAAATGTCCAGGATTAAAGCCAAAGCGTCTCAGTTTCGAGTGTCAGCCAGGAGCTGCACCTCTCCAAGGGGCTCTGAGGTGTGAGCAGTCTTGTCCTTGGCCTCCATTCTGCCTGGTAGCTCCATGAACAGAAATGACTGCAGGTATTTGTAAAACTCAGGAAAGATCACTTTTCCTCCACGTGCTGGGTGCTGTCGCTGTGAGCCTCTCTGCACTTTCCTCACTGAGGAAATGAGAGAAGCACCAAATCTGCCATGCACATAAACCAGGGCAGGGGCAATGAAATTCAGAAGCAAGAAATACAGGAGGCTGCCAAATGAGAGCAATTTCCATCAGCTGCAAGTTTGGAAACATCCTGGCAGCAGTGATGCTGGGAACTAGAAACTTGGAAAGTTCATAATCTTTCAAAAAAAGATCTAGCAATCCACTGTGGGACAGCAACCCCTGGTATCCATTCTCTTTTCCTGAGGATGGAAACTCCCCAACAACAGCAATTACCAAGTATTGGATCATCCCTCTGTAGCTGAGTGCGACAACACTTCTGGGGCTGGGAAGTCACATTTCAGTTTTGAGGAAATTAAAAACAATGGTGCCCTTCAGCCTTCTTCTCCATAAGAAGTCATAGGTCAGTTCTCCTCTGGGAATGTCTAAGTTCTGTTTGGAATGACTTCCCTTTGGATGCTGTCATTATTTTTCAGCATTGACTTTTTATTTTTGAGCAAGAAAGGCGTAGTATAAAAAGACTAAAAACTCACATTACCCCATTTAAAACCAAGCCAAGCAGAACAGCACACTTCCCAGAGTTTCTTGGTATATATTTCCTTGCAAATCTTAGAGAGATTTTAATTAAAAGTTTCTTTTTCCTTTCCTTAATAAAGACAAAACACAAATAAAAATCTTGTAGCTGCCACTTTTAAAGCAAGCTTTTGGACACAAATTGGTGGCTCATTTAAGAAAAAACCCAAAACCCCAGGGCTCTGCTGCCTGTGGTCACTGGGGACTGTTAGTTTTTAACAGAGTGCCCATTAAAACTTGCCAGGAGTTTATTTCTAGAGCAAGTGGTGACATTTTCATAAACTCCATTTTAAAAGTTACCATGACATTTTTCATTGGAATGAGAGCAGGATCCCACGTTCATTGCAATAGTCATATGCACAAAACCTTGCAGTCCCAGAGGAAAGCTTCCCTGTCCCGCTGAAAATGGAGGGATGGTTCAGGGGGGGAAAGGATTTTGCAGTGGGTGTGGGATCCTGTTCTCAGTGTTTGAATGGGAGGTGTGATCTTGAGCCCAAGGACAGAATTTAGCTTTAGATGTTGCCCTGCTGTGGGTTTTGTGCTGACAAAGGGCTCTTACAATTGTGGTCACTTCGGGAGAGTGACACTGAGGTTAAGCTTCTGACAAGCACCAAACCAGCCCATGTCGGACTGATGTTTGTCTTTTGTTGATGCACAAGAAGTTCTTGGTTTTCTAATGTGTCACTAACTGGGAAGATGCTGGAAAGTATTATTGGGGAAAAGTCAGCAATGGGCTTCCCCATCCTGATTCAGTAATCAGGAACCCAAAGGACAGAGCTCCCCTCTTTCACTCTTTGTCTTAGGTAAAAAGATAAACTCAGGCTGATGTTTCCACAGCATCTGGCCTGCTAGACATTGATTTCTATGTAGAATGCTGGCAGCACTGCAGAGAGAGCAAGACCAAAACAATATTAAATTGGTCACTACTTTCTTATGTTAAAATTTCTCCCTTTACAAAATCAATTATGCCATTTTAGAATTGAAAAAATAAGTTCTAAATTAATTGAAGCTTCCTCTGCTGGTTATTTCTGTATGGCTAAGTGATACTTTGAATTTCTCTTTGAATGAGGAAGCCCTTAAATATTCAAGGATTGCTCCCTGTTTATGTTTTAGCCATCTAAGACAAGTGGAAACGATGCCTTAGTTATGTGCATGTCTCTGTGTGTTTCTCCAGCATTCAATTATCAGCATCCAAAACCTCAGTATTTCCATTTTTAATGCAGCTCAGGATGCCCAGCTGAATGCTGTATGTGCAGCTCTGATGTATGCAAATCCATTTTGCATGCAGCTCTTGACATATTTTCAAATTCAGGATTATGGGAAGCTTTTTGTGTGCCACTTTGATGTATGCTAATCTTTGTTTCTCTAAAAACACTTTAAAAAAGTCCAGACAAGTAGACAATATTTTTTTCTTCACTGAAACCTTGTGGTTTTTCTGTACTCAGGCTCCCACATAGTTCAGAGCAAAGCTTCCACCAGTGGTGTGCTAAAGGGCCATATTCATGTGCCCTGCTCTGGGCAGCTGCTTGTATCCATCAGGTACCAGAGACAACCTGAGATCTAGCAGTCCTCTGCGTGAAAGGCAGCCTGAATCATTCATTTCTTCCTTGACTGTCACCTCTGTTGTAGATGCAGGGCAAAAGCTGGGATGGGAACCTCACACACAGAAGCTGGGTGATGCCTGAGCTGGTAGCAAGAGCACACAATGCAGCTGGATTAAAATAGGGACATAAATGACCAGTCAATTAAAGTGGTTGCCTTTGTAATTCTGCCTCGTAACACAGGATATGAATTATCAAATGTGTTACTTTTATCTCTAATATAATTATTGTATTATTTATAGACTTCTTGTAAACTTTCTGTGGCTGACAGACTTATAGTGTGCACAGTCACAGTAGATGAAAAATTTGGAAGTATTATTTTGTTCTTGCAAGGTTTGTAGTGACTGCCAGGTCCAGACTATACACAGATGCTAAAACACCTCTGAATTTAATTGTGGGTAGTTTGACACCTTTGTAGCACCATAAAGACTAAATGTAAATCCCAGGTTAATGAATGAGAAAATCCCTGTGGTGTCATTAAAACTTCCCCAGAGGAACTCAGGCTGCCCGATGAATAAATGTTTAATGCAGTCGGTGTCAGATGGAGCCATCGATTGTGAGAGAAACGCTGTTGGTTTAACGAGGCTCCCATCAGCTGGGCTCCAGTTAACAGCCCCACAGTGCCAGCTTGGTGTTGCTTCAGGGCAGGAGTCCCAGCAAAGAGAGTCAGAGGTGCTCGAATGGGCACAGAAACATTTCTCCTAGATGTTCCTAGAGTGTTGGGATTATTGACAATATCATCAATATTAGCATCATTACTATCTAATCTTTCTTGGCATTCGGAATTGTAGTGCCATGACATCCCCTGCAGTGCATTAATCACTTTAATATCAGAAATTAATGTTTCTCACAACACATTCTTTGAAGTTGTCGGAATCTGTGGGTATTGGTGATTCCGAGATTGTAGAAAGTCTCTGTCTTTCTGCCCCGTTGCCAAAGAAGAAGCCATAATTCGTCTGTGCTGTTTTCAAGGTTGTTTATTTTTGCTTATCTATAACAAGTTCTGCTGCCCTGCCGCAGGTCTGTCCTGCAGGGCAGCGTGTGGGGCTCTGCCCCTCAGTGGGATGGTACAAACATTATATACCAGAAATTACGTGTGCTATATTTACAATAATGTGCCAATATCTATCATCTACGTTGAACAGTGTGTTCCCAGCCTAAACCAATAGAAAAATGCCAACACTACAGTGAAACATGGAGGGCATGAAGAAGGAGGAAAAGGACAAGACACTCCCAATTCCTCCATCTTGTCCCCTCTGAACCCCTAATCTAGAAACCTAAAATTTTACTTCTGCACCCGTGTCACACTTAATTATTACTCTTATCAAACACTCAAATCTTGTAATTCATCCTGTAAGATTGAAAACTCCTCTCCATGGACAGAGATCACAGACAGTGTCTCTCGGGGCTCTGTCCAGGGGGGTTCCTGACCCCCTGCCAGGGTCCCAGACCTGCCAGGGCAGCCAGAGGGAAGCCCTGGATTCCCACATGAAGTCACGAACAACTGTATTTATAACAATTCTCTACAGCTTTAACCAAGGAACAGGTTGCTGAATTGAGCTGGATACTCACAGATGGTGTAGCAAAACACCTGTGGTTGAGTTCCATTTTGTATTGGGATTGCATGGCCAGGTTTTGGTCATGGGACTGGGGTTGGGGCCACGGCTTCTGTGAGAAGCTGCCAGAAGCTGCCCCCATGTCCATCAGGGGCACCTGGCACCCACACAGGGTCAACCCACTGCACACCTGTAGTTCAGAGTACTCTGTAGTCTGGAATAATCCTATCTCCTCACCTGTAATCCTATAAAATTAAAACAAATTCAGCTACAGGATTCACTTTTCAGTAATTTTAGTTTGCATCTGTTCTACTAATGCTGCTATCATTAATTAGTCACTGTGTACTTGAGTTACATTAAAGTAGTTTTCTTACTGTCTTTGATGAATTAGCAAGACTTTAAAAACATTCCATAGTCATCCCAACATGAAGCTAAAAGTAAGAAGAAGAGGTGATTTTATTTCTTTTTTTTACAAGGAGTAAAAGGAGTGTTTTGTACTTGGAGAGTGATGGTGGTGTTTTTGTTTTATTTTGAATTTCTAAATGTTTTGCTTTTCTTTAATTACCAAAAGTTACACTTTTTCCAGAAAAAGCTTTTGCAAAATGAAAAGTAGATTTCTACATTTAAAATGTCAAAGACCCTTTATTTTGAAAAATTCTTAATGCTGCATATCAAGATGGTAAATAGATTTAATTTTGACAAACTGATTTGAAACAAGACAGAAATAAAAATAAATTTTGCTTGAGAAACTCCTTACCAGCTCCAATTCTAGACTTGTCATATCATGAAACACTTAAAAATTCTTCTAGGTGCAAACACACACAGGTGTCCTGGAAATCCCTTTGATAACTCTTCTTTTCCAAGCAAAGAGTAGCAGAGCTTTGATCACAGCCTACAAATCAAGTAATGGCATGGGAAGGATGTGGAAACACCAGGGCAGTCTGTCCACCATGGACTTTGCTATCAAAGTTTGTCAACAGGAATCAAACAGCAATTTTTATGTGTCCAGTTGTCTGCTTGGATGTTTTTAAAGAACTCTTTGAAGTAGAGCAATTCACAGCCATAGAGTGAATAAATTCTAGTGAGTGAGTGAATTTAGTTTAGGATTTTCACCACAGAGTTATTCTTTTCATTGTCCCAGCTTTGGACTCTTGGTGTGCAGCCCAAAAAAAATCCCATCCCAACCCATGGTGAATACTGGCCCACCACAGAAAAGTTCTCATCCAGTGGGTTAAACCTATGTGTCTGTCCAGCATTGCAAACTACAGGATAAGGAAAGAAAAGAGTATTTTTTTAAGAACTTGTAACAATATATTTGCTATTTAAAACATCAATGTGTCTGTGGGAAAGGGGATTTGGAATATATAAAAGAAAATGAAGTAGCCCCAGGGAAGCAGAGGTGCCATTTTCTGATTAATGGAGTGTGTGCAAAGCAGTAGGGCTCCTCCAAAATCACTTTCTAGCAAGACAGGGGCTGTGGAAGACATTCTGACCAGCAGCTTATTTTTCCAGTGTTGTTTTTCAACACATCCCTGGCTGACCTGGCAGACTCCAGCCTCTTGGCCATAAATGCTACTGTTCACGACTTGGCTGGACAGTTCTGTCATCCCAGTGCTCCTATTTAGTCCTGAAAATACTTGAATTGAGGATTGAGCCAGAGGAATGGACCATAAACAGGTCAGCAGTGTAGCTGCATGTTAGGTTTGAATTCATCAACAAATTCAGGCCTTTTCCCTGGCCTCTCCCAGTTTATCTCATGGTTGTTTCCTGGTATGAAGATGAGGCTGAGTGCTCCCTTGGCACCGTAATGACCTGGAAAACTTAAGACCAAGCTCCCACTGGCAAGCTGTGGTGCATTACCAGTGTGCTTTTCTTGACTGAACCTGGCATGATACCAAGCCTGGCTGCAGTAACAAAAGGCCATTATATAAACAGTGACTTACTCACATTATGGTTCCCAGTGGAAATAAATTGATCATGAGTTTATCTCCATGGTCCCAGACATTCATGTGTTTCTGCATGATAAGTGATACCCAGGTGAATGCCATCCTTGCAGAGCTGGTGCCACCAGTGGAGGGAGCTGGGCTCTCCCCACCCTTTCCCTTCACTACAAACCCTCCTTTCACTTCCTCTTTTAAGGCTGGAAGTCAGGTGCTGTGTGAAAAGATGGTAGTAGGGACCATGGTATTTATCAAATAGGAGGAAATTTTATTGGGATAATAGAATGGATCATTAGCATTTTTTTTTCTTAGAGTCACCAAATTGTAGAATTTGAGTTTGGGTTGGAAAGGACCCTCAAAGATCATCTAGTCCAACGTGGCCCCTCTGCCATGGGCAGGAACATCTTCAACTAGATAATTTTGTTCAGAGTCCCATCATACCTGGTCTCCAACACTTTCAGGGATGGGCATCTATCACCCTTCTGGGAAACCTGTTCCAGTGTTCCACCACTCTCACTGTAAAATATTCTACCTTGTCTCTAGTATAAATCTACCATCTTTTAGTTTAAAATCATTTTGACTTATCTTGTCACTACAGGCTCTACTAAAGAGTCTCTCCCTACCTTTCTTAAGCCCCCTTTAAGCACAGGGAAACTGCTCAGAGGTTCCCCTAGAGGCTTCTCTTTTCCAGGCTGAACAATCCCAGCTGTCTCAGCCTGTTCTTCATAGGAGACATCCTTCTCCTCAAATTTACTCTTGTCTTTTCATCCTTTATTGATACCTGGGGTTGCCCTTGTTGAACTTCATGAAGGAGGTTTTGGAGCCAGATAATCTTTCATGGCATTTGCAGCCCCATTCAAAGCAAAATTTCCCACTTGCCTTGAAGTCATGAGTACAGAGTGTAGCCCATGGAGGACAGCACAGTTAATCCTGGGTATTAGCACTGTGATTTCTCCAGTCTTTGCAGGCGTGAACTCTTGGAATGTAAGGGAGGAGGATGTGGGGGAGGAAGGAATGTCTTCACCATGGTGGGAGGTGGCAGGGATGGCAATTCTCCACACCCAAGGATGAGGGCAGACTCGTGACCTTTTCCAAGCCAGATCTTCCAGCTCTTTCTTCAAACACTGCAAGGGAGTTTTCATTTCCAGACCACTCAGCAACAAGCCTGATAAAGTCTGCTAAGGTAAATACTTATTTTGAGGCAACAGAAGGAAAATTCTCCACCCAAGTTTCTGTTGATCCCATACACATCTAGCACAAAAAGGTGCTTGCTTACCCTGACCTCACAGACCTGTTACCTGTGAAGGCAGGGCAGGCTGTGTCAGAGTACCAACAGGGAGATTCCTTTTTGACCTGTCCAGCCCCAGCCTGCTGCCAAACTGCTCACTGATAAGGCATAAGTGGGTAATGATTTTTTTTCAGATCACTGGCACCTAAAATGCTGTGCAGGTTATGCTCCATAAACCACCTCCAGTTTTTCTTCTATTCACTGTGATGAATGAAACACTGGCCCAATAACTGGCTTCACATTCAAGAAGCATGGAGAAGCTGCTGCATTCAAATTTTTCTGAAGCTACTTTTTCTCATGGCTTAAATGCTCCTGAATGCTTTTGTTTTCAGGCAGTGTTGATACAATTAGTTTGAGTTGCTTGGAGTGCATATTTAATAAATCTGAGAGCAATATACCAACTACCTTGCCTGATTTCAATGCTGCGATGCCATTTGACAGTGGCAATCAAACAGATTTGTGCCTCTCAGCATGGCCAGTGATGGGGCAGAAGAGTTACAGATCATTTTCTTCCTGATTAAATGGCAGGTGAGACTTGGGTCTGCCTTTCTGTCCGTGAGCACACAGGACAGCAGCACATATGCCATCTCTGTGAGGATGTAATGATGGGCAGGAGAAAGGAGCCAGTGAGCTCTGAGAGACAAAACACAATCTGATTGTAATTAATCATAGAATGGTTTGTGTTGAGGGGGACTTTAGAGATCATCTAGTTCCAACCCCCCTGTGCTGTGGGCAGGGACTCCTTCCACTAGACCAGGCTGCTCAGGACCCCAGTCAGACTGGCCTTGAACACTTGCCGGGATGAGGAATTATATGGAATCCATAATGTAATGGATGGATGGATGGATGGATGGATGGATGGATGGATGGATGGATGGATGGATGGATGGATGGATGGATGGATGGATGGATGGATGGATGAATGGATGGATGGATGGATGGATGGATGGATGGATGGATGGATGGATGGATGGATGGATGGATGGATGGATGGAAGGAAGAAAGGAAAGGGATGTGGCAGCTTGTGCTCTTCCAAAATGGTGTCACGTGGTGGCTTTTGGTGCCCTGTAAGGGCAGGGCTCACCTCTGCCTGCCAGAGCATGGAACAGGCTGCAGTGGCAGAGGCTGTGCTGGGCACAGGCAGTGCCCTGTCATGTCTCCATGAGGCCTTCAGTGCTTGGTGGGACTGAGCTGTGGGAGCTGAGGGCCATGGAGCAGGGGTCTGACAGCGGGTCCCAACATCTTCTGGCTAAGATTCACACTCACTCCCTGTGCTCAGCTCTGACTGTCTGCCAGGCTGTTCTGTAATTCACATTCTGTCTCACGTAGCACAAGCCCAGAGGTCTCTGGTGAGGTGTCAGACCAATGAAAAGTTTCTTTCTAAATGTCAGCCAGCTCCAGTCAGGGGGAGGCAGGCGCTGATGAGCCTGGGTAGGGCAGACAAGCCTGTGCTTTGGAGTGAAGCAGTTCCCTCCATTGTTTCTCTCCAGGCCTAGCACAGACCTGGGGTATGAATTTATAATTTATGTGTGTTTTTCCGGGGACATGCTTTTTGTTGTCCTAGAATGAGATCTTTCGTGGCTGCTGTGGGCCCTTGTGGGTACAGTAAGGCAAGAATTAACCTCCCAGGCCAGAGCTTTGAGACCATGGGTTGCTCAAGTAGTTGCTCACAAGAAGTGTGGACAGAAAAAAAGTCCTCAAATGGCAGAAAGGATGCTTAGAGACAAACTGCTAGTGTTGCCAAATTTATAACATTATACCTGTCAGTGGCTTAGCTGAGAAATTACTTAATCTCTGTGGGTTTTACAGGGCAGGAATCTGAGCTGTTTTTCTGAAAATGGGCACTTGCAGTTCTGCTGCTGAGACTTTTCTAGCACAGCACATCATCTTGAAGCCAAATTTGAAGCAATTCTTGAACTTACTGCTTCGAGTGCAGAGTTTCCAGTTGTAAAATACTGTGGGATGTTCAAAGGTTGTGTGGTGGCCACCATCAGTCATGAGAGAGCTGCAGCAGGTCACACTGTCCTTTCCCAGATTCTGACAGGACAGGTGGATATGTGAGTTTTAGTCTAAAGGATTTTGGGACCTTTGAGCTGCTCAAGCCCTGCATGGAACACTGGCAATGTCTCTGTGCCGGGAGCTGCTGTTCCCTGTTGCCTTTGTGCTCTTCTGCCTGACATGCTGTGTCTGGAAAATGCTGGCAACTTCAAACTCGAGAGTGTGTTTCACACCAGGGTTTTAATGTGAGTTACAGACCAGAAAAGCTGGATCCTGAACCATCAGCATCTAACATGGGCTAACAAAGATCTCCTCAACGTGGTGCTGGTACAAAGCACTTCTTTGCTAGGAAAGTAAGCATCAAAAAAGGACCAAACATCAATGTACTGGGACATTTACAGTGTGGGGGGATGAGTGGTAGTAGTATGGTGATTTTTTTCTCAATGTTTTTTTCATTATTATTTTCTTCATGCATTTGGCCTAAGCCTCATCCATTAAAATAAATTTTAAAAAATTAACCACTGTGCTAATATTGTGTGGCTGACCATGCAGATGTGGTGTCATGCCCAAATGCCCTTCAAATCCTGTATCCCATATCTGTCCCATGGTAACATATCTCAGTCCCAAAGGCAGAGCTGACTCACCTGGGTGAGTTTCATGCCTGAGGCTGAGGTTGTGCAGGGCCAGCCCAGGGAGGGGTGCAGGCAGGATGCCCCTTCTTTGAGTTCTTGTGTCAGTTCCCACCTGCCCTGGTGCCCCCACACAGGGGCTCCTTTGGGCTGGTGCAGTTGATGGCTCCTGGGATGGGCCTGGGAGCAGCTCAGCAGAGCATTATTTAGGTTCCCCTTTTCTTTCTGTGCTCCTTTGTGTGTGTGCAGGTTTGTCAAAGAGGTTTGCAAAGAACCTGACATGTTCAGTGAGAATACATTGCATTTGGATGTGGATTTGTAAAAAAAATATTTCCTTAAGGTGTTAATGATTGCTTTATATTAGGCCATTGTACTGATGTGTTTTTATCTTTGTTGATTACCAGATTGGAGGGGACCAGGGACCATTCTTCAAATTATGAGTTTACGATGCAAATAAAATCTATATTGGAAGAAGAAAATAAAAAAGAAAAACAAAAGCAAATAAAGAGCTCTTCTTGCCTTCTTTCTAAAATGTGAGAAGACAATGACGACAATCACTATTGATTGATCCTGGTATCTTTTACAATGTTAAATGTAGACAGAAGATTAAGCTCAACTCTCAAAACAATTTAATCACCCTGGACCCAGTTCTGCACTCAGGACAGAGTTTGGAGGAACTTGTCTCTTATTCTGATCCTGCCTCTCTGCTCTTCCCAGGAAATGACCCTTTGCCCTTTGCATTTTCCCTGCACTGCACATCACTGGGTATTACCAGCATAAATAAACAGCCCCAGGGTGCACAAAGGTGACTTTCATGGGGACAGTGACATGGTTAAAAGAGGGGGGAGTGGGAAGGTAGCAGGAAAAATCCTGACCAGAAATAAGACCTTAAGCACCCAATCACTTAAGGTAGCTTAACCTGCTGCTTGCCTGGTCTGAGCTGGGATCTCTGTGCACAGGCACAGCTGCAGGCATGCAGTGCTAAGCTCTGCTCATCTCTCAGAAAACTGTAGCTGGGAGAGGGCTGGGCACTAAATCTCCCTACCTTAAGTCCCCAGAAATTGTTTCTGGGTCTGAGGACAAAATAGGCTGTTCACAGATTGCTAAGGCTGGGGTCATGCCAGGGATGGTGATAAGGACTGTGGCTGATATCACACTACTTGTAATGGCTTAATTTAACTATCACAAGTAGTATCCAGAAGTGAAACATTCCCAACAGCTGGGGTTGGCATCCCTGCATGGTTTCCCACACCAGTCCCTGAACTTCCACTTCCCACTACCTTGGTGAATCCTGTGGAAATGCCTTTCCAAAGATTTATGCATCTTGTGTGAGCAGAGGGATGGAGACAGACACAGAGATAGTCTGAGCTGCGGTACAAGATGATGTGAAGAATAAAAGTAATGTCTGAGATGGATCTTCCAGGTGTTTTAAGAAATAAAAAAAAAAAAAAAAAAAAAAGCTCCAAGTCACACTGAACTCAAAAAAAGTTTTACAATCATTTCAGTCATCCATTTCCTCAGGCTTTAAATCTAGATATATAGTCCCTGGAGCCTTTCTGTCAGCATGTGTATATATATATATATATATATATATATATGTGTGTGTGTGTGTGTGTGTGTGTGTGTGTGTGTATTTGTATATATATTTCTATCATAAGTATCTATAGGAAGCATTAACATTCAGAGGAAACTGTAAGTAGTAAGAATTAAAATAGAGTATCAAATTTTCATATCCAAAAGGAAAAAAGGCCTTAGGAACTCTTCTTTCTTACCTTCCCATCACATGCTAAAAAATCAGGATGATTAGGTATTTGAGGAATTTGAAGACATTGTAGCTCACTGTGTAAACACTGGTTTGGGTTTGGGTTTCTTCCTCCCAGAGTTATAAATATAAATTTAACTTTAGCTGAGTTACAATAAATAAATAAATAAACCTGGTGAAATGGGTGCTTGTTTTGGAGGTCAGAACTGTTTTATCAACAATCCTCCATTTTATAGGCTTTTCCAAGAAAGGCTGGATAATCCCTCTCCCTTCTCCTCGTAAAACTACAACAGAAGAGCAGGAGCTGTGTTTACAAATGCTGACTTGGCCCAGCACTGACAGCAGTGGAGGGTTGACCCGCCAGCATTGCAGCCCTTGAATTATCCACTCCATAAATGGAAAATCAATTTGCTTCTGGGATTCAGCATGTTTTTGGGTTGTTAGAGGCTGTGTTTTTGTTTAGACTCACAACTACATCCAGGCTAGGAAAGCAAACGTGTCTGGGGCCGTTCTGCAGCGCAGAGAGCAGCTGGCGTGGATGGGGCTGTGCACTGGGGCTGTTCTCTGAGCTCCTTTTGACTCTCCACAGCACAGTGGCAGCATCCCCATCACGTCTCTAAGGTTGGGATTCCTGAATTTTACCCAGGAATACTTCAGAAGATTTCTGGTTAGTGTAAAAACTTCCCTCTGCAACATTAAAGCAAATGCAGGATGGCTCCCTGATTTACTGGCGCAAGGAGCCCAAGCAGATGGGGTTAATAAAGCCCTTTGTCATCCAGCCTGACCCACTTGTCAGCCCTGGAGCTCCTGTAAGTACTTGTGGAGGGGCCAGACTTAAAATAAATCTGGAGGCATTTGGCAAACAGCGGCTAATTGAAGGGCACATGCTGCCCACCACGTGCTGAGGAGGAGAAACCTGGGGCAGAGGCTTAAAAACGAGGTCTGAGGTTCCTGTTTTCGGAACTGGCTGTATGGGACTGTGTAAATATTTACACACCACCTCTAAAATCCAAAATCCAAGCTGTTTCCAAGGTGCTGGGTCAAACCCGTGGAAAAGCGGTTTGGGCTGGGGCAGAGCCCCGGGAGAGGAGCCAGCAGGAAAGCCGGGGATGCTGCAGCTGCACTTCCCTCCAGCCTGGATAAACAACACATTTGGGTGATGCAGCCAGGGGGGTCCTGCCTCAATGCCCTGCACAGAAATGGCTTCAAATGATGAGGTTTCATGGTAACAGTTGTACTTTTGCTGGCTCCTTGCTGGTCTGAAGTCTGCAGCTGAGAAGGGAGTGACACTTCTCTCCCTGGGCTTTCACTGTTCATAAATTGCACATATTCTGACACGTTGCTTCTCTGTTTTTTTTCCTACCTTTAAAGAAAACAAACAAACAAAACAAAGAGTGTTATTTAAGCAATGGCACTTTTGGGACTTTTTGTAAACATCTGAAGTTTTATAAACGACGTGTTTTTCTTCCCACTAAATAATGCCTGTCCCACAATGGCATTCCCACAAAACACTGTGGGATGAAGGGATTAATTTTATGACTTTTCAAAACTTGTTTAAATCACTGCTGCCAGGCAGGCAATGCCAGGAGGGGAAGGGAGAGCAGCTCTGGGTGCCTCTGTATTCCAAAGCAGCTCTGTGCCTCTCTGCCTAGGTTGGAGTCAAGCTGTTATCGCCTACCTTTCCTTGACAGAAAACAGAGCAATTTTCCATGTAAAACAAAGGCCATTTATACTTTCATTTCCCCTGTTTGTCCCAGGACATGTGAGCTGGTTTTGCTTGGCTTTCTCTAATCTCAAATACAATCCCAATCCTTAAGAAATTAAGCTGTCTGGGGAAAGAAAGAGAAAAGGACTGATTCATCTTCCTCTCTATCCTGCTCCTCTCTCCTTTGCTGGGTGCTTGCTGTTCAGCTGCTCTGAGTTATGAATACTTTGCTGCATATCTTGTGGCTATCAAGGTCAGCCTGAAGGAGAGAGGTGACTCATTGTCATTCAAATAGCTACAAACTGTAATCCAAATAAGGCCAGAGCAGAGCCAGGAGGCTGATTCAATACAAAGAGACTCTATGTCCACAGGTCGATGCTCTGCCCTTTCCAAAATTTCACCCTCACACCCCTCAGTGTGCAAATACTGGAGCAGAGCTTGAAGTCAGGGCTGCCATTTTGAGGGCTCTGACCTGATCAGAAGTTCTGGGATGGGGAGGGGAAAGCAGAGAAATTGGGTTGGGAGGAATGAAAAAAAAAAAAAAAAATCTGACCATTTTTCTTTCCTTTTTTGTCTGTGTGTTCCTAGGTTGCAAACTTTTCTCCATGGCTTAAATGGACTTTGGAGCATGTCTGTCTGATGGAATGCACAACCCCAGATGATGCGATCCTTCAAGAATTAAATTCCAAGAAAATACAATTCTTTCTACAATTTGCTTGTTTTAATGCATGGCTTGCTCTCACACACAAAACCTGAGTTTTAATTTCTGTACGCAGAAAGACAAGGGTCTATCTTCAGTAAACCCTCCCCAGGAGAGGTTAAGCAACAGGACACAGAGAGGCGGGAAGGAACTTTGAAGCACTGTGAGAAGGTGAAAGGAAATACCCAACTTGTCCTTTTTTAAGCCCATTTGGGGAAGATGAAGCTTCTCCCTTATGGCTGGAAGTAGAGGAGCCAGCCAGTTCAGCCTGGGGTGGTGACTGGCAGGCACTGCTGCAGCCTTTCCCTGTTGCCTTACGCTGGACCCTGCGCTGCTCTCGGCCTGTGGTGGGGCAGAACCCGCTGGGCAAAGATGGTTGTGAGGAGGAGGAACGTGAAAATGGTCACCTTCGCCTTCCTGCTCATCACGGCCACGTCGTTCCTGCTGAACTACACACACCAGGTGAGCACAGCCACCTGGGACCCCCGACATCTCGTGGTGCAGTTTTCAGAGCAAGTACAAAAACTCTTCAAGCACCCCAGGAGACCTTGCAGCTGCCGCACGTGCATTTCAGAGCTGGGACATTCCCTCTGGTTCGATCAGAGGTTCAACTCAACTATGCAACCTTTCCTGACCTCACAAAATGCCTTGATCCCAGAAGACAGCTACAGGTGGTGGCTGGTAAGTGGGGGGTGTGGATACAGCCCAGGCTTTGGGTGGCAGTGGTGGTGTCAGTCTTCCAGGGGTGCCAAGCACATAGAAAGAGATTTTTCTGCCCAAAGCATCTGCTGTCTCTGCTGACAAGGCAGAGGTGGAAGGAGTGGGTCTTTGTGCTGCTGTTCAGCTCAGGGGAGCTTGGAGTGCACATTCACTTGCTCCAAGCTAGAGAAGTCCCTGACAGAATTGGGTGGTAGATCCAGAATTTGCAAATGTCAGTACTGTCATTTTCTCCCTTCTCTTCCAAAGACCAGGCTTCATAACCCCTCTGTTTCTGCTTCAGATGGGCTTTTGCCATTCATCAAGGTGGATAATCAAACTAATTGTGAAGTGTGTGATTCCCCTGGTGGCTCTCCCTACCATAAGATATGTAAATAATTAGCAGGTTAAATGGGAAATTATGTATTCCATGCGTATGAGAACATTCTCTGTCGTGGCTGAGGGTGTAAAACAGATCTGGAAAGATCATGGGTGGCTGTGGGTCACTGGGAAGGAACAGCCCCAAGGATATCCTTGAGCAGGGTGGTCCAGCTATCCCTTGAAGCCTGATCCAAGCATCATGAAAGCGAGAGGATGTTCCTAAAGCACAGAGGGGAAAAAGATGCATCCTGTTGTTTTGCCTAACAAAAGCCCCTCTTATGTTCTCTTGAAACAAGACTTCAGTTGTTTGATTTACTTGTGCGTGTGCTGCCAAGGTGCTAAACTGCAGGTTCTGCTGCAACAACCCCAGTAAACTCACAGTTTCATTGCACTTCTTTTCCCCCTCTTCTGGAAAAAGAGTCCCCTGTGCCTTTCTCTGAACCCACAGCAGCCTGCAGTGAGCACAACCCTTGTTGTTAAATTCTGAGCTTTGAGCCCTTCTCTGGCATCCTGAGGGGGTCTCTCCAACAAGCACCCACTATTGCAGTGGGGACATTTGCATTTTGGAGGGGATGTCAGGTGCTGTGGCAATGAGGCTGTATCAGATTTGTCACTTCTTGCTCTGCTGGCTGTTGCATTTAGTGTTGAAAAATAAATGCCACTAAATTCTGCCATCTTTAATTGTGCAAATGATTGCTTTATGATGAGCCCCTCCTTTTTGTAATGAGTCTCAAGTACTCCAGGTGCTGTATCTTTTCACCTGCCCCTTGGCCATGACTTTGATTTCTCATTGCTTGTGGTTTTTCTTACACCTTACAGACACTTTTCCTTCTGGTCCCTGTGTTTGTTGTCTAGGCTTAGCTGGAGCTTTGAGCAAGGAAGATGGCAAGCTCAGATCCTTGCCCTCGCCCTGGCTTGAGGTTTCACCAGGCAGCTGGGCTGATCTAACTACTGGCAATTTTCAAAGGAGTGGACATACCCCAGATTGAGCTCAGTAATGAGGGGATGAGGTTATTCATGGACACCATGAGCAAAGCCACTCTGCATTCTGCACTCAGAACTCACTGATTTAAGCATGAGGTGTGAATGCATTGTCTCTTAGGAAATAGAAAATAAAATAAGAAGAAGCTTGGGACTCGGTACAGAAGTCTGAATATGTAATGCTCCTTCTTGTAGTGAAACAGGAAAAAAAAAGAAGCAGTGCTTCCTCAATTTACAGAATCAGGTTGGAGAAGACCTCTGAGATCATCGAGTCAAACCAATGACTGAACACCACTTTGTCAACCAGACCAGGGTACCAAGTGCCACATCCTGTCTTTCCTTAAACACCTCCAGGGATGGTAACTCCACCACCTCCCTGGGCAGCCCATTCTAATGCCTAATCACCCTTTCTGTGAAGAAATTACTTCTTATGTCCAACTTAAACCTTCCCAAAAATCATTTAGACTGTGTCCTCTCTTCCTGTTGCCAGTTCCCTGGGACAAGAGACTGACTCCCAGCTGGTCACAGCCTCCTTTCAGGTGGCTGTAGAGAGTGACAAGGTCACTCCTGAGCCTCCTTTTCTCCAGGCTGAACAATCCCAGCTCCCTCAGCCTCAGTCACCTCACAGGAATTGTGCTCTACACCCTTCATCAGCTTTGTTGCCTTTTCTGGACTTGCTCCAACACCTCAATGTCCTTTCTTGAAGTGAGTGGCCCAGAACTGGGCACAGCACTCAAGGTGTGGCCTCACCAGTGTATTAAAAATTCAGCTCAACCTGAAACAGATTATTTTAGAGGAGGTTTGTTTCTTTTTCAGCAAAATGAAATAAAACTGACTTTCAGAACAGCCGAAAGTCTCCCCTCCCCATCCCAAACAAAAGCTGTTCATTAATTTTCAGGGCTGTCTAATCATGTTTTAGTGTTTTCAATCTTTTATTGTTCAGATCATGTTCAAAGGGAATGAATACACCACTTCAGAATACAAAATCAAAGTGATTTTTTTTCAGATGATAAAAATAAATCTTTTAAGATTCCTAGACTTTTTCAATCTTCAACCAGGAAAGATTTTGATGTCCCCCATAACTGCGTTGTGTATTGGAAGTTTTTACTTACTGAAAGTCTTTGCCCTAATGTGTAGTAGATGGAGAAAGTGCCCTGCCTTCTCTGAAAGATGGTTTTCGGTAAACCCCAGGCATGATGTGGCCTCACCTCCTCATTGCAACTGATTCCTTATGTACATGTTGCTTTGGGAAAGCTTTTCCAAGAGAGTGACATTTCTTCAGTAAATAACTCCCAGGTGCATCCTGAGGGCAACTCCCTTTTTGCTGTTCATTTTTAGGCTCATCTTCAAAGCAATTCTGAGATTTCAGCCAGTCTTTAAAAAAAACATTGCTCATGGCCATGTTTCACTCTTGTGTGCTTTGCCAACTCAGTAATTTGTGACTTTTTGCTATATTTGTACATAAAAAGGAGCTATGAGGAAACCTGAGATTGCTCAAACTTCATTCAGGGGGAGGAATGGCTGTGTTCACTCTCAGGAGCTGGTTTCAGACAGTGTGGTGGTTTTGTTGTTGTACCTGAGACTCTGAGATGCACTGGAGCTCTTTATTACACGGCTGTGACTTCCCTGTCATGGGGAGACCTGTGTGATGTGCTGCCCTAAAAGCAGGCACAGCCTTGCCTGTCCACCAAACTCAGTCTGCCCTCTCTCCCCCTTAACCCTGTTGCTGTGGATGTGAATAATAAGTGCTGTTCATGCAAATAGTCCTGCAGCATTAGTATCCCTCCAGTACTGGGACAGTGAGGACTGATTTCAGAGGTTAATGACCAGTATTGGAGACAAAGGGACATCTGAGACCAAAGAATGGGGTGGTTTCCCTTGCTTACAGCTTTTCCCATGGCTTCCAGGCAGCTTCCGGGTTTATTTGGAGGATATATAGTTTGAACACTTCCAGCCTGGTAGGATGTGACCTTTAGAAGGAAATATTCCTGCTTGCTCTGGATAAAACTGATTGTGTAGACTGGATTTACCACCTGTGCAGGTGGGAAGGAGCAGGGGGGAGAAGGTCAGTGCCACCATCCCCGCAGTGGCTCATCTTGCTGCATAGGGATGCCCCTGCAAATGTACCTGGCTGTTTCTTTGATCATGCAAACAAGGGGGATGTTGTCAGGATTGCTTCCTGCTTCTCATTTGCTTAAATATACACAGCTGATAAACTGGCCCTTCATTATCATGTAGCAAATAATTGCTCAGCTTCTCCCACATACACCCCTGCAGCTGCTCTGTACTTTTTGTGACTTAAAGTTGAATTGGAATCCTCTACTCTCAGGGAGGATCTGGGCATTGATGACACTTCAGGCTGTGAACATTTTGTTAGAAGCACCTTCCTCCCTTTTCTCCCTCTCACCCTTCCTGTCTCCCACCTCCTCTCTCTCCTTCTCCTCTGCCTTCTCTCATCTTATGCTCAGGCGCTGTGAGAGTGTTTTTGCAAGGTGGCACCTGGTGTTACATGATACATTCCTTTCTGTTTATGTTTTCTTTCCCACCTCCCTGAGCTGGTTCACCTGCAAGCTTTCCATTGTTTTATCATGACACATGTGGATGTTCTCACTAAATTTTGTAACCCATGGCAAGAATTACCTGCTGTGTCAAAGCACAGCATTTATTTATAGCTTTCTTGTTTTGTTCTAAGGGGTGGATGCATTGTTCTTAGTGGTCAGAAAGTATAAAAAATAGGCGATCAGAACCTGCTGTTCTAAGCCCAGATGTTGAGGGTGATGGATTAAAGTTGTGATAAGTAAATTTAGGCTCAGAGTTTCCTGGCAGTCTTCTCTGTACCACATTGTTCATAAACTATCGCGTTATAAGAACTTTTATCTCAAGTCTTACAATGTTTGAGGGTTTTGCATTTTCTTTGGAAGAAAGCTCAGGTCTTGGAGCCATGCTATTAGTGTTTCAAAAAGAAAATATTAGTTAAAACTTATTATGTTTGTGGAAAAAATCTAATATATGGCTTAAAAATTTGTTTTCAGCTGGTGAACAAAGGGGCATCCTCACCCAACACATGCTGGGGAAGCTGAGGCAGCTGCACTGATTTTTAAGGCAGCAGCAGAGCTGCTTGGCACCTGAGTCATGCATTTTGAATGTTCTCTGAGGAAAATGTGTCCAAATACTTTGATCACCAGAAGTTTCCTTTGAAACTGGGACGCTGTCTGTGACACTTTGAAAGCAATAGAGAGGGCTCAGCACTTTGAAGGTAGCATGTAGCTACCAGATCACTGCAGAAGGGGGTACCAAATCCCAAATCCAGGCCAGGCTCCAGGCGCTGGTGCCTGGCCACATGCCCAGTTCCACCCAGTCCCACCTGCAGCTGAGCTGCTTAGTTCTAAGTGTGACATTTAAACCACATTTGGACATATGGGAAGAACTTGACCCCAGGCCACCTCTTACCCTCAGTGGCAGCCCCCACATAAGTCCAGCTGGGCTGGAGCTGCTCCTCCTATGGTGAGGACAGATGGACGTGGAGTGGTCCAAACCCACAGGTCTCTCTCAGCACGAGGCTCAGAGTAGTGTAGAGCTGACCCTTACCAACCATGGAAGTCAGAAATTGTGCAGCTCAGCATATTATTGTGTGATATTTACAGAATATGTGCATGTATATATTTATATTTGAGTATGTAAATTTTTTGACTACACAGAACATTAAACAAAGCTCAAACACTTGACTGTTCCTCTATTCTTCCCCTTCAGCTCTTAGATGCATTGTAATTGAAGGACATTAAATATAACAAGAATAAAGCCATTTTTTTCCAGACCAAAGAGGCATTTTTAAAATTGATTACTTCCTTTTAGGCTCTCCTTGAGTCTGTAGAACAGAGATTTGCCCCACCAGACTGTTGCTAGGATTAATCTTGCAGCTGAGAAGTGTTTCATGAGTGTTAATGCCTCCAAACAGCAGCAGTGAGGCAATTAGTAGCTGTGCAAAAGAGATTCTCATTTGCTCTTTATCTTTGTAAAACAGTTACAAAATAATTAGAAAAGCCACAAACCCCAGTATTGTTACCCCAGCTTGCCCGAGGCTGCCTGGCTGTGTGTTGGCAGGGCTGTCTCACAGCCACAGCTGTGCCAGTCTGTCCACCACAAGGGTTCTGCCTTGGTCTGGGTTCTGTCTGCATCCACATCACACTCCTGATTGCAGGCTCATCTATTCTACCTGCCAATAATTCGGGGTTTAGAAACTGTGCTTAATGTGCTGTCAGACTTGGCCGTGGGTGCAGGATGCAGGCCAGGAGAGCTTTCCTTTGATGTTCTCCTGACTCCTTTGAGGCCCCAAGATAAGAAGGACGTGGATGGAGCCAGTCCAGAGGAGGCCAGGAAGATAGCTGGAACACCTTTCTTGTAAAGGCAGACTGAGAGGAATGGGCTGGAACACCTTTCTTGTAAAGGCAGACTGAGAGGAATGGGGTTGTTGAACCTGAAGAAGAGAAGGCTCTGGGGATACTTTATTGTCAGCTTTCAATATCTAAAGGGGCTACAAGAGAGCTGGACAGGGACTTTTCACAAGGGCAGGTACTGATAGGACAAGGAGGAATGGCTTTAACCTGGAAGAGGACAGGTTTAAGATTAGTTATTAGGAAGAAATTCTTTCCTTTGACGGTGGTGAGGCACTGGCATAGGTTGCCCAAAGAAGTGGATGCCCCATTCCTGGTAGTTTTCAAGGCCAGGCTGGATAGGGCTTGGAGCAACCTGATCTAATGGGACCTGTCCCTGCCCATGGTACGAGTATTGGAATGAGTTGATCTTTAAGGCTTCTTCCAACCCAAAACATTTTGCGATTCCATCAGTGGAGCTGTGTCCTCTCCACTCCAAGCTCTGAGCAGCCTTGGCTGAATTCACTCTCCTTTTTCAACCCCTTAGCCAAGTTTTGGGTGCTGCTGCTTGGTAATGCTGTCAATGTTGTGGTATTGTAGAGCCCAGTGAAGTTTAAAAAGGCAGCAAATCCCTTGTCATCCTTAGTGGGAGTGTGTAAGTGATGAGGAGGGAACACCAGGCTCTTCCTTGGAGAGCCACTCATGGGTGAAGAAAGGGAGTGTATGAACTTTGAACATTCTTTTTTCTTGCCCTTTTTTTTTCTTGTTTGATTTTTAAAAATATGATGCAAAACCAGCTAGTTCACTTCTGTGCGTGAAATGGGGAGTTTCTAAGGCTGGGAGATGATTTAGGAAACTTCTCAATCTATACTCCCAAGTATAGTTGTAACAACCTAAGGTGGAGAGTTGACTCCCGAGTGACATACAAATATTTTAAGGAGGGAAGCTGGACTGTTGAGAAATATTTTATATGTGGACACAAGATGGGTTAAGATGTCTTATGAACTTGGACAAAAAGTTGAACTGCTTCTTTAAACACACATATTACTTGCACAGACTTCTGAGAAAAGCAGCCACTTCACTCAGGACACAGGGGTCAAGTATTTCAGTGTAATTAAAGCCACTTGCAGCAGCTATATCCATACACATGTCCCTGTCACACATCTACACCACCTGGAGGGAGGATGCTGTCCTAGCAGAGCCACGTGGCACTGCTGTGGCTCTGCCTTGCACAGCATGGACAGACTTTCACTCTGTTCTTCTGCTGATTTCCTTATGGGAAAGGCCAGACTGGTGGGAGCTTGATAAGGAGAGGAAAAAAAAAAAAGGTAGAGACAACAATACTCAAAAAAAAAAAAAAAGACAAAAATTTGGGGTGGGAAAGTGAACTATAATCGGCTTATAATTGTAATGCTATTAAAATGGTCTTTTCTCAATAAGCCAAGCAAACTTTGTGCAATAAGGAACTGGCTGCATGTTAAGTCTGAACATTTACAAGCTGAATATGCCTTGGAGTTAACAAGCCTTGTTGCTTCCTCTTCTCTGTTTTCCTGAAATGTCAAAGAGCATTGCTAGAAGATTAGGCCTGAAACATAGAGTTCAATCAGATAATCATTGGGAAATCAAAGCAGAGCACGTAAAATGAGTTAAAGATAGATGTCTCATTGTATGGATGTTCAGCACACAGTGCAGTAAGGTCATTGCCGTATTAGAGGTCACTGAGAGAATTTCTAGCGTTAATAATGGCCTTTCCCATGGAGTTGTGTACAACAGAGGGCTTGTAGGACAATGGTGTCCTGCTTTCAGGCTGATGTTGGTTCCCAGCTCAGTTGCAGTGAAGTTACTCTAGACAAAAGTATAAAAGAATGGTAGATGCCTGAGCTCTGTAAATGGAGGTACCTATCCATAAAGTTTCTTACCCTCTTAATGCAGCAAAAATGCATCACTTCCCCACGTCTTTCCCTTTTCTTTTCTGGACAAAAAGAAAATGTATCTTAAAAAGGGCAGCCAGGTACTTGGAATTTTCTGAGAATTGCCTTCTTGTTCTGAATTTTCTCAGGCTAAATCAGTTCTAGAATAAGATTTTGGTGGGTTTCCTTTTCGTTTCCTAAAGACACTTAAGAATCAGCTCATCTTTACAAAGAGAGAGAGAGAGAATTATATGGTATATGTAAATGTGTGTTCAAATTACTCAAAATAAGTTTCTTTTTCAGAAAAGATTGTATTTTACTATATTATACATCTGTACTCTGTGACATCTATGAAGTCTCAAATTATTTTGAAGGCTGCAGCTTTTCTAACATTGTTTTTCTCATATTCAGAGTAAGACAAGGTTAGATTTGATTCATAAAGAACACACAAGAGTTTAGATGTGTGGCCATGTATTTGTTGGATCACACACAAATTTAGAAGATGACGTTTTTTATTTATATAATTGAGCCTTGAACTGAATAGTGGCATACATAGTCATAATTACAGTGCTTGTCTGGTCATCTTAATTACTTTGCATCCTAATCACCTTGTGCAGTCCATATACAAGTATATAGATTAGGGAGGATTAGTGGGAAGATTAAGTCTGTGTATGCATTTCTTTGTCTTCTGTGTTTCAAGTTCTCAATGTCATCTTCTAGCTCTGAGCTCCAGAGACCTGTTGTTCATTTCAGTGCAAATAAGGTCCTGCAAAAAGCACAGAATTAAAACAAAAATTACAGTGCTGCACCTGTTTGTATTTGTGTGTGAGAGGGAGATAGCAGGATAAATTAACTGTTCCTGGTGCAGTCAAGGGAAACACATTGGAAACTAAAGCCAAATTAGCCCAGGCCATTCCTGGGAGTCGTGGGAAAAGGTCTCTCCCTTGCTGTCTTTCCATGTCCTGAGCTGGCAGAGCAAGACAGAGCCTTTTTGGCCCATTTTGTGCTGGAGCTATTCTCCTTTTGTGAGCATGCCAGTACTGCCAACCTCTTCAGTAAATCTCAAGAGGGCTGAGCCCCAGAAAGGGAGTGTCTGACCATCACCTGCCCAGCTCCTTGCCTGTACCTTCCCAGTCCAGCCATTGTTTCCACCATGCACCACAGAGCTGCTACAGAACAGTTTTCCTCCATGGCAACAGACACAATGACCAAGGTCCGGGTGGTTTTCTTCATCCTGGAGGTTTTATTTAGATGATTATACATCTCCAGCCCTCAGGGCTAGCTCTAGTAAAGCTTCTTATTGCACGAGCAGCTGGTTCCTCCACAGTTCACTTACCATTTCCCTCTCCCACTCCTGGCATATGCCAAAATTTGTGGCAGGGATATCAGCCACTTCTGTCTTCCATCAGCTCTCCTGAGACTTTATAGGAGAGTTAAAAGAAATCATACACATAAATAAATAAAATAAATCTTACACATATTCTAACAGAAAATACCTGACCCAGATTGGGTTTAGGCTTATAGAACACCAGAGGAACATTTATTCTGCTAAGGCCAGCCTCTGGGAAAATACTTGATCTGCTCTACCGTGGCTAGGTAGAGGAAATGTGGGAATCTGATGAGGAGGAGGAGAAAAAGGAAGCCAAGTTTAAAAAGTTAAGGAGTTTTCCACTTGATTTTTTTCACACTTTGGCTCCCAACACGAAGCCTTGTGCTGCAGAAGGCAGTGTCTGTGGGTAGATGTGGGATTGCTCTTTGAGGAGACACTTCAAGCCATCTCTAGCTGACAGAAAAGCTGCCTGTGTTGGTGACCTGGGGTGTTTTTTCTCCCTAACAGAAGCTGCAAGGAGAGAAAGCTCCGAGGAGTTTGAATGCCACTCTGGCAGAGCTGTTTGGGGTCATCCCCGGGGACGGGGATCCTCTGCAGGAGCGCGGCTCCGACTCCTGCCGGCGCTGCGCCGTCGTGGGCAACTCGGGCAACCTGCGGCAGTCCCAGTACGGCCCGGACATCGACTCCCACGACTTCGTGCTCAGGTCGGTGGCAGCCACGCAGCTACAGATGCCTTTGCTGCCTAAAAGTCACTGGTACTTGGGGGGGACAAGGGAGTAAACAAGGTTTCAGGGTCTGTCCAGTGAAACCTGGTACTTAAATCTAAGTTTCAGGGGGTATATGTGTGTTGGAGATACCATCTCATGTTTTAGCCTGGACAAAAAACACATTAATAGATATTGATGCTGTTCTGAACAGTCCACAATTGCCTGTGTAAAAAAATACAGGAGAAAAAAAAATTTGCACTTATGAGTAAAAGTTATTTCTACAGCCAGTGCTTACAAGTGATCTTTTAGACATTTAGCTAACTTATTAGATTTGATTTTCTTGCACTAATTCGTTCTTAAGCAGTGGTAGGGTGGGGAAACCAAAGACACGTTTCAGTGGACAGGAGTCACCTTTTTGGCTGCAGGTAATTTGTAATGGATGGCATTGATTCCCTTTTGAGGCAACAAGGTTGTCTACTTGTTCCACTGAAAGGCAAGCAGGAACTAGGTAAGCAGAGCTTATCACCCAGAGGGCAGCCAAAATATCTGGATTAAGTTCATCTCCAATGTGTCATCTGCTTTTCACACCCCAGCTGCCAACACAGTACAATTTGGAGAGCTATAAAGGGCAGGAAGGGAGAGATTGCTCTTGAAATGCCACACGTGGGATTATTCTCTCAAAAGCAACAAAAGCTTTGTACTGAAGTCAAGAATAAATCAACAAAAGATCAACACTGTTTGAACTCTTAAGCCACCTTGGCTTCTCATGTGGCTTGAGCATGGCATAGAGTCTTCAGGTGTCATCTACATCTTCACAAATCATATCAGGAGTTGCTTCCTGCAGTTGCATGTCTTGCTCCCTGCCAAAAGTACCTCCCCAAAGGCAGAGGCACCAACCTGACCTTCAGATCCATGAAGGGGAGGGGAGAGCCCTCTACATTATTCCTACAGGTTGTAAATGTGGGGCAGCTGCAAATGTGGGAAGCTGTGGTGCATTTATCCTTAACTCCTTCCATATGGAGACAGCCCTGTTCCTGTGTGGACTTTCTTATATTGCCTGTCGTACATTTCCAGACTCGTGCAGAAAGGACACTTGCTGGTAGGAATAACTGAAGAGTAACACACCCAGGTGCATGTTTCTGCTCCGAGGCCTTGCCCCTCCCATAGCCAGCCATCCTTGGCAAGGGCAAAACTCTGGGTGACTTAGTGACTCTTTCAGTCTCAGATTTATGTTTCAGCAATCCTAAGCCAGATCTGAAAGGATTGCACAAGGTTTTAGGATTCACTGTGAGAATTTGTGCAGAGAAGGTGATTCCTCTATGCATCAAACACAAAATCTCTGGTGACCGACCTGAAGTTCACTTCCACATGCTCTGGCAATACAGCCAAGTGCAGGGGAGAGCCAAGGAGTCTGAGGGGCACCTTTGCTTCCAAACAGCCCACTTTTATTTGTATAACTATCTGTTTTCAGGACAGAAGGAAGTTCCTGCTTGTCCTTCCTGCTGAGACTGGGTGTGAGCGCTGCCTTTGGCCATATGGCACCAACAGCCCCACCATGGGTGGTAGGAAAAGTACATAGACCCAAGGGCAGATTAAAAATGACCAACATGTCACCCTTGTCTTTGTCTTGCTGGAAAGAAACACCTATATTTTATACCTTTGACTGACTAATCTCAAGGGAAAACACAGAAAGTCCCGTGCTTTTCCAGTGTTTCTACACAGTATGGTGTGGGTCTCTGGCAGGGAAGGCAATAACAGGGAACTCGGTAACAAATCCACGAGGCTGGCAGGATATTCTAACTACACTAATAACTCCCTTGAAGGGAGTCAGAAGAAACTTAAGTAATTCACCTGGGGAGAACTGCAATAACACAGCCTGGCATAGACTTGATAAACAGATTTTGCCTCTCCTGTTATCATTAACCAGGGCAGCATGTTGTCTGGCAATGTATGATGTTCCTCATTACCTCGTCAGCTACATCCTTCCTTTTCCTCCCTGTGCTTCTGCCAGGAGCTGAGATAATGTTATTGCAGGGAAAAAAAAAAAAAAGCATTTTGCTCAGAGACAACTGAGGGGTTTCTCCATGGTTTTGCACAGCACCATGGATTTGTACAAGTTGCTTCAGGGATCTCTAATGTGCACTGTGCTGCACCACAGAAATATGCAAATCTCTGCCACTGAGGAGCTAAAGCATCAGGGAGAGAATTGCTGATGTGTTCTCTGATTGGCTTTAAGAAATGAACACAGGCATAGAGGCATTTCTGCAGTGCTGAGCTCAGAAATCCCCTCTCTGTTCCGTGTATGGACCACTCATTTATGAGTTGGACTCCATGATCCTTGTGGAGCCCTTCCAACTCAGAGTATCTCCTGATTCTGTGGATCTGTGATACTTCTAACATAAGGTAGGGTAACCCTGTTTGGTCAACACATCTTAACTGAGCCCTGGAGGCCCTGGGCAGATCTCCATGCACTGACCCCAGGGTTCCTTAAACACCCCATGTGTGTGCAGAGTGACCCTGAGTATCTGCTGGAGTTGGAGTACCTACTACAAAGTAAAAGTAAGGTTTGAGTAAATGGTCAGCAGCAGGTCCTGTATCTGTACTGTGTTTGTGTCTATTTGGCACTGGCTTTTGTGCCTTTTTGTGGGAGAACCACAAGGAATATTTGGTGCTTCTCATCACACACAGCATATTATCACCCTGACCCTAGACATACAAATACACCTGTGTGGATAAGGAGGAAATGGAACTGCAAGAAGTCAAGCTGATGTACTTCAGGGCAATGTTTTTCTCACCAACTGGAGTATGCAGCTTTAGGATGAAGTGAGATGTGTCCTCATGGACTCACCACTCTTTTGATGACTGCAAAGGGAACACAGGGATGTGCTCAGAGATACACCTGCTTGGTACACTCCTGTTCAGTCCAAGGAATTCCACATTAAAGCTGAGCTTTCATTTACTGTTCAGTCAAATGGGTTATGCTAATTCCAGCTTGCCTGAGGACCCCTACAACCTCTCAGGGCTGTCTGAAGACCCTGCATATAGCATCCCCTTAGCCATGGAAGCACATTCCTGACCTCAAGCAAATGGCTTGATGAAAACACAGGTACTTGTACTTACCTAATTCCTCTTCTGTTTCAATTCTTGTTTTCGGGCTGCAGAATGAACCGTGCCCCTACTGCTGGCTATGAATCAGATGTTGGGGGCAAGACCACTCACCACTTTGTTTATCCTGAGAGCTACAGAGAGCTGGCAGCAAATGTGAGCATGATCCTGATCCCCTTCAAAACCCTGGATCTGCGCTGGGTTGTCACCGCTCTCACCACAGGCACCATCAACTTGTGAGTAAGGGCAGGCACGAGGGGTGGGAGCTCCGTATTTCATGCTGCTGTAGGAGGTGGTAGCCTATGTGGGGCAAATCCCTGCTTCTGGTAAGGCCTAGGGGTGCTTTACAGACCCTCTCAAGTCAGACTTCAGCCCTAAACACTTGATTTCTAGGAAAAGCTGAATGTTATGATGCAGTTGTTGAGGCAGAGATTGAGATCCAGTCCCTTACGTCCCTAGTGGTCTCAGAGAAATGAAAAGGGAAGTTTTTGCTGGTGGAGGTGACCAGTTTGGTCAAAAGGCTCATGACCTTTGGGGTTCAGTGCCTCATTTTGGGGTTTTCTGCTCATCCTTCCTCCTCTCTAGTTCCTTGGGAGTCAGTACACTTGCAGGAGAGGATGAGGAGGTAGAGAGGGCTGTGCAGGCTGCTCACCTGAGGTGGTGAGAGCAGATGCAGACCACAGCACTTAGTGCCTCATCCACAGGATGAGCTCCTCTGGACAGGTTGGTCAGGACTTTGGTCTGTCTTCCCTGGTGGAACGTGACTGAGAACTGTGCAGAGGAAACAATGTTTTATGTGTCACCTGCGTGTCTTAGCCTTAAATTCAAGAGTTCTACTTGCCAATAAAGTGGCACACTGGAATTTATTCTCCAGTTCTTTTTTGAGTGCTGTCAGAAGTAAAGGTTGTCTCCTGCTAGATTTATGGCAGCACCAGAATTAGAAATGTGATCAAAATGAATGTTTCTTCTGGAAGCCTGCGAGGAGATTCTTTTCCTCCCTCTAAGCTGGCTTTTCCTAATCCAGAGAATGAAATACGTGACATTTGTACTGTGTGTGAGGTTATCTGCTGGATGTGAAACCACAGCCCTGTGGGGTTGCTTGGTGACACTCTGCTACACAGACAGCAAGGGCAGATCAGATTGCTTTTATCCAGAGAGAAATATTTCAAGACACTTAAACTTTTTTCCCAATTTCAAAGTCTTGGAAAATTTAAACTTGGAAAAGTATGTCTTGGGCATGTTGACTGGGCATAAGACCCACTTCACAATTTTAAGACTCTTTGATGAAAAAACAAATGAAGTTTTATTTCTTCTCTCCATTTTCTCTTCTCTCTTTGTGGATACATTTTAGATTATTTTCATTTCTTTTTAAGATTATTTTAATTTGTAAAAAATCTGTGTTAACTTTCTTTTACCTTTTTTATCATCAGCATTTAATACATGCAATCATAAACTGGCTTGAAAAAGATCCACCTCAAGACACACTCATGACTTGGAAAAATCAGTACACTTAGAAAAGTGTACTGATGTACCACTCACTACAAGTCATTGAGGTGCTAAAGCCTGTTCAGAGAAGGGCCATGGAACTGGAGAAGGGTCTGCAGCACAAGTCTGATGAGGAGCAGCTGAGGGAGCTGGAGGTGTACAGCTTGGACAAAAGGAGGCTCAGGGGGGACCTTACCAGTCTCTACAGCTCCCTGACAGGAGGCTGTAGCCAGGTGGAGGTTGGTCTCTTCTCTCAAGTAACAAGAGACAGGAAAAGAGGAAATGCCTCAAGTTTCACCAGGGGAGGTTTAGATTGAATATCAAAAACAATTTCTTCACCAGAAGAGTTGTCCAGCACTGGAACAGGCTGTCCATGGGAGTGGTGGTGTCACCATCCCTGAAGGAGATTAAAAAATGTATAGGTGTGGGACTTAGGGACATGGTTTAGTGATGACTTGGCAGTAGTGGATTAACTCTTGGACTCAATGATCTTAGAGATCTTTCTTCCTAAATGATTCTATTGTTCTATAATTTACATGGACACGTTTTTCAGGCAGGTCCACTGCCTGTCCCTGCCCCAGGAGAAAACTCTTGGTACCTCTTGAACTCTGAGCCCTGCACTGATTTCACGTGAGCCCTTAGCCTGTTAGGAAGATATGACTCGTTGGCCACAGTGCAGTCACAGCACATGAAAGAGAAAACACCTTTGCTTAATAAATTACAGGGTATATTATATATTTATAATTAGATTGTATACATAGGCTTTGTAAGCATCTGGTATAAATTAGTGTGTGATTATTTAACCACATGAAAGAAATACCACTATTTTAAGATATTTAAAACAGGGAGATTGCATAATTAATAAGCTGGAATAATAAAAGCAGAAAATCATAATCATACAAATCACAGCAATGTACATAGCATAATTTTAGCCTTGTAGAATTAACCTATGAGCATGCATTAAACACACAGTGTCAGATAGTGGGTATAAGGAAATTGTTGAGTGCACATTTTTAAAGGGGAGAAAGCATGAAATAAAAATAAAACACTTTTGGAAGTCAGTATTTTAGAAAGGAAGAAGTACTTATTTCCTTACCCCGGTCTGCCTGGGCATTGTTCCATGTGCACAGCCTGCATGGTGTCAGCTGAGTTTAGGCTAACAAGAAGCCAAGTGTACTCATAGCTAAAAAAGATAAGCATCCTGTATTGGTTAGACTTTTACACAGACCTTTAATTTTTATAATTTCAGCTAAATGAAAGAATTTCCTAAAACTCAAAACCTGTGAGTTAAACATATTCTTCTCTTAGTATTGTCATAATTCTTGCGATTTTTATGATTCAAAACAAAAGTCAAACTTCAGATTGCCTTAATACTAGCTTCAATTGACAGCTGAGTGATTCTCTCACACATTCTTAGTCCCATTTAACTGATGTATTTCTATCTAAAAACGTCCCTCTAAGACTAAACATTGTTCCAGAAAAGACTAAGAAAAGCCTTTTCAGGGATAGGAAACTTTCAGGCCATCATCAGCTATGCATTTACCCTGGTTGCCTTGACTTGCAAGTCTTTTAGGAATCTGCATGGTGAAAAAACCCCATTTTGTTTGGCAAAGACAGTTACTGTATTCCTTAGAATGTTACACTTCTTGTGCCAAGGGTTCAGTAAATGTTTTGTACAATGAAATGAATGTTTTTCACAGGGACAATGACAGATTCCACTGGAGCCCTGCACAGTGGCTTGTGGAAGATGTTTCCCAGGTGATGTTACACTGCCTGTATCCACCTTCATCACAGGGGTCACTGTCCCACCCCTGTGTGGTACCTCCTGGGCCACTCATTCTGCTCTGCAGCCCAGGTTTTACATGATCATAAGAGCAGAGGTCTTAATCAGTGTGCCAATATTTTCTGTGTCATTTTATGAAATTCTGCAGCCACGTGACAGCAGGACTTGAGTATTCTGAAACAATGAAGTAGCCCTTGGTTAAAATGACTAATATGTCATCTGACAAGAGCTCCAGAAGTCTCCTGGTTAGATCAGAGACATCCACAAGTACTGTCATGAACACTGCATACTCATCTCTTTGGTCTTCTACTGTATCTATCCATGAAACACAGCCTTCTTGTTTCTTTCACATCACCTTTTTAGAAAAGATTAACTGTTTATTCATATGATATTAAGGAGATTCTACTATCAAAGAAGCCCTTTTTGTCTTCATGAGCACAAAAAGGGCATGGGATCAGCAAGACTATGTTTACTGATTTGCTGATCAGGGTCAGGCATGGGGATATTTGCTGAGCCCAGATCAAGAATCTGCATGAGTGTCCCTTTCCCCAGCAGCATCAACTCCCAGGAGTGTTAGAACCACCCATCACCTCTCACTGCCTCCAGCCCAGAGCACGGATGGCAGGTCAGGAGAGCATTGCCAGGTCACCACTGGTTTGGGAAAGTTTGGACTAAGTTTTAAAAGTGATGATGTTCCATGGTTCAAAGAAAATAAAACCTTAATGACAGGAACCTTGTCACCAAACCCAAGTGAAAACATTTAGACTGAACTAATGGAAGGGTTTGGTGATTTACCACAGCCCATCTAATAAGTGTGCAGGATATATTTTGGGATATACTCCCAACTACAAGGCCAGCTCACCCGAATTTTTTCACTTGAAACAAACTCAGGATTGTATTTTTCTTACTGCACTCGTGATGAGCTATGCAATGGCTTCACACGCTGTGCATGAGATATGGGGAATAAAAGCTTTTTTTCATTTTCAAGACATGACTCGTGATTTCAGCCCCATCATAAGGTGTAACTTGGAAATTCTATGCTGGAAACTGCAGGAAGCCTTCAGCATCACCCTGGGGAGGAGGGAAATCACTTTCTGTGAGGGACTGTGTCCTGGGAATGCCCGAGTTCCATATGACCACAGAACTGGTGAACTCTGCTGCCACCAACTCTGAAAATCGTGTGGCAGCTCCGAGTATTAGGAGAGGAAAAGTCTCCCCCTGGTGGGAGAAGGTTTTTCTGCCATGAAATTAAATGGAAAGTCTTTTCCTATTATCAAAGACTGCGACAAAAATTACCCAAGAACTAGAAGTCTCGAGCTTCACATACTATTGACGCTAGAGTATATTTTCAACCAAATTTCCGGTGTCCTACTGTCAATAATTAACTTGAATATTTAAGAACGTAATAGTTTTCTATAAAATTGCGTCAGGGGCAGCTCAGTTTTTTTCCTGCTGTGTTACTTAATTGCAGCCTCATTTTACAACAACATCTTCTTGAATTTACTACTTTAGAATAATTAGAATTTATCACTGTATGTGAAGAATGTTCTTTCTTTGGAAGTACAGGAAAATACTAGTAACTTGGGTTTTTATTTATCATGATGCTTCTTTTTTCTTTAACAGCACATATGTTCCAGTTCCAAGGAAAATCAAAGTCAAAAAAGAAAAGGTGAGGAATGCTGGTTTGTGCATTTGTTCTGCTAATTTATTTGTAGGTCTTTTGCCTGTTTGGGAGACTGCAAGAATCCAAGCAAGCCCTTGACATTCATAAAAAGTTGCAGCCAAAATACAGACACTTTAAAAAGCTCAGCTAAGCTAAAGATTTGGCTCCTGTGTGCCATTTAGGCCATAGATCAACCACTGTGGTTGGAAAGAAATTGCTCTTGTGGCTATGTCATTGCATGAACACTATTCTGAAGGTTGCATCACTTCCTCTGGTGCTGCTCAGGAACATTAAAAGTGCAGCATTGTCATCCACAGTAACTGCTCTGCTCCTACCCATTGCAGCCATTTATATCTAATGATACTGAGGAGAGACTTTGGAGGTTTTCTTAAATAATTTTAATATTTGAACACCAAGGATGTTTCTGACTCCCAGGTCAGTTCCTTGTAATAAGGAGCTAAATGAATTCTGAGCAAATAAAGCTGTGTGTTTCCAAATCAGTGGAGAATTCCTCGTGGTAGGCTCTTAGCCCAGAGCTGCAGTAATTAGCTGTACCCAATTAAACAAGCTTGGAGGCTGAGCTCAGGCCAAATCCAGGAAGGTTTTGCTCCAGGTGTATTACAGGTCTCACAGGCAATGTTCAAGCAGGGTTTGCATGAAAGCAGACAGGGACAGGCCAGAGGCAGGACTTGCCATGGGGCTGGATGTTAATGGAGGATTCCCATGGAGGAGCTTTAGCCACTGTGCAAAGACTTCTGTTCTTGTAGCTGCGTGGTTTGAGGCTATAACCAAGGCAGGCTCTTCCTATAACAAGGAAGAGCTCCTAGCTTCTAGAAAAACAAAGGTCTCATTCTTTCAGCCTTTGGAGAGACTGATTTTCCAAAGAAGTACAGGTGTCTAGGCCATCAAGAGCTGTTAAAGCATGACATAAGTTTCAGAACATTGAAATTACAAATTAAAGCACACACCTTTCATTCAAGAAGCCAGGTTTTGCCAAAGCCTTCAGGTGAAACCCTGAACTAGTATCAGTTTATTTTCCTTTGCTTCAAATCATGGACCTCTAGGGTGTAATAAATAATCCCTTGGCTCATCCTTACCTGTTGTGAGGTACATGATAACCTCTGCAAAATCCCTGTTGGAAGCATCAGGGCAGGTTGTTAAATTCACACCACAGCTGAGAGGCAGCAGCCCAGGCTATGGTGATATGCAGCAGCTTCCTGAGCATGAGAGGAGAAGCCTGAGTTTCTTCCCACACTGTGCAATGCAAAACACCCTGTGAGAAGAGATTAAGCACAGATGCAGTATCAGCAATTAACCTCTGACTTTGTAAAAGGAAAAGCCTTGCAGCTAACCAGATACCACTGAAATGCTGTCACTCTAATTGCAAACGCAGCATGGAGGGAAAAGTCTCTGTTTGCCTCACTCAGGGGAGGGGGTGCAAACCAAGGGCTCCTACCAGTCCTTGGATTTACTGTTCTCTCAGGTCTTATCTTAAGTGCTCTCTCTCTGTGAGATGACCTTTGTGAGACAAACAAATGCATTTTATGTCTTGTAAGAAAAAAAAACATACAGCATAGAGAAATGGGACATTTGAAAAACAGCATAAAAGAGTCATACATGACCTGATAGGCTTCCTGGTAGTTGCATTTGGCCCTTGGTTTCCTTAGAGCTGTACCTATAGAGATGCCAAGACATGGCTGCACATCCCTGATGATCTTAGGGATCTTTTCCAACCTAAATTAATCCATGGTTCTGTGAAATGTGTCATGGCATCTCATGCTTGCCTTGTTCAGGACTCCAACTCCCCAGAGCTCACCTGCAAGGTGCTGCAGGGAGAGTTGAATGGCTAATGCCGAATTTCCATCTCACTTGTGCTTTTTCAGACCTATTGGTTTCAGTAGGAATCTCCAAGATTTGCATTACTATAAGCAGGAGGACTATCAAGACCAAGGAAAGGCTGTTGATATGTAATTGCACATGGGAAATATTCCTGAATGCACTTAATATGGGACTTATTTTTGCCTTTCATTTGCCTTCAAGGAATAACTATTATTCCTTTCTTACTCAGTCCCCTATCCTGGTGCCCTTTAGGAATGATGTGCTACCATTGTTTTTTTCCCCAGGGTATTTTCCTAATGAGTCTTTCTCTCCAATTTTGCCTAGATCCTGGTTTATAATCCAACTTTTATGAAATACATCTATGAAAACTGGCTTGAGCATCATGGGAGATACCCCTCCACAGGCCTTCTGTCTTTGATGTTTGCTCTCCATGTATGTGATGAGGTAAAGTCTGTCTGTGTGTGGATATATGGATAAAAATCAGGACATTTCACACTGAAGAGCCAGGCACAACCCCTGGCCACTCACTCAGCCTTTGTTTCCCCCTCTCCACCCTCTCTGCTATTTACCTCTTCAAACATATGCAGGCTCCTCAGAAACATGCAGACATGCTCAAGTGCCACTGATAGATTTTTTTAATGTCAGCAAATCGTAGGGTTTGCACTTCAGGAGAATATAATTAAACATAACCAGAGATTCCAGCTGGTATCAAAAGACATCTAAGCATGAATAGTATTTGTGCTCATCTTGCAAATTAAAGTTTGAATTATGTTTTGTCTCCTATTTTCAAACTCAGGCTTGTGGGTTTATACTGTAGGATATAGTAAATGCCTTTGCTCCTGCAGTTACTTGGGGAGATTCCCTGATTTGAGTTCTGTGAGGTGCTCCACGGTCACTGGAGACTCAGCTAGTTAGAGTAAGGCCAGGTCAGCCCTACAAAATCCTGCAAGCATGGGCTTGTCAACAAGGGGATAAAAATCACTTTGCTGGCAAAATCCCTGTCCTGGACACACATCTGCTGATGAGAGTTTTGGTCACCCAGGCCTGTTTCTTGGAGAGGTGATGGAAATACTCCTAAAGATACTGAAAGAAACTCTATCATAGTCACAGCAGAATGAGTGGAGCCTGTTTCGTGGTAAGCAGGCAATGAACAGGACTCTGACATTACCAAAAACAACTTTAAAATAGCTCATATTTGAATGGGCCTGGGTGTGGTCGGTTTAGGGAGCTGGTTTGGGGCTAGGACCCATTCTAATCCAGTCAGACATACCACCACTCTCAGTTTAAATAACTCAGTGGTGATGTTTGGACTGTTACCATCACAGGTGACAGGCATAGCCATCAACAAACGAGCCTTTGTGGGAGGAGAGGCTGTAGCTGGATATATATGCAAAGAACATAAAATACATCTTTCTCTGAAGTAACTGCAAATATCATATAATCAGGCATATAAATGTAGTCACTGTGGGTCATTATTTGGAAGACCAGGACCAAACCAAATATTTTTTCACTCTTTGTGGCTTAAATCAACTGAAGAGGAGATTTCCTTCCCAAGCCACGGATCTCCTGAGGTCAGTCATGCTTAAGGGATAGGAAAGAGTTGTCATATTGCTAAACAAGAATTAATGGATATAAATATCCTTTTCCTTTTGAGTTCAGGTCTGGTGGTGTCTCAGCATAGCTTAGGATGTCACATGCCTTGGGTAGGCCTTGGGCTGTTTCTCTGTGCTCGTGTCATGCAGCAGGAGAGCTTGGGACACCACTGAGCCCCTCAGGTGCTGATGCCTGTAAATACACTGAGAATAAAGAATTTATACAGCATTTCAGATGAAGAGCAATTGCTTTCCAGTCTGTAACACTAGTTCTGCCTTCCCTCCTAGGTGAATGTGTACGGCTTTGGAGCAGACAGCAAAGGACACTGGCACCATTACTGGGAAAACAACACTTCAGGTGGGGCTTTCCGGAAGACAGGCGTCCATGACGGGGATTTCGAGTTCAATATAACTTTAACTCTTGCCTCCATTGAAAAAATAAAATTTTTCAAGGGCAGATGACCCTGGCCACGGGGACAAGTGGGGGCTGCAATTTCCAGCATGCAGCAGAACAAAGCTCAGTGAAGAGGATCTGGGCACCAGCCAGGTTTGAATGCGTGGATCTGCGGTGGGTTTGGAGCATCTCCCACTGCAGAGACGAGGCCGAGGACCGGCTTCCAAGCTGACCATGATTTCTATCTTCGGATAGCCGGGAGCTGCCAATCAGCTGGAATAAATTAATCTCTGCTTAGGCTCTACGGCTCGATTCTTGAATTACTGATGAAAGATCTGCCTGTTGCAATTAGAGGAGGTCTGAGCACAGGAACTGCTGTCTGTGTGTCTGTTCTCTCCTCGAGCAAGGCAGGAGATCCTTGAAGAAGAGTGAAAATGGCTTCTGGGACTTGAGATCCGCCAAGGCAGCTGTGAACACCATAGTAAGGATTACCTCAAAGAAATGAATTCACTTCTGCTGTTGATCTTCCTTTTGAACCACCTCTTCTCTTTCTCTTTTTACTTCTGTTTTCATGCTGTATTAAGGACAAACATTATGAAATTGCCTGGAGGAGAAAATATTTCAACCATTGCCTCATTTTGCATTGATAGTGTCTAGAAAATATGAATCAAATCATCTCATATATTATTTAATATTGCTTCCTACACAGCCATAATAATTGAGAAAATAATACTGAAAACTCCAGGAAAAAAAATGGCCTTTTTAGCCACTTGTTTGTCTCGTTTGGTTATATGTAATTTTGGGGGTTTTTTGGGGGTGTTTTGGTGGAAAATACTCTGGATTTTTTTTTTATTTAATCAGTTTAAAATTGGAAAGTGGGCTTTCTTGAAGTAATTTATATGTGCCTTTTATAATTGTGCAACAAATGTGATTTTTTTTTTTTAAGATGACGAATCCTAAATTCAACATTTTTATAAAAGGGGGAAAAAATAAACCAAAGTTTAGCTTCTGTCTGGTATGCTTTTGTAGTCAAAACCAATAATAACAACTCCTATATTGTATTTGAACAAACACAAACAAGACAATTTTTGAAGGTAGCTTTTACCTTTTTTTATGGGAACATATTCAGAAGTCCCAAGGAAAATTTTCTTCTTATTTTTTTTTACAAGTTTAAAAACGTGGTATCTCTTTACAAGGTCTCTATCTGAAACGGAAAAAAAATCATTATTTGGGATATTAACTAGTTATACACTAAGAATCTTTTGCTCTGTAGCAGCACCTACAAAGACACAATCTGTATAAGCTGATCTTAGAGCATGAGACAGACTTCAAAATCATGTACATCTCTGAGGAAATGAGTATATTGATGTCAGTACCTCCAGGCAGTGAGAGGAGGGAAGTTACAGTGGAGGTTTTATACTCACAGATTTTTGCTGGAATCAATGCATTAAAGCTTCAAGGACAGATAAAGTATAAATCAAAGTTTAGTCAGTGAAGAATAGAAAACTGGTCTTTTCTTCTCAATATGGTGAAAACAAGACTTGTGGATTATGGATCCACTTTCAGCCTCGGTGAAACCAGAGGAGTTCTTGCCACAGACTTCAAGGGACTTTTGATCAGGCTTGGGAAAAATGACGTATTTAATTTTTAATGTATCACATTGGTTGGAGTTTATGGCAAAAGAAATCATCATCTAAATGTCCTCTCTTCTATGCACCAGTTGTGGCAGCATGTCCAAGCAGATGAGTGTCTGAGTTGGTGAAAGCCCTTCAACAGTGATGTGCTTCATCCAAGATTTATCCCCCTGTCTTTCTGCACCAGCTGGTACCAGTGGGGTGCCCTCCAAGGCAGCAACACGTGGCACAGTGCCACGGGCAGCTGGAATTTTGGGCGGCAGCACCGCTCACCAGCATGAATTGCTTTACTCGTGGGATATAAAGAGCCAAGAATGCCAAATGTCTGTGTGGGAATGGAGCTCCCTCAGCTCGTGTGACCCTTCATTTCAGCAATATGGAAAGGGCAGGATATTCAAATCCTCATGATGAGACCTGTTCACAATCCTCATGTCAGAAAGCCATTTCCCAGCATGAACTGAGCTGCATGTCACAGGCACAGCTGATTTGATGGGCTTGCTGTCTTCTACAAGTCCTTTGTGAAAGAATGAAGCATTACTGCCTGAACCATGTTTGTTTGCTTTAAGGATTCCTGCTTTTTAAATTGCTGTTAATCAATATGCCTCTTGTGAGATGCTGCAGTGATACAAACGAAGCAGGTTTAAGAGGTAAAAGACAACGTGTAAGATGCCAGTCAAAGCTTCACAGCGTGGCTGAATTTTGGAGCTTCAAGTACTTTTCTTTTTTTCCTCATGGACAATTAGTAATTCAGAAACATTGACTGCTCTTTCAGTCATTTTTAGAAAGACTTGGGAGAAAACTCATGGTGGTTAAATCCCCTTGATGTTTTGTTGTTTTTTATTTTTTTTTTTAATCACAGGGGCCAATTTGGAATCAAAAATAGTGGAAAAAGAAGCCAGCTATATTCTAGCCTGTGTTGTTCTGAAAGTTTCCTTTTGATATTCTAATAAAATTTCCATTTTCCCCTGAACATTCTGCCTCTGACAGCACATATAAAACCTCATGGCTCATACACACAGATAGATTTAGTGTCTTCATCATTAATGCTGCAATTCCCATTTAATTTTGTTGCCAACAGCAAGCAGTAACTGTGTACCACTGATGTGTGTTTTTCAGAGTGTGAGGAGAGCAGAGTGGATCTCTCCAGGTGTAGGATGAGGAATAGTGGGTGCCATCATGTTTCTATTCCAGGGGAATTTTTCTAGAGTCCTTTAGGCAACTGACTGTTGTGTTAGAGTCTTGTCTCAGTTTCGCCACAATTTTGCTGCTCTTTCAATTGCCTTCAGAACCAGGAGACATCAACAGATGATGCTGAGGGAAGAATTAATTCTCACTGGCATTGTTGAAGACTGTTTTCCTGCTAGAAAATTTTTGGATTTAGTTTAAAAGAATCAAGGATAACATTTAACAGCATGTCAAGGTTTCAAACTCTTGGACTGTATTTGCCACCACTGCAAAATCTCTGAAGCACTCCTTGAGTGTGTGTTATGTTTTTTACCAAAGCCAAATCTCTTGAGCACTTTTTTCCTCCCATGTCCAGGTTTTCTTTGTACTTTTCTCTGGCTACACAATAGATTATGATTTTTTTCTCTAATGGTGTGGAGTCTCACACAATCATTTGCTGACATGTTATTTATTTAATTTTTCAGTATGATATGAATCAAAATAAATTTTTTATTGTAATCAAATCAAAGTCTTTCTGTGCACACTTCTTTTTCTACAGTATTTTCATTAACTCCTAGAACCTCCTCTGTCACATAACAGTGTAATGAAGCTTATTCCACTTCTTCACACCCATGTAGTCAGACTCAATGATCTTAGAGGTCTTTTCCAGCCTTTAAGATTCTGTGATCCCTTGGGTGACATTGGCATGTTTCAGGCTGCTTGTGGTCATGGCATCACACTGCTCACATGGCAGCTCTAGGCCTCTCTGGAGAAAAGAAATTGAACTTAATATGCATGTGGTCCGCTGATGGATCTGTGCTCTATTTAGGAGGTAAATAAGGGAAAATAATGCAGACTCAGAAACCAGTGACTTGAGAAAAAATTAAACTTGTCTGACCTGGCTGAGATCCGAGGATCCAGCCCAGGTCCCTGTTTTCAGGGCCTGCTGAGGTCACACAGGCAGTGCAGTCATGGCTGGCTGAGCTGTCCATTAGAAGAACTCCTCCAGGAGATGGATTACTGTGGTCAGGTGTCACTTCAGCTGGTCACACCCACAGCTGCGTGACCATGGCTCTACAAGTGGAAACACCAGCTTGGCTATTTCTCATGGACATCATCAACTGCTCACTTTCCTTATCTGTCCTTTCCTTTTCATTGCTTAAGGGACTGAGTAGGGTAGATGGTCTGGCAGTGATGCAAGCTGCCCTTTGAAGTGCAACCATCCCGATGGTAGGAGCTCAGGGAGTCCTCAAGGTCAGCTCAGGAAGCTCCTGTTGAGACTCAGGCTGTGGTGAGCTGGTCAAAGTGAGAGCTGCTGTCTAGTGTGACCTTCAGAGGATCAGGTTCTCAGAAACTGCTTGACACTTTCCTTTTCAACCCAGGCTCTAGACAGGCTGCATGAGTGAGATGTTGAACACCATTAATGGATACAGCCCAGCCAGATTCACACTTGTTGAAAATTAAGTGGGACATAGAGACACACATGTCTGAGGAGCAATTCCAGTCACTTCAGGTGCAGAGGAGATGCAAAGCATTTGCTCCTCTGTTATTCTCAGCAAAGCAAAATAACACCTAGGAACAGCTTTCTTAAAAATAATTTTGTATTTTGCTTCATGTCCACTCACAAGAGGTACAATGCAATGCGACTTCCAGGTCTGAAATTATTTTGTCAGGAAACTAATTTGTATAAAATTACAATCTGAAAACCACTTGAGACTAGTAAGACATGCAGCAACAACAAGAGCAGCATGCAGACAGATGGACCAACCACAGGACTTGGACAGAGGACTTTGCTTATACCATCAAATGAAGAACAAAAGGACCCACAGGGGAGCTGTATGGCTTCAGTCCATGGCATGGGTTCCTTTGATGGCTCACAGTCAGAATAGCAATTAAACCCAATGAATGAACAGGCAAAGGAGTCCCTTGCCACCCTTAAAATCTGATTTCCCTTGTCTTTTCTACAGAATTTGAGGGAGTTGATCTCATTACATTTATTGTCTCCAGGCAATATGAAATAAATAGGGTTCATACAGTGAAAAGTTCTTCATGGTCAGGTACTTGTATGCAGAGGTAAATCTCTGAGTTTTCAGTTAAATTTTCTCCTGTAGGAAATTTACTGTGTTCGTCTGCTCCTTAGTTTGAGTTTCTAAGGTAACCTTTGGCTGGCAGAATATAAATATATCCATGTGGGAGTTTGTCTGTCCCCATGACATTACCACTCCTACTAAGACAGGACATTTTCCACAATAATTACTGTTTCCACATAATCAGAGACTCCAGAGTTACTCAGCCACTACCAGCTGGCCTCCCTGTCCACCCAGACACCAGATGAGTGAGGAAAGCCTCCTAAACCTGTGCCACAAGCATCCTGCAGCACCATGGGCTCCCCCAAGGATGCCCCAAATCAAGTGTTACATCAAGGAGCCCCTTAGGGCCATTTCTCCCCATGTGCATTTTTGTGTTTCTCTCCTTGCTTCATTGGGGCTGGCCCAAAGAGCTGCCACCATCCAGGGAAGCTGCACATTGCTCCCCAGCCCCATCCCAAACCTACAGTGTGGGGCTGGGGATGTGAATGGACTTGCCATACCTAAGCTGTGCTTTGAAGTGTTTTTTCCAGTGGTTTTTCCAGCCACATCCCATGTTCAGCCTGTGCAAAGACTAGAGTGGGTTTCATATGGTACAAAATAGCAGAGTGATTTCATAGCATCAATCACAGAATCAATCATAGAATCATTGTGTCCTGGGATGACTTTATGATGCTGAATTGTGTCCCCATTCATCTGTTTAGCCCAGAAATAAGTTTTGTGCCTTTAGAACTAGATCCAAGAGAGAAGTGGGGGAGAAAGAAAAGCGGTAGAATTTTTTTACTCCTGTATTCAAAAACACAGAGATGGTTGGATAGAATGGTTGGGTTGGAAGGGACCTTCAAGATCATCCACCCCGCTGCCATGGGCAGGGACACCTTCCACTGGACCAGGTTGCTCAAAGCCTCATCCAACCTTGCCTTGAACATTCCAGGGATGGGGCATCCACAGCTTCTCTGGGCAATCTGTGCCAGTGCCTCATGCCCTCACTGTAAATAATTTCTTAATAATATCTAATCTAAATCTCAGCGTTGTTAATTTAAAGTTGTTCCCCCTTGTCCCACCATTATTTCAACTCCTCTTTCTCCTTTAAATGTTGAAGGATTCAGGTATCAGAGGGTGGGTGAGTGTGAGAAAGCTCCCCAAGATGCTGATGAGGCACAGAGCTCCTGCCTGCAGAAGCAGAGTCATAAGAAAGAGGTATGGGAGAAACTGATGACTGTTGGTCCTTCACTGGGGACACCAAAGGGTTGGCTGCAGGGATAAATTCTGCCAGATGACAGGCTCTATAATTTGAGGGTTTGATTTGAATAGGTAAGTAAGGAAATAGAAATAAACAGTTTTAAAGGTGAAGGTAGGATACATAAAAATAAAGCAAATGGATCTTTTGGAAAACCTTTTGAAGAAAAGTAGAGTTTTACCCATTTGTTTGGTTCATCAAAGTAGGCGGGCCAGGAGTGAATTAGGCTGGTGATGCTTTTGGGCACACATGCGATTTGACCCTGGCCACTAGCCAAGCACCCACACAGCCACTCACTCACTCACTCACGTCTCACAGCCACCAATCCAAAGCACAGCACTGTGTGGGTGCTAGGAATAAAACTAACTCCATTCCAGGCAGATTAAAATAAACTAGATATTGGAGGAATCTTGTGGATTCCAGGATCTCTGGAAGTCTGCAAACATGTATTGCCAACAACACCTGAAATAAATCTAGGTCAGATTTACACCTAATTACCTCAATTGCTGGATGCTTCTAATTACCCATTCATCCCAGAGATATCCCACTGGAATCAGGTGAAATTAATACCACTAGCAGCAAAGACAGGAAACTAGCTGAAAAAACTACAAGCTGCTTCAGGAGGAATGCACCTGGGACATTGGTGGCTCTTCACTTCTTGTTACTTGTAGAGGCTGGAATAACATTTTAAGACCAAAAGCCTGGGGCAATGAGAAATCACTTTTATGTGGCTGTGGGCATGGTGTTTGCTTCCTTCCTTGAAGGTGGGTGCCATTCCATCCTTCTGTGGTGGTTTCCTGTGGGCCAAGGGAATGTCACTGCTTGTCACCAGCTGCAGGTTTTGCAACAGCTTAGCAGAGAGATCCAGCAGATGCACACAAATGAAGCCAGAACGATGTTTTTCATTTCCAGTAATAAGCAAAGGAATGGGAACCGTCAGCATGCACAGAGATTAATGGGTCTTTGAGCAGTGAGATGTGATTAACTCATTTTAGTCAGCGCTGGGGATCTCAGCACCTCATTAGCTTTTTCATTAATGGTTACAATTAATATCTGATTAGCGTCTGTTTTGCCAGTAATGAGTTCTCCTTAATGGAGACAGAGTTTTCCACTGTGTGTGACAGTGAAAGGAAGAGGGAAGGAGCTTGCTAATTCCTGTGCTGACAGGGCACTTTGCCATCAAGGTCTGACCCAGCTGTCCTCCCACGCCCCTCTTACTGGCCCTGCCCCACTGGCACCGGCAAATGTGCCCTGTGCCAAGTGCACTCACCAGGCAGAGGGAGAAGACCCAATTCTGGCTCCTCAAATCAGCCCAAGCTGATGTCAGGAGGTGGGACAGCCTTGGAAGGACTGTCCCCCTGCCTGGGCTAAGGGGTACCAGGGCAACAAGAGCCAGGAGATGCACAGCAGAAGAAACACTGGACAGAGATAGGAAGCAACAGCTGCTCTCACATGCAGTTCAGTGCAGCAATTTGTTTTCTAATAGATTTTTCTATAAGACTTTAATGATTTCCCCACTAGAGCGTGCTCTTTTCCCGTTCCCATGAGTTATCCCGTGGCTTCTGGAGCACTCTCACAGCAGTGTGTCACATCACAGGCTCAGAGTGTGTTCCCTCCTGACACTTCTGTCTTCACAGCTGTAAGACTTGGGATTTATTTGCTGCATCTATTTTGGCCTCTGGGTAATAACTCAATACAAGAGCCCACAGGCCATGATGGAGAACAAGATGAGAAAAGTTCTGCAAGGCTTCACACCCTAAGGGTTTCTATCAGTGCTGCTTTCTGTGCAGTTTTCCTTTCTGTTTGAAAGGGGACGGCACTCCCAGATACGTTGTGGATTTTTTTTTTTTTTAACTGACCCTATAGAAATGCTCATAATTTAAAAAAAAAAAAAAATTCTTCTCTTGTAACCTAATTTCCTGGTAAGGAACATGTATTTGGGTGTCCTGGCTATGTTGTAGTGGTACAAATATTTTATTTGGGGATGTAAAAGGTTTTCGTTATAGCAGACAAAATGTCTTTTGTGGACCATAAAGGCAACTCAGTTATTTCTAGAAGGACTTTCATGTTATGCTACCAATACCATCAGCTTGTGTAGTTTTGGATTTATTTGTTTTCAGCTGTAGTGGGCAAATGTTAAATGAGGCAAAGATATATTGTAAAAAACAATCAATGCTGCTAATTAATTATCTGGGTTCAATGAAAACAGAAGGTCTATCTGGCTGCTGGCTGCCAGCAGTATGTGAGCTGTTTGCTCAGTGCTTTCTTCATGATAACGGAAAGCAGAGTAAGGCTCATCTACCAGCTCTAGACATCCTTCCAGGAATAGCCAGCTGTTCATTCCTGTGACTACATCAGTGCAGCTCAGACTTAATTTTCTGGAGCTGGTCTCACCCACAGTGCTGAGGACGAGTTCTCTCCAGCTGACTAACCATATCTTCTGATTAGCACCTAACCCTGCATCTCTTGTAGCCCCAAGTACTGTCCCTGTTACCTAAAATAATGTTATTCCTTAAACTCATGTATTTTAAGTAAAATTATAAGAAATAATGTAAGAGTACTGCAGCAGTACCATCAGAGAGGGATTCCTATTAAAGGAAGCTGAATGTTTACACTGTGTCCCCAGAGGTGGCAGGAAGGGAATGTTGGACATTGCAAAGGGTGAACTGGCAGCTGGCACTTAACAGGAGTGTTCTGGGACATGTTTATATATGTAGCTATATAGACATAAAAGTAGGATATAATAAGATAGGTCATATTCCATTCTTGTGACCAAGGGCATGGAGTATGTACAGTTAAGTTCAATGTCTTAAAAATACTGGATGGCTCCATGTCTACTGTCTTTGGGAACGGTTCTTGGCTGATGCTGCATCCCAGGCTAAGCCTGGGCACAGTCTGTGGGGGATGAATAGCCATGAGCTAAAACAGTGTCAGGAAACACACTATGGACTAAATAACATCAATAATATCAGGTCCTAGTTAGTCCTAGCCTGAATGTGTACCCTGAGCCTTCTTTTCTACTATATGAGCAAACAGTGTATAAAAAGCCAAGAAATACTGTGTGGGTTTTATGCCTTGCCCTTCTGTAAAGAGGAGGTGAAGATGGCTGAGACATGTTCATTTCTCTAGGATCAAGTGGAGTAGAAGAAACAATGGCCTTGCATTGCAGCTTGGGAGGTTCAGGCTGGACATCGGGCAAGAGGCCTTTCTCACTAGGAGGGTGAGGAGGAAACAGGTCAGCCAGGAGAAGAAATGGGACCTCTGTCCCTGGAGGACATCAGGGCATGGCTAAATAAAGCCATGGCTGGTCTCACACAGTCCTGTGGATTCCTGCTTGGGTCAGGCACCTTCAGAGAGTCCTTGCAGCTGAGGTTTCCAGGAAGAAGAAACACTGGTGAACAGTGTGTTTCTGTTGATGTGCAAGGCTGGGGTTACGGGGTTGTGGCAGTGGGCTACTCCAGGAGGGGAATGGCTCTGGTGAACCAGCTGATATTGCAGGGTTTGGAACAAAAGACAGAAAAATTCCTTTAAACTTATTAGTGAAGAGTCTCTGTCATCCAGGTTATTTTGGGAGAGGCTCTATTTTGCAGGAAGGATAGAGAGATTACTGTGCTTACAGCAACAAATGTTGGCCTCACAACTGGTACAGAACAACTTTAGTTCTTTGTGTTTCAAGAAGTCACTTCCTTTGATAACAGTGCCCTTCAGACCCTCCACTCCTGTGCAGTCCTGCAGCAATACTTGGCCATGTTCTCATGGATATAGATCATCTCCTCCCAGAGGTCAAAGCTACATCAATTTACACCAGGCAGCACAATTTTCCATCAGTCCCAGAAGAAATAAAAAATAATTTTAAAAATTCCTGTATCCTCTCCTAGAATATAACTTTCTGGATCTGGATTTATGGAAATGCCATATGGCATTTATAGATTTGCCATACTTGGTATCCATTCCATTCAAGTCTCTCAGCTTGTCAAACTCTGCCTGGAGCTTAGCACAGGAAGATCTGGGCCTTGACCAGACAGTTTTGATCTGTTCAGCAGCCATAAAAAAGAAAGCCTGGCAGAAACATCAGACAATAATTTTCTAGTACCTCAGCAGGTTCCTAAAAATCCTATCACTTTATGGCATGCAGCAAGGCCACAAGTTGTCACCAAAATGACAGTGACATGGTGAGTCCTTGTTGCTGCAGCAAGTATTCGGTGTCTTCATAATGGTGTCTGTCCTCACTACCAGATGTAAAAATGCAGAAAAAAATATTTCTATCCCCAAGATACACAGTCTGTGTAAATATTTAATGTAGCTACTGGCAACAAAGAATAAACAAAAATCAAATTAATGACTATATAATCTTCAAAATTATCTTAAACCTTATTTTTACAAAGTATGTTGTATAGAAATATGCATATATTTACACAACAAAAGTCTAGCTATCCTTGGAGCCCAAGTTTTTATTTTTTTAACATGTTATCCAAATATTTTTTCCCACCTCCAAATTTTTACAAGTTGTGGATTATTTTTGAAAGTCGGAGGAAATAGTTAAAAGCACCTATATTTACAATGTAGCAATAAGTTCTGGAACAAAGTGAAAATTTTCTTTGGAAAATATTAAAAACTTATAATTATTAATTAATAAGGTATTAAATTTCATTCTGTTTTGAAAAACCCTTTTCTGTGGAGGGAGAGAATAGTATGGCTGCTTTAAGCATGAGGTTAACAGATTTCACCTACAATAATTTATTCTGTAGGTCAGTCATTAACAATTATCCAGGCCATTATTCTAAAACTTACCCTGACTGGACTTGTCATGCTCACAGTTATAAACTCCTGGAGCTGATGACCAACATCCATCCCAGCTTTGAGGAAGCCTTCACCCCTCAACACCAGCCACTCCACTGACATCAGCCTGAACCTGCTTGGGCAGTGAGCTTGGTCTGATCCCATGTTGGCCTAAATCCAGTTTAGGACATGACACAGAGGCTGCTGAAGCCACCAGGAGATCTTTCCATTGTCTTTAATGGGCTTGGATGAGAACTGCAGGTGATGTCCATGTCAGAAGCCACAAACCTTTAGCACAGCTTACATCCATCCTGCTGGCTGCAATTAGAGCCATGCTCCAGGTGCTGCCTCATGGGAGTGGCCCCCAAAACCAGGCCAGCAAGTGTGCAAACAGCCAAGCAGAAAGAGCAGCTGTGGGACAGGGTTTTAGTCTGTGTTTGATTTATCACTATGGACCCAGCCTGAGTCAGCTCAAAGCCAGGTCCCACCAGTGCACTCTGAAGGAGGAGGAAATGCCACTGTGCCAGGGGCAGGTTGAGCCATCCCCGTGTTCTTTGCCATCTCCTCCCTGTTCCTCCCCACTGCCAAGCAGGTGCTGGCCACCCACTGTTGGCTTTGACTCAGAAGCTGGGTTTGGCACTTCTCCTTTACCAGCAGGAGAGATGGCAATCAAAGCCCATGCCTGTTTTCTTTTCCACTCAGCGGCTGGACTGGAACGATGGAAAGTGATTTATGCTGAAAAAGAGTTGTACAAGGAAAACAATGCCACGAATGCAGTCCCTACCAAAATGGGAATGGGCGAGGGAAGGGAGTTCACAGCACACAGACCAGTAAAGTAACTTGTTCTGATTAACACTCAATTGAGTTGTGGGTCCTGATACTGTGTAAAGGACAGAAATGTTATTTAATGGCTCATTCACTCTTTTCTATGGAAAGAACTACTTCTCTTGGAAAATTTTAAGTTCATTTCATAGCACAGTTGTCTATGGAAAGACATCCCTGAACTGGTCCAGGGAATGGAGAGAGAGAGGTCAAGTGCCCCTATTCTACACAACCCCAGTTAAGTCCATGGCTGCTATCAGCCTGCCATCAGGAGCTGACAGGTCCATCATCTCTTCCTGTATATTTTCTTCCCCATCATCATCAGGGCAATCAGCTCAGAGAAGAGCAGGCAGCAAGCCCATCAGGGGGTCCTGCTGAGTCAGCCCTCTCTGCCTGATTTTGGGTTACTACTGATCTTGGTGAGACAGGAGATGGTGAAATGAAATCTGGAAAGCCTCCTGCTCCATTCCTCCTGCTCCATTCCTCATGCCTGGCTCCATGCAGTAGCCTGAGGAAAGGCTCTGGCTCATCAGTTTGTTATTGATCCATGTCACAGCAGTTGTAATTGCAGGGATGGGAATAACAATTCAAGCAGTGGAAACAGTGTCAGCAGTGGGGATTTCCAGAGCAGGAACATCTCCCATGGAAGAGGTTGTTCAGAGACTGCATAGTCAGGAGCAGCACACTTGGTCTCTGATTCCCACTTTGCAAACCTGATGGAAACCACCCCATTTTCCTCTACCCACACCAGATCACACGTGCATCCACCTCATTTCTCCTGGCCTGAGGACAAACAGACCACTTGAACTCTTGAGAGTTGTTCAAAATCCTGGAAGGCAGAACTGGACACCTCTGATGGGCACATAACATTTGGACAAGGGGACACGACTGGTGCAAGAAGACATAGAGCACATTCCACTACCTTTGAGATAATCTGCATAGTCCATGTGTCCTGCTGCTCTGTGCTGGATAAGAGAACGCAGCATCCTAAGATTCCTTTTAAGGAATAATCAAGCAGATTTTAAGCCAGAACAGTTTCACAGAACAAGAACAGACTAGGATCTCAACTGTTTAAAGCTAAGAAAGCAGGACTTAACACAGTAGCCTTACTGAACAACAACAAAAAATTTTGTTTTACTGAAGCTGGTAGAGCTCCAGCCCCACTGATGCTTTTTTTTTTCCCTCTTTCCATCCAAGCTACAGCTTGTGCAAGAGATCAAGACTGCACTGGTGCAACTGTGGGAAGGAAAGGAGAGAGGTAAAAGAAGGAGTGAGCCCTGTCCCTTCCAGCAGCCAGGAGATGCCAGACTGGCTCTCCCATTTTGTGTCACAAGGAAGAGGCTGTGCAGATGCACAGCCACATCACTGGGCACAAGGGCAAACAGCAGCAGCCCCTGCTCATGGGGAAGAGCCCATATCTCCTTTCATTTTCTCTCCTGGGAAATCCATACTGATGTATGAGCTGCTCTGGAGTGACTGT